>NW_027362835.1:6600000-6962010 GCF_046119375.1 Phyllobates terribilis
CCATCATGGTCGTTATGGCGACGTCATAATGGTCGTCATGGCGACGTCATAATGGACGTCATGGCGACGTCATATTGGACGTCATGGCGACGTCATAATGGACGTCATGGCGACGTCATAATGGACGTCATGGCGACGTCATAATGGACGTCATGGCAACGGTGATGTCATAATGGTCGTCATGGCAACGGTGATGTCATAATGGTCGTCATGGCAACGGTGATGTCATAATGGTCGTCATGGCAACGGTGATGTCATAATGGTCATCATGGCAACGGTGATGTCATAATGGTCGTCATGGCAACGTCATAATGGTCGTCATGGCAACGGCGACGTCATTTTGGTCGTCATGGCAACGGTGATGTCATATTGGTCATCATGGCAACGGTGATGTCATATTGGTCGTCATGGCAACGGTGATGTCATATTGGTCGTCGTGGCAACGGTGATGTCATAATGGATGTCGTGGCAACGGTGATGTCATAATGGTCGTCATGTCAACGGTGATGTCATATTGGTCGTCATGGCGACGCCATAATGGTCGTCATGGCAACGGCGACGTCATAATGGTCGTCATGGCAACGGCGACGTCATAATGGTCGTCATGGCAACGGCGACGTCATAATGGTCGTCATGGCAACGGCGACGTCATAATGGTCGTCATGGCAACGGCGACGTCATAATGGTCGTCATGGCAACGGCGACGTCATAATGGTCGTCATGGCAACGGCGACGTCATAATGGTCGTCATGGCAACGGCGATGTCATAATGGTCGTCATGGCAACGGTGATGTCATAATGGTCGTCATGTCAACGGTGATGTCATAATGGTCGTCATGGCAACAATGATGCCATAATGGTCGTCATGGCAACAATGATGCCATAATGGTCGTCATGGCAACAATGATGCCATAATGGTCGTCATGGCAACAATGATGCCATAATGGTCGTCATGGCAACAATGATGCCATAATGGTCGTCATGGCAACAATGATGCCATAATGGTCGTCATGGCAACGGTGATGTCATAATGGTCGTCATGGCAACGGTGATGTTATAATGGTCGTCATGGCAACGGTGATGTCATAATGGACGTCATGGCAACGGTGATGTCATAATGGTCGTCATGGCAACAATGATGCGATAATGGTCGTCATGGCGACGTCATAATGGTCGTCATGGCAACGGTGATGTCATATTGGTCGTCATGGCAATGGTGATGTCATAATGGTCGTCATGGCGACGTCATAATGGTCGTCATGGCAACGGTGATGTCATAATGGTCGTCATGGCAACAATGATGTCATAATGGACGTCATGGCAACGTCATAATGGTCGTCATGGCAACGGTGATGTCATATTGGTTGTCATGGCAATGGTGATGTCATAATGGTCGTCATGGCGACGTTATAATGGTCGTCATGGCAACGGTGATGTCATAATGGTCGTCATGGCAACAATGATGTCATAATGGACGTCATGGCAACGTCATAATGGTCGTCATGGCAACGGTGATGTCATAATGGTTGTCATGGCAACAATGATGTCATAATGGTCGTCATGGCAACGGTAATGCCATAATGGTCGTCATGGCAACGGTGATGCCATAATGGTCGTCATGGCAACGGTGATGCCATAATGGTCGTCATGGCAACGGTGATGCCATAATGGTCGTCATGGCAACGGTGATGCCATAATGGTCGTCATGGCAACGGTGATGCCATAATGGTCGTCATGGCAACGGTGATGCCATAATGGTCGTCATGGCAACGGTGATGCCATAATGGTCGTCATGGCAACGGTGATGCCATAATGGTCATCATGGCAACGGTGATGCCATAATGGTCGTCATGGCAACGGTGATGCCATAATGGTCGTCATGGCAACGGTGATGCCATAATGGTCGTCATGGCAACGGTGATGCCATAATGGTCGTCATGGCAACGGTGATGTCATAATGGTCGTCATGGCAACAATGATGTCATAATGGTCGTCATGGCAACAATGATGCCATAATGGTCGTCATGGCAACAATGATGCCATAATGGTCGTCATGGCGACGTCATATTGGTCGTCATGGCAACGGTGATGTCATAATGGACGTCATGGCAACAATGATGGTCGTCATGGCAACGGTGATGCCATTATGGTCGTCATGGCAACGGTGATGCCATTATGGTCGTCATGGCAACGATGATGTCATAATGGTCATCATGGCGACGTCATAATGGTCATCATGGCGACGTCATAATGGTCATCATGGCGACGTCATAATGGTCATCATGGCGACGTCATAATGGTCATCATGGCGACGTCATAATGGTCGTCATGGCAATGGTGATGTCATAATGGTCGTCATGGCAACGTCATAATGGTCGTCATGGCAACGGTGATGTCATAATGGTCGTCATGGCAACGGTGATGTCATAATGGTCGTCATGGCAACGGTGATGTCATAATGGTCGTCATGGCAACGGTGATGTCATATTGGTCGTCATGGCAACAATGATGTCATAATGGTCGTCATGGCGACGTCATAATGGTCGTCATGGCAACGGTGATGTCATAATGGTCGTCATGGCAACGGTGATGTCATAATGGTCGTCATGGCAACGGTGATGTCATGGCAACGGTGATGTCATATTGGTCGTCATGGCAATGGTGATGTCATAATGGTCGTCATGGCGACGTCATAATGATCGTCATGGCAACGGTGATGTCATATTGGTCGTCATGGCAATGGTGATGTCATAATGGTCGTCATGGCAACGGTGATGTCATAATGGTCGTCATGGCAACGGTGATGTCATAATGGTCGTCATGGCAACGGTGATGTCATAATGGTCATCATGGCAACGGTGATGTCATAATGGTCGTCATGGCAACGTCATAATGGTCGTCACGGCAACGGCGACGTCATTTTGGTCGTCATGGCAACGGTGATGTCATATTGGTCATCATGGCAACGGTGATGTCATATTGGTCGTCATGGCAACGGTGAGGTCATATTGGTCGTCGTGGCAATGGTGATGTCATAATGGTCGTCATGGCGACGTCATAATGGTCGTCATGGCGACGTCATTATGGTCGTCATGGCAACGGTGATGTCATATTGGTCATCATGGCAATGGTGATGTCATAATGGTCGTCATGGCGACGTCATAATGGTCGTCATGGCAACGGTGATGTCATAATGGTCGTCATGGCAACAATGATGTCATAATGGACGTCATGGCAACGTCATAATGGTCGTCATGGCAACGGTGATGTCATAATGGTCGTCATGGCAACAATGATGTCATAATGGTCGTCATAGCAACGGTGATGTCATAATGGTCGTCATGGCAACGGTGATGTCATAATGGTCGTCATGGCAACGGTGATGTCATAATGGTCGTCATGGCAACGGTGATGTCATAATGGTCGTCATGGCAACGGTGATGTCATAATGGTCGTCATGGCGACGCCATAATGGTCGTCATGGCAACGGCGACGCCATAATGGTCGTCATGGCAACGGCGACGTCATAATGGTCGTCATGGCAACGGCGACGTCATAATGGTCGTCATGGCAACGGCGACGTCATAATGGTCGTCATGGCAACGGCGACGTCATAATGGTCGTCATGGCAACGGCGACGTCATAATGGTCGTCATGGCAACGGCGACGTCATAATGGTCGTCATGGCAACGGCGACGTCATAATGGTCGTCATGGCAACGGCGATGTCATAATGGTCGTCATGGCAACGGTGATGTCATAATGGTCGTCATGTCAACGGTGATGTCATAATAGTCGTCATGGCAACAATGATGCCATAATGGTCGTCATGGCAACAATGATGCCATAATGGTCGTCATGGCAACGGTGATGTCATAATGGTCGTCATGGCAACGGTGATGTTATAATGGTCGTCATGGCAACGGTGATGTCATAATGGACGTCATGGCAACGGTGATGTCATAATGGTCGTCATGGCAACAATGATGCCATAATGGTCGTCATGGCGACGTCATAATGGTCGTCATGGCAACAATGATGGTCGTCATGGCAACGGTGATGCCATTATGGTCGTCATGGCAACGGTGATGCCATTATGGTCGTCATGGCAACGATGATGTCATAATGGTCATCATGGCGACGTCATAATGGTCATCATGGCGACGTCATAATGGTCATCATGGCGACGTCATAATGGTCATCATGGCGACGTCATAATGGTCATCATGGCGACGTCATAATGGTCGTCATGGCAATGGTGATGTCATAATGGTCGTCATGGCAACGTCATAATGGTCGTCATGGCAACGGTGATGTCATAATGGTCGTCATGGCAACGGTGATGTCATAATGGTCGTCATGGCAACGGTGATGTCATAATGGTCGTCATGGCAACGGTGATGTCATATTGGTCGTCATGGCAACAATGATGTCATAATGGTCGTCATGGCGACGTCATAATGGTCGTCATGGCAACGGTGATGTCATAATGGTCGTCATGGCAACGGTGATGTCATAATGGTCGTCATGGCAACGGTGATGTCATGGCAACGGTGATGTCATATTGGTCGTCATGGCAATGGTGATGTCATAATGGTCGTCATGGCGACGTCATAATGATCGTCATGGCAACGGTGATGTCATATTGGTCGTCATGGCAATGGTGATGTCATAATGGTCGTCATGGCAACGGTGATGTCATAATGGTCGTCATGGCAACGGTGATGTCATAATGGTCGTCATGGCAACGGTGATGTCATAATGGTCATCATGGCAACGGTGAAGTCATAATGGTCGTCATGGCAACGTCATAATGGTCGTCACGGCAACGGCGACGTCATTTTGGTCGTCATGGCAACGGTGATGTCATATTGGTCATCATGGCAACGGTGATGTCATATTGGTCGTCATGGCAACGGTGAGGTCATATTGGTCGTCGTGGCAACGGTGATGTCATAATGGATGTCGTGGCAACGGTGATGTCATAATGGTCGTCATGGCAACGGTGATGTCATATTGGTCGTCATGGCAATGGTGATGTCATAATGGTCGTCATGGCGACGTCATAATGGTCGTCATGGCGACGTCATTATGGTCGTCATGGCAACGGTGATGTCATATTGGTCATCATGGCAATGGTGATGTCATAATGGTCGTCATGGCGACGTCATAATGGTCGTCATGGCAACGGTGATGTCATAATGGTCGTCATGGCAACAATGATGTCATAATGGACGTCATGGCAACGTCATAATGGTCGTCATGGCAACGGTGATGTCATAATGGTCGTCATGGCAACAATGATGTCATAATGGTCGTCATAGCAACGGTGATGTCATAATGGTCGTCATGGCAACGGTGATGTCATAATGGTCGTCATGGCAACGGTGATGTCATAATGGTCGTCATGGCAACGGTGATGTCATAATGGTCGTCATGGCAACGGTGATGTCATAATGGTCGTCATGGCGACGCCATAATGGTCGTCATGGCAACGGCGACGCCATAATGGTCGTCATGGCAACGGCGACGTCATAATGGTCGTCATGGCAACGGCGACGTCATAATGGTCGTCATGGCAACGGCGACGTCATAATGGTCGTCATGGCAACGGCGACGTCATAATGGTCGTCATGGCAACGGCGACGTAATAATGGTCGTCATGGCAACGGCGACGTCATAATGGTCGTCATGGCAACGGCGACGTCATAATGGTCGTCATGGCAACGGCGATGTCATAATGGTCGTCATGGCAACGGTGATGTCATAATGGTCGTCATGTCAACGGTGATGTCATAATAGTCGTCATGGCAACAATGATGCCATAATGGTCGTCATGGCAACAATGATGCCATAATGGTCGTCATGGCAACGGTGATGTCATAATGGTCGTCATGGCAACGGTGATGTTATAATGGTCGTCATGGCAACGGTGATGTCATAATGGACGTCATGGCAACGGTGATGTCATATTGGTCGTCATGGCAATGGTGATGTCATAATGGTCGTCATGGCGACGTCATAATGGTCGTCATGGCAACGGTGATGTCATAATGGTCGTCATGGCAACAATGATGTCATAATGGACGTCATGGCAACGTCATAATGGTCGTCATGGCAACGGTGATGTCATATTGGTTGTCATGGCAATGGTGATGTCATAATGGTCGTCATGGCGACGTCATAATGGTCGTCATGGCAACGGTGATGTCATAATGGTCGTCATGGCAACAATGATGTCATAATGGACGTCATGGCAACGTCATAATGGTCGTCATGGCAACGGTGATGTCATAATGGTTGTCATGGCAACAATGATGTCATAATGGTCGTCATGGCAACGGTAATGCCATAATGGTCGTCATGGCAATGGTGATGCCATAATGGTCGTCATGGCAACGGTGATGCCATAATGGTCGTCATGGCAACGGTGATGCCATAATGGTCGTCATGGCAACGGTGATGCCATAATGGTCGTCATGGCAACGGTGATGCCATAATGGTCGTCATGGCAACGGTGATGCCATAATGGTCGTCATGGCAACGGTGATGCCATAATGGTCGTCATGGCAACGGTGATGCCATAATGGTCGTCATGGCAACGGTGATGCCATAATGGTCGTCATGGCAACGGTGATGCCATAATGGTCGTCATGGCAACGGTGATGCCATAATGGTCGTCATGGCAACGGTGATGCCATAATGGTCGTCATGGCAACGGTGATGCCATAATGGTCGTCATGGCAACGGTGATGCCATAATGGTCGTCATGGCAACGGTGATGCCATAATGGTCGTCATGGCAACGGTGATGTCATAATGGTCGTCATGGCAACGGTGATGTCATATTGGTCGTCAAGGCAACGGTGATGTCATAATGGTCGTCATGGCAACAATGATGCCATAATGGACGTCATGGCAACGTCATAATGGTCGTCATGGCAACGGTGATGTCATAATGGTCGTCATGGCAACGGTGATGTCATATTGGTCGTCATGGCAATAGTAATGTCATAATGGTCGTCATGGCAACGGTGATGTCATAATGGTCGTCATGGCAACGGTGATGTCATAATGGTCGTCATGGCAACGGTGATGTCATAATGGTCGTCATGGCAACGTCATAATGGTCGTCATGGCAACGGTGATGTCATATTGGTCATCATGGCAACGGTGATGTCATATTGGTCGTCATGGCAACGGTGATGTCATATTGGTCGTCATGGCAACGGTGATGTCATAATGGACGTCGTGGCAACGGTGATGTCATAATGGACATCGTGGCAACGGTGATGTCATAATGGTCGTCATGGCAACGGTGATGTCATAATGGCCGTCATGGCAACAATGATGTCATAATGGACGTCATGGCAACGTCATAATGGTCGTCATGGCAACGGTGATGTCATAATGGTCGTCATGGCAACAATGATGTCATAATGGTCGTCATAGCAACGGTGATGTCATAATGGTCGTCATGGCAACGGTGATGTCATAATGGTCGTCATGGCAACGGTGATGTCATAATGGTCGTCATGGCAACGGTGATGTCATAATGGTCGTCATGGCAACGGTGATGTCATAATGGTCGTCATGGCGACGCCATAATGGTCGTCATGGCAACGGCGACGCCATAATGGTCGTCATGGCAACGGCGGCGTCATAATGGTCGTCATGGCAACGGCGACGTCATAATGGTCGTCATGGCAACGGCGACGTCATAATGGTCGTCATGGCAACGGCGACGTCATAATGGTCGTCATGGCAACGGTGATGTCATAATGGTCGTAATGGCAACGGTGATGTCATAATGGTCGTCATGGCAACAATGATGCCATAATGGTCGTCATGGCAACAATGATGCCATATTGGTCGTCATGGCAACGGTGATGTCATAATGGTCGTCATGGCAACGGTGATGTCATAATGGTCGTCATGGCAACGGTGATGTCATAATGGACGTCATGGCAACGGTGATGTCATAATGGTCGTCATGGCAACGGTGATGTCATAATGGTCGTCATGGCGACGTCATAATGGTCGTCATGGCAACGGTGATGTCATATTGGTCGTCATGGCAATGGTGATGTCATAATGGTCGTCATGGCGACGTCATAATGGTCGTCATGGCAACGGTGATGTCATAATGGTCGTCATGGCAACAATGATGTCATAATGGACGTCATGGCAACGTCATAATGGTCGTCATGGCAACGGTGATGTCATATTGGTTGTCATGGCAATTATGATGTCATAATGGTCGTCATGGCGACGTCATAATGGTCGTCATGGCAACGGTGATGTCATAATGGTCGTCATGGCAACAATGATGTCATAATGGACGTCATGGCAACGTCATAATGGTCGTCATGGCAACGGTGATGTCATAATGGTTGTCATGGCAACAATGATGTCATAATGGTCGTCATGGCAACGGTGATGCCATAATGGTCGTCATGGCAACGGTGATGCCATAATGGTCGTCATGGCAACGGTGATGCCATAATGGTCGTCATGGCAACGGTGATGCCATAATGGTCGTCATGGCAACGGTGATGCCATAATGGTCGTCATGGCAACGGTGATGCCATAATGGTCGTCATGGCAACGGTGATGCCATAATGGTCGTCATGGCAACGGTAATGCCATAATGGTCGTCATGGCAACGGTGATGCCATAATGGTCGTCATGGCAACGGTGATGCCATAATGGTCGTCATGGCAACGGTGATGCCATAATGGTCGTCATGGCAACGGTGATGCCATAATGGTCGTCATGGCAACGGTGATGCCATAATGGTCGTCATGGCAACGGTGATGCCATAATGGTCGTCATGGCAACGGTGATGCCATAATGGTCGTCATGGCAACGGTGATGCCATCATGGTCGTCATGGCAACGGTGATGCCATCATGGTCGTCATGGCATCGGTGATGCCATCATGGTCGTCATGGCATCGGTGATGCCATCATGGTCGTCATGGCAACGGTGATGCCATCATGGTCGTTATGGCGACGTCATAATGGTCGTCATGGCGACGTCATAATGGACGTCATGGCGACGTCATATTGGACGTCATGGCGACGTCATAATGGACGTCATGGCGACGTCATAATGGACGTCATGGCGACGTCATAATGGACGTCATGGCAACGGTGATGTCATAATGGACGTCATGGTAACGTCATAATGGTAGTCATGGCAACGGTGATGTCATAATGGTAGTCATGGCAACGGTGATGTCATAATGGTAGTCATGGCGACGTCATAATGGTAGTCATGGCAACGGTGATGTCATAATGGTAGTCATGGCAACGTCATAATGGTCGTCATGGCAACGGTGATGTCATAATGGTCGTCATGGCAACGTCATAATGGTCGTCATGGCAACGGTGATGTCATAATGGTCGTCATGGCAACGGTGATGTCATAATGGTCGTCATGGCAACGGTGATGTCATAATGGTCGTCATGGCAACGGTGATGTCATAATGGTCGTCATGGCAACGGTGATGTCATAATGGTCGTCATGGCAACGGTGATATCATAATGGTCGTCATGGCAACGGTGATGTCATAATGGTCGTCATGGCAACAATGATGTCATAATGGTCGTCATGGCAACGATGATGCCATAATGGTCGTCATGGCGACGTCATAATGGTCGTCATGGCAATGGTGATGTCATAATGGTCGTCATGGCAACAATGATGCCATAATGGACGTCATGGCAACGTCATAATGGTCGTCATGGCAACGGTGATGTCATAATGGTCGTCATGGCAACGGTGATGTCATAATGGTCGTCATGGCAACGGTGATGTCATGGCAACGGTGATGTCATATTGGTCGTCATGGCAATGGTGATGTCATAATGGTCGTCATGGCGACGTCATAATGGTCGTCATGGCAACGGTGATGTCATATTGGTCGTCATGGCAATGGTGATGTCATAATGGTCGTCATGGCAACGGTGATGTCATAATGGTCGTCATGGCAACGTCATAATGGTCGTCATGGCAACGGCGACGTCATATTGGTCGTCATGGCAACGGTGATGTCATATTGGTCATCATGGCAACGGTGATGTCATATTGGTCGTCATGGCAACGGTGATGTCATAATGGACGTCGTGGCAACGGTGATGTCATAATGGACGTCGTGGCAACGGTGATGTCATAATGGTCGTCATGGCAACGGTGATGTCATATTGGTCGTCATGGCAATGGTGATGTCATAATGGTCGTCATGGCGACGTCATAATGGTCGTCATGGCGACGTCATAATGGTCGTCATGGCAACGGTGATGTCATATTGGTCATCATGGCAAGGGTGATGTCATAATGGTCGTCTTGGCGATGTCATAATGGTCGTCATGGCAACGGTGATGTCATAATGGTCGTCATGGCAACAATGATGTCATAATGGACGTCATGGCAACGTCATAATGGTCGTCATGGCAACGGTGATGTCATAATGGTCGTCATGGCAACAATGATGTCATAATGGTCGTCATAGCAACGGTGATGTCATAATGGTCGTCATGGCGACGGTGATGTCATAATGGTCGTCATGGCAACGGTGATGTCATAATGGTCGTCATGGCAACGGTGATGTCATAATGGTCGTCATGGCAACGGTGACGTCATAATGGCCCTCATGGCAACGGTGATGTCATAATGGTCGTCATGGCGACGCCATAATGGTCGTCATGGCAACGGCGACGCCATAATGGTCGTCATGGCAACGGCGACGTCATAATGGTCGTCATGGCAACGGCGACGTCATAATGGTCGTCATGGCAACGGCGACGTCATAATGGTCGTCATGGCAACGGCGACGTCATAATGGTCGTCATGGCAACGGCGACGTCATAATGGTCGTCATGGCAACGGCGACGTCATAATGGTCGTCATGGCAACGGTGATGTCATAATGGTCGTCATGGCAACGGTGATGTCATAATGGTCGTCATGGCAACGGCGACGTCATAATGGTCGTCATGGCAACGGCGACGTCATAATGGTCGTCATGGCAACGGCGACGTCATAATGGTCGTCATGGCAACGGTGATGTCATAATGGTCGTCATGGCAACGGTGATGTCATAATGGTCGTCATGGCAACGGTGATGTCATAATGGACGTCATGGCAACGGTGATGTCATAATGGTCGTCATGGCAACGGTGATGTCATAATGGTCGTCATGGCGACGTCATAATGGTCGTCATGGCAACGGTGATGTCATATTGGTCGTCATGGCAATGGTGATGTCATAATGGTCGTCATGGCGACGTCATAATGGTCGTCATGGCAACGGTGATGTCATAATGGTCGTCATGGCAACAATGATGTCATAATGGACGTCATGGCAACGTCATAATGGTCGTCATGGCAACGGTGATGTCATAATGGTCGTCATGGCAACAATGATGCCATAATCGTCGTCATGGCAACGGTGATGCCATAATGGTCGTCATGGCAACGGTGATGCCATAATGGTCGTCATGGCAACGGTGATGCCATAATGGTCGTCATGGCAACGGTGATGCCATAATGGTCGTCATGGCAACGGTGATGTCATAATGGTCGTCATGGCAACGGTGATGCCATAATGGTCGTCATGGCAACGGTGATGCCATAATGGTCGTCATGGCAACGGTGATGCCATAATGGTCGTCATGGCAACGGTGATGCCATAATGGTCGTCATGGCAACGGTGATGCCATAATGGTCGTCATGGCAACGGTGATGCCATAATGGTCGTCATGGCAACGGTGATGTCATAATGGTCGTCATGGCAACGGTGATGCCATAATGGTCGTCATGGCAACGGTGATGCCATAATGGTCGTCATGGCAACGGTGATGCCATAATGGTCGTCATGGCAACGGTGATGCCATAATGGTCGTCATGGCAACGGTGATGCCATAATGGTCGTCATGGCAACGGTGATGCCATCATGGTCGTCATGGCAACGGTGATGCCATCATGGTCGTCATGGCAACGGTGATGCCATCATGGTCGTCATGGCAACGGTGATGCCATCATGGTCGTCATGGCGACGTCATAATGGACGTCATGGCGACGTCATAATGGACGTCATGGCGACGTCATAATGGACGTCATGGCGACGTCATAATGGACGTCATGGCAACGGTGATGTCATAATGGACGTCATGGTAACGTCATAATGGTAGTCATGGCAACGGTGATGTCATAATGGTAGTCATGGCAACGGTGATGTCATAATGGTAGTCATGGCGACGTCATAATGGTAGTCATGGCAACGGTGATGTCATAATGGTAGTCATGGCAACGGTGATGTCATAATGGTCGTCATGGTGACGTCATAATGGTCGTCATGGCAACGGTGATGTCATAATGGACGTCATGGCAACGTCATAATGGTCGTCATGGCAACGGTGATGTCATAATGGTCGTCATGGCAACAATGATGTCATAATGGACGTCATGGCAACGTCATAATTGTCGTCATGGCAACGGTGATGTCATAATGGTCGTCATGGCAACAATGATGTCATAATGGTCGTCATAGCAACGGTGATGTCATAATGGTCGTCATGGCAACGGTGATGTCATAATGGTCGTCATGGCAACAATGATGTCATAATGGACGTCATGGCAACGTCATAATGGTCGTCATGACAACGGTGATGTCATATTGGTCGTCGTGGCAACGGTGATGTCATAATGGATGTCGTGGCAACGGTGATGTCATAATGGTCGTCATGGCAACGGTGATGTCATATTGGTCGTCATGGCAATGGTGATGTCATAATGGTCGTCATGGCGACGTCATAATGGTCGTCATGGCGACGTCATTATGGTCGTCATGGCAACGGTGATGTCATATTGGTCATCATGGCAATGGTGATGTCATAATGGTCGTCATGGCGACGTCATAATGGTCGTCATGGCAACGGTGATGTCATAATGGTCGTCATGGCAACAATGATGTCATAATGGACGTCATGGCAACGTCATAATGGTCGTCATGGCAACGGTGATGTCATAATGGTCGTCATGGCAACAATGATGTCATAATGGTCGTCATAGCAACGGTGATGTCATAATGGTCGTCATGGCAACGGTGATGTCATAATGGTCGTCATGGCAACGGTGATGTCATAATGGTCGTCATGGCAACGGTGATGTCATAATGGTCGTCATGGCAACGGTGATGTCATAATGGTCGTCATGGCGACGCCATAATGGTCGTCATGGCAACGGCGACGCCATAATGGTCGTCATGGCAACGGCGACGTCATAATGGTCGTCATGGCAACGGCGACGTCATAATGGTCGTCATGGCAACGGCGACGTCATAATGGTCGTCATGGCAACGGCGACGTCATAATGGTCGTCATGGCAACGGTGATGTCATAATGGTCGTCATGGCAACGGTGATGTCATAATGGTCGTCATGGCAACGGTGATGTCATAATGGTCGTCATGGCAACGGTGATGTCATAATGGTCGTCATGGCGACGCCATAATGGTCGTCATGGCAACGGCGACGCCATAATGGTCGTCATGGCAACGGCGACGTCATAATGGTCGTCATGGCAACGGCGACGTCATAATGGTCGTCATGGCAACGGCGACGTCATAATGGTCGTCATGGCAACGGCGACGTCATAATGGTCGTCATGGCAACGGTGATGTCATAATGGTCGTCATGGCAACGGTGATGTCATAATGGTCGTCATGGCAACGGTGATGTCATAATGGTCGTCATGGCGACGCCATAATGGTCGTCATGGCAACGGCGACGCCATAATGGTCGTCATGGCAACGGCGACGTCATAATGGTCGTCATGGCAACGGCGACGTCATAATGGTCGTAATGGCAACGGCGACGTCATAATGGTCGTCATGGCAACGGCGACGTCATAATGGTCGTCATGGCAACGGTGATGTCATAATGGTCGTCATGGCAACGGTGATGTCATAATGGTCGTCATGGCAACGGTGATGTCATAATGGTCGTCATGGCAACGGTGATGTCATAATGGTCGTCATGGCGACGCCATAATGGTCGTCATGGCAACGGCGACGCCATAATGGTCGTCATGGCAACGGCGACGTCATAATGGTCGTCATGGCAACGGCGACGTCATAATGGTCGTCATGGCAACGGCGACGTCATAATGGTCGTCATGGCAACGGCGACGTCATAATGGTCGTCATGGCAACGGCGATGTCATAATGGTCGTCATGGCAACGGTGATGTCATAATGGTCGTCATGTCAACGGTGATGTCATAATGGTCGTTATGTCAACGGTGATGTCATAATGGTCGTCATGGCAACAATGATGCCATAATGGTCGTCATGGCAACAATGATGCCATAATGGTCGTCATGGCAACGGTGATGTCATAATGGTCGTCATGGCAACGGTGATGTTATAATGGTCGTCATGGCAACGGTGATGTCATAATGGGCGTCATGGCAACGGTGATGTCATAATGGTCGTCATGGCAACAATGATGCCATAATGGTCGTCATGGCGACGTCATAATGGTCGTCATGGCAACGGTGATGTCATATTGGTCGTCATGGCAATGGTGATGTCATAATGGTCGTCATGGCGACGTCAGTATGGTCGTCATGGCAACGGTGATGTCATATTGGTCATCATGGCAATGGTGATGTCATAATGGTCGTCATGGCGACGTCATAATGGTCGTCATGGCAACGGTGATGTCATAATGGTCGTCATGGCAACAATGATGTCATAATGGACGTCATGGCAACGTCATAATGGTCGTCATGGCAACGGTGATGTCATAATGGTCGTCATGGCAACAATGATGTCATAATGGTCGTCATAGCAACGGTGATGTCATAATGGTCGTCATGGCAACGGTGATGTCATAATGGTCGTCATGGCAACGGTGATGTCATAATGGTCGTCATGGCAACGGTGATGTCATAATGGTCGTCATGGCAACGGTGATGTCATACTGGTCGTCATGGCGACGCCATAATGGTCGTCATGGCAACGGCGACGCCATAATGGTCGTCATGGCAACGGCGACGTCATAATGGTCGTCATGGCAACGGCGACGTCATAATGGTCGTCATGGCAACGGCGACGTCATAATGGTCGTCATGGCAACGGCGACGTCATAATGGTCGTCATGGCAACGGTGATGTCATAATGGTCGTCATGGCAACGGTGATGTCATAATGGTCGTCATGGCAACAATGATGTCATAATGGACGTCATGGCAACGTCATAATGGTCGTCATGGCAACGGTGATGTCATATTGGTTGTCATGGCAATGGTGATGTCATAATGGTCGTCATGGCGACGTCATAATGGTCGTCATGGCAACAATGATGTCATAATGGACGTCATTGCAACGTCATAATGGTCGTCATGGCAACGGTGATGTCATAATGGTTGTCATGGCAACAATGATGTCATAATGGTCGTCATGGCAACGGTAATGCCATAATGGTCGTCATGGCAACGGTGATGCCATAATGGTCGTCATGGCAACGGTGATGCCATAATGGTCGTCATGGCAACGGTGATGCCATAATGGTCGTCATGGCAACGGTGATGCCATAATGGTCGTCATGGCAACGGTTATGCCATAATGGTCGTCATGGCAACGGTGATGCCATAATGGTCGTCATGGCAACGGTGATGCCATAATGGTCGTCATGGCAACGGTGATGCCATAATGGTCGTCATGGCAACGGTGATGCCATAATGGTCGTCATGGCAACGGTGATGCCATAATGGTCGTCATGGCAACGGTGATGCCATAATGGTCGTCATGGCAACGGTGATGCCATCATGGTCGTCATGGCAACGGTGATGCCATCATGGTCGTCTTGGCAACGGTGATGCCATAATGGTCGTCATGGCAACGGTGATGCCATAATGGTCGTCATGGCAACGGTGATGCCATAATGGTCGTCATGGCAACGGTGATGTCATAATGGTCGTCATGGCAACGATGATGCCATAATGGTCGTCATGGCGACGTCATAATGGTCGTCATGGCAAAGGTGATGTCATAATGGTCGTCATGGCAACAATGATGCCATAATGGACGTCATGGCAACGTCATAATGGTCGTCATGGCAACGGTGATGTCATAATGGTCGTCATGGCAACGGTGATGTCATGGCAAGGGTGATGTCATATTGGTCGTCATGGCAATGGTGATGTCATAATGGTCGTCATGGCGACGTCATAATGGTCGTCATGGCAACGGTGATGTCATATTGGTCGTCATGGCAATAGTGATGTCATAATGGTCGTCATGGCAACGGTGATGTCATAATGGTCGTCATGGCAACGGTGATGTCATAATGGTCGTCATGGCAACGGTGATGTCATAATGGTCGTCATGGCAACGTCATAATGGTCGTCATGGCAACTGTGAAGTCATATTGGTCATCATGGCAACGGTGATGTCATATTGGTCGTCATGGCAACGGTGATGTCATATTGGTCGTCATGGCAACGGTGATGTCATAATGGACGTCGTGGCAACGGTGATGTCATAATGGACATCGTGGCAACGTTGATGTCATAATGGTCGTCATGGCAACGTTGATGTCATAATGGTCGTCATGGCAACGGTGATGTCATAATGGTCGTCATGACAACAATGATGTAATAATGGACGTCATGGCAACGTCATAATGGTCGTCATGGCAACGGTGATGTCATAATGGTCGTCATGGCAACGTCATAATGGTCGTCATGGCAACGGTGATGCCATAATGGTCGTCATGGCAACGGTGATGCCATAATGGTCGTCATGGCAACGGTGATGCCATAATGGTCGTCATGGCAACGGTGATGCCATAATGGTCGTCATGGCAACGGTGATGCCATAATGGTCGTCATGGCAACGGTGATGCCATAATGGTCGTCATGGCAACGGTGATGTCATAATGGTCGTCATGGCAACGGTGATGCCATAATGGTCGTCATGGCAACGGTGATGCCATAATGGTCGTCATGGCAACGGTGATGCCATAATGGTCGTCATGGCAACGGTGATGCCATAATGGTCGTCATGGCAACGGTGATGCCATCATGGTCGTCATGGCAACGGTGATGCCATCATGGTCGTCATGGCAACGGTGATGCCATCATGGTCGTCATGGTAACGGTGATGCCATCATGGTCGTCATGGCATCGGTAATGCCATCATGGTCGTCATGGCATTGGTGATGCCATCATGGTCGTCATGGCGACGTCATAATGGACGTCATGGCGACGTCATAATGGACGTCATGGCGACGTCATAATGGACGTCATGGCGACGTCATAATGGACGTCATGGCGACGTCATAATGGACGTCATGGCAACGGTGATGTCATAATGGACGTCATGGTAACGTCATAATGGTAGTCATGGCAACGGTGATGTCATAATGGTAGTCATGGCAACGGTGATGTCATAATGGTAGTCATGGCGACGTCATAATGGTAGTCATGGCAACGGTGATGTCATAATGGTAGTCATGGCAACGGTGATGTCATAATGGTCGTCATGGTGACGTCATAATGGTCGTCATGGCAACGGTGATGTCATAATGGACGTCATGGCAACGTCATAATGGTCGTCATGGCAACGGTGATGTCATAATGGTCGTCATGGCAACAATGATGTCATAATGGTCGTCATAGCAACGGTGATGTCATAATGGTCGTCATGGCGACGGTGATGTCATAATGGTCGTCATGGCAACGGTGATGTCATAATGGTCGTCATGGCAACGGTGATGTCATAATGGTCGTCATGGCAACGGTGACGTCATAATGGCCCTCATGGCAACGGTGATGTCATAATGGTCGTCATGGCGACGCCATAATGGTCGTCATGGCAACGGCGACGCCATAATGGTCGTCATGGCAACGGCGACGTCATAATGGTCGTCATGGCAACGGCGACGTCATAATGGTCGTCATGGCAACGGCGACGTCATAATGGTCGTCATGGCAACGGCGACGTCATAATGGTCGTCATGGCAACGGTGATGTCATAATGGTCGTCATGGCAACGGTGATGTCATAATGGTCGTCATGGCAACGGCGACGTCATAATGGTCGTCATGGCAACGGCGACGTCATAATGGTCGTCATGGCAACGGCGACGTCATAATGGTCGTCATGGCAACGGTGATGTCATAATGGTCGTCATGGCAACGGTGATGTCATAATGGTCGTCATGGCAACGGTGATGTCATAATGGACGTCATGGCAACGGTGATGTCATAATGGTCGTCATGGCAACGGTGATGTCATAATGGTCGTCATGGCGACGTCATAATGGTCGTCATGGCAACGGTGATGTCATATTGGTCGTCATGGCAATGGTGATGTCATAATGGTCGTCATGGCGACGTCATAATGGTCGTCATGGCAACGGTGATGTCATAATGGTCGTCATGGCAACAATGATGTCATAATGGACGTCATGGCAACGTCATAATGGTCGTCATGGCAACGGTGATGTCATAATGGTTGTCATGGCAACAATGATGCCATAATCGTCGTCATGGCAACGGTGATGCCATAATGGTCGTCATGGCAACGGTGATGCCATAATGGTCGTCATGGCAACGGTGATGCCATAATGGTCGTCATGGCAACGGTGATGCCATAATGGTCGTCATGGCAACGGTTATGTCATAATGGTCGTCATGGCAACGGTGATGCCATAATGGTCGTCATGGCAACGGTGATGCCATAATGGTCGTCATGGCAACGGTGATGCCATAATGGTCGTCATGGCAACGGTGATGCCATAATGGTCGTCATGGCAACGGTGATGCCATAATGGTCGTCATGGCAACGGTGATGTCATAATGGTCGTCATGGCAACGGTGATGCCATAATGGTCGTCATGGCAACGGTGATGCCATAATGGTCGTCATGGCAACGGTGATGCCATAATGGTCGTCATGGCAACGGTGATGCCATAATGGTCGTCATGGCAACGGTGATGCCATAATGGTCGTCATGGCAACGGTGATGCCATCATGGTCGTCATGGCAACGGTGATGCCATCATGGTCGTCATGGCAACGGTGATGCCATCATGGTCGTCATGGCAACGGTGATGCCATCATGGTCGTCATGGCAACGGTGATGCCATCATGGTCGTCATGGCATCGGTGATGCCATCATGGTCGTCATGGCATTGGTGATGCCATCATGGTCGTCATGGCGACGTCATAATGGACGTCATGGCGACGTCATAATGGACGTCATGGCGACGTCATAATGGACGTCATGGCGACGTCATAATGGACGTCATGGCGACGTCATAATGGACGTCATGGCAACGGTGATGTCATAATGGACGTCATGGTAACGTCATAATGGTAGTCATGGCAACGGTGATGTCATAATGGTAGTCATGGCAACGGTGATGTCATAATGGTAGTCATGGCGACGTCATAATGGTAGTCATGGCAACGGTGATGTCATAATGGTAGTCATGGCAACGGTGATGTCATAATGGTCGTCATGGTGACGTCATAATGGTCGTCATGGCAACGGTGATGTCATAATGGACGTCATGGCAACGTCATAATGGTCGTCATGGCAACGGTGATGTCATAATGGTCGTCATGGCAACAATGATGTCATAATGGACGTCATGGCAACGTCATAATTGTCGTCATGGCAACGGTGATGTCATAATGGTCGTCATGGCAACAATGATGTCATAATGGTCGTCATAGCAACGGTGATGTCATAATGGTCGTCATGGCAACGGTGATGTCATAATGGTCGTCATGGCAACAATGATGTCATAATGGACGTCATGGCAACGTCATAATGGTCGTCATGACAACGGTGATTTCATATTGGTCGTCGTGGCAACGGTGATGTCATAATGGATGTCGTGGCAACGGTGATGTCATAATGGTCGTCATGGCAACGGTGATGTCATATTGGTCGTCATGGCAATGGTGATGTCATAATGGTCGTCATGGCGACGTCATAATGGTCGTCATGGCGACGTCATTATGGTCGTCATGGCAACGGTGATGTCATATTGGTCATCATGGCAATGGTGATGTCATAATGGTCGTCATGGCGACGTCATAATGGTCGTCATGGCAACGGTGATGTCATAATGGTCGTCATGGCAACAATGATGTCATAATGGACGTCATGGCAACGTCATAATGGTCGTCATGGCAACGGTGATGTCATAATGGTCGTCATGGCAACAATGATGTCATAATGGTCGTCATAGCAACGGTGATGTCATAATGGTCGTCATGGCAACGGTGATGTCATAATGGTCGTCATGGCAACGGTGATGTCATAATGGTCGTCATGGCAACGGTGATGTCATAATGGTCGTCATGGCAACGGTGATGTCATAATGGTCGTCATGGCGACGCCATAATGGTCGTCATGGCAACGGCGACGCCATAATGGTCGTCATGGCAACGGCGACGTCATAATGGTCGTCATGGCAACGGCGACGTCATAATGGTCGTCATGGCAACGGCGACGTCATAATGGTCGTCATGGCAACGGCGACGTCATAATGGTCGTCATGGCAACGGTGATGTCATAATGGTCGTCATGGCAACGGTGATGTCATAATGGTCGTCATGGCAACGGTGATGTCATAATGGTCGTCATGGCAACGGTGATGTCATAATGGTCGTCATGGCAACGGTGATGTCATAATGGTCGTCATGGCGACGCCATAATGGTCGTCATGGCAACGGCGACGCCATAATGGTCGTCATGGCAACGGCGACGTCATAATGGTCGTCATGGCAACGGCGACGTCATAATGGTCGTCATGGCAACGGCGACGTCATAATGGTCGTCATGGCAACGGCGACGTCATAATGGTCGTCATGGCAACGGCGATGTCATAATGGTCGTCATGGCAACGGTGATGCCATAATGGTCGTCATGTCAACGGTGATGTCATAATGGTCGTCATGTCAACGGTGATGCCATAATGGTCGTCATGGCAACAATGATGCCATAATGGTCGTCATGGCAACAATGATGCCATAATGGTCGTCATGGCAACGGTGATGCCATAATGGTCGTCATGGCAACGGTGATGCCATAATGGTCGTCATGGCAACGGTGATGCCATCATGGTCGTCATGGCAACGGTGATGCCATCATGGTCGTCATGGCAACGGTGATGCCATCATGGTCGTCATGGCAACGGTGATGCCATCATGGTCGTCATGGCATCGGTGATGCCATCATGGTCGTCATGGCATTGGTGATGCCATCATGGTCGTCATGGCGACGTCATAATGGACGTCATGGCGACGTCATAATGGACGTCATGGCGACGTCATAATGGACGTCATGGCGACGTCATAATGGACGTCATGGCGACGTCATAATGGACGTCATGGCAACGGTGATGTCATAATGGACGTCATGGTAACGTCATAATGGTAGTCATGGCAACGGTGATGTCATAATGGTAGTCATGGCAACGGTGATGTCATAATGGTAGTCATGGCGACGTCATAATGGTAGTCATGGCAACGGTGATGTCATAATGGTAGTCATGGCAACGGTGATGTCATAATGGTCGTCATGGTGACGTCATAATGGTCGTCATGGCAACGGTGATGTCATAATGGACGTCATGGCAACGTCATAATGGTCGTCATGGCAACGGTGATGTCATAATGGTCGTCATGGCAACAATGATGTCATAATGGACGTCATGGCAACGTCATAATTGTCGTCATGGCAACGGTGATGTCATAATGGTCGTCATGGCAACAATGATGTCATAATGGTCGTCATAGCAACGGTGATGTCATAATGGTCGTCATGGCAACGGTGATGTCATAATGGTCGTCATGGCAACAATGATGTCATAATGGACGTCATGGCAACGTCATAATGGTCGTCATGACAACGGTGATGTCATATTGGTCGTCGTGGCAACGGTGATGTCATAATGGATGTCGTGGCAACGGTGATGTCATAATGGTCGTCATGGCAACGGTGATGTCATATTGGTCGTCATGGCAATGGTGATGTCATAATGGTCGTCATGGCGACGTCATAATGGTCGTCATGGCGACGTCATTATGGTCGTCATGGCAACGGTGATGTCATATTGGTCATCATGGCAATGGTGATGTCATAATGGTCGTCATGGCGACGTCATAATGGTCGTCATGGCAACGGTGATGTCATAATGGTCGTCATGGCAACAATGATGTCATAATGGACGTCATGGCAACGTCATAATGGTCGTCATGGCAACGGTGATGTCATAATGGTCGTCATGGCAACAATGATGTCATAATGGTCGTCATAGCAACGGTGATGTCATAATGGTCGTCATGGCAACGGTGATGTCATAATGGTCGTCATGGCAACGGTGATGTCATAATGGTCGTCATGGCAACGGTGATGTCATAATGGTCGTCATGGCAACGGTGATGTCATAATGGTCGTCATGGCGACGCCATAATGGTCGTCATGGCAACGGCGACGCCATAATGGTCGTCATGGCAACGGCGACGTCATAATGGTCGTCATGGCAACGGCGACGTCATAATGGTCGTAATGGCAACGGCGACGTCATAATGGTCGTCATGGCAACGGCGACGTCATAATGGTCGTCATGGCAACGGTGATGTCATAATGGTCGTCATGGCAACGGTGATGTCATAATGGTCGTCATGGCAACGGTGATGTCATAATGGTCGTCATGGCAACGGTGATGTCATAATGGTCGTCATGGCAACGGTGATGTCATAATGGTCGTCATGGCGACGCCATAATGGTCGTCATGGCAACGGCGACGCCATAATGGTCGTCATGGCAACGGCGACGTCATAATGGTCGTCATGGCAACGGCGACGTCATAATGGTCGTCATGGCAACGGCGACGTCATAATGGTCGTCATGGCAACGGCGACGTCATAATGGTCGTCATGGCAACGGCGATGTCATAATGGTCGTCATGGCAACGGTGATGTCATAATGGTCGTCATGTCAACGGTGATGTCATAATGGTCGTCATGTCAACGGTGATGTCATAATGGTCGTCATGGCAACAATGATGCCATAATGGTCGTCATGGCAACAATGATGCCATAATGGTCGTCATGGCAACGGTGATGTCATAATGGTCGTCATGGCAACGGTGATGTCATATTGGTCGTCATGGCAATGGTGTTGTCATAATGGTCGTCATGGCGACGTCATAATGGTCGTCATGGCAACGGTGATGTCATAATGGTCGTCATGGCAACAATGATGTCATAATGGACGTCATGGCAACGTCATAATGGTCGTCATGGCAACGGTGATGTCATAATGGTTGTCATGGCAACAATGATGTCATAATGGTCGTCATGGCAACGGTGATGCCATAATGGTCGTCATGGCAACGGTGATGTCATAATGGTCGTCATGGCAACGGTGATGTCATAATGGTCGTCATGGCAACAATGATGCCATAATGGTCGTCATGGCAACAATGATGCCATAATGGTCGTCATGGCGACGTCATATTGGTCGTCATGGCAACGGTGATGTCATAATGGACGTCATGGCAACAATGATGGTCGTCATGGCAACGGTGATGCCATTATGGTCGTCATGGCAACGGTGATGCCATTATGGTCGTCATGGCAACGATGATGTCAAAATTGTCATCATGGCGACGTCATAATGGTCATCATGGCGATGTCATAATGGTCATCATGGCGACGTCATAATGGTCATCATGGCGACGTCATAATGGTCATCATGGCGACGTCATAATGGTCATCATGGCGACGTCATAATGGTCGTCATGGCAATGGTGATGTCATAATGGTCGTCATGGCAACGTCATAATGGTCGTCATGGCAACGGTGATGTCATAATGGTCGTCATGGCAACGGTGATGTCATAATGGTCGTCATGGCAACGGTGATGTCATAATGGTCGTCATGGCAACGGTGATGTCATAATGGTCGTCATGGTGACGTCATAATGGTCGTCATGGCAACGGTGATGTCATAATGGTCGTCATGGCAACGGTGATGTCATAATGGTCGTCATAGCAACGGTGATGTCATGGCAACGGTGATGTCATATTGGTCGTCATGGCAATGGTGATGTCATAATGGTCGTCATGGCAACGGTGATGTCATAATGGTCGTCATGGCAACGGTGATGTCATAATGGTCGTCATGGCAACGGTGATGTCATAATGGTCATCATGGCAACGGTGATGTCATAATGGTCGTCATGGCAACGTCATAATGGTCGTCATGGCAACGGCGACGTCATTTTGGTCGTCATGGCAACGGTGATGTCATATTGGTCATCATGGCAACGGTGATGTCATATTGGTCGTCATGGCAACGGTAATGTCATATTGGTCGTCGTGGCAACGGTGATGTCATAATGGATGTCGTGGCAACGGTGATGTCATAATGGTCGTCATGTCAACGGTGATGTCATATTGGTCGTCATGGCGACGCCATAATGGTCGTCATGGCAACGGCGACGTCATAATGGTCGTCATGGCAACGGCGACGTCATAATGGTCGTCATGGCAACGGCGACGTCATAATGGTCGTCATGGCAACGGCGACGTCATAATGGTCGTCATGGCAACAGCGACGTCATAATGGTAGTCATGGCAACGGCGACGTCATAATGGTCGTCATGGCAACGGCGACGTCATAATGGTCGTCATGGCAACGGCGACGTCATAATGGTCGTCATGGCAACGGCGATGTCATAATGGTCGTCATGGCAACGGTGATGTCATAATGGTCGTCATGTCAACGGTGATGTCATAATGGTCGTCATGGCAACAATGATGCCATAATGGTCGTCATGGCAACAATGATGCCATAATGGTCGTCATGGCAACAATGATGCCATAATGGTCGTCATGGCAACAATGATGCCATAATGGTCGTCATGGCAACAATGATGCCATAATGGTCGTCATGGCAACAATGATGCCATAATGGTCGTCATGGCAACGGTGATGTCATAATGGTCGTCATGGCAACGGTGATGTTATAATGGTCGTCATGGCAACGGTGATGTCATAATGGACGTCATGGCAACGGTGATGTCATAATGGTCGTCATGGCAACAATGATGCCATAATGGTCGTCATGGCGACGTCATAATGGTCGTCATGGCAACGGTGATGTCATATTGGTCGTCATGGCAATGGTGATGTCATAATGGTCGTCATGGCGACGTCATAATGGTCGTCATGGCAACGGTGATGTCATAATGGGCGTCATGGCAACAATGATGTCATAATGGACGTCATGGCAACGTCATAATGGTCGTCATGGCAACGGTGATGTCATATTGGTTGTCATGGCAATGGTGATGTCATAATGGTCGTCATGGCGACGTCATAATGGTCGTCATGGCAACGGTGATGTCATAATGGTCGTCATGGCAACAATGATGTCATAATGGACGTCATGGCAACGTCATAATGGTCGTCATGGCAACGGTGATGTCATAATGGTTGTCATGGCAACAATGATGTCATAATGGTCGTCATGGCAACGGTGATGCCATAATGGTCGTCATGGCAACGGTGATGCCATAATGGTCGTCATGGCGACGGTGATGCCATAATGGTCGTCATGGCAACGGTGATGCCATAATGGTCGTCATGGCAACGGTGATGCCATAATGGTCGTCATGGCAACGGTGATGTCATAATGGTCGTCATGGCAACGGTGATGTCATATTGGTCGTCATGGCAATAGTAATGTCATAATGGTCGTCATGGCAACGGTGATGTCATAATGGTCGTCATGGCAACGGTGATGTCATAATGGTCGTCATGGCAACGGTGATGTCATAATGGTCGTCATGGCAACGTCATAATGGTCGTCATGGCAACGGTGATGTCATATTGGTCGTCATGGCAACGGTGATGTCATATTGGTCGTCATGGCAACGGTGATGTCATATTGGTCGTCATGGCAACGGTGATGTCATAATGGACGTCGTGGCAACGGTGATGTCATAATGGACATCGTGGCAACGGTGATGTCATAATGGTCGTCATGGCAACGGTGATGTCATAATGGTCGTCATGGCAACAATGATGTCATAATGGACGTCATGGCAACGGTGATGTCATAATGGTCGTCATGGCAACAATGATGTCATAATGGTCGTCATAGCAACGGTGATGTCATAATGGTCGTCATGGCAACAGTGATGTCATAATGGTCGTCATGGCAACGGTGATGTCATAATGGTCGTCATGGCAACAATGATGTCATAATGGTCGTCATGGCAACGGTGATGTCATAATGGTCGTCATGGCAACAATGATGTCATAATGGTCGTCATAGCAACGGTGATGTCATAATGGTCGTCATGGCAACAGTGATGTCATAATGGTCGTCATGGCAACGGTGATGTCATAATGGTCGTCATGGAAACGGTGATGTCATAATGGTCGTCATGGCGACGCCATAATGGTCGTCATGGCAACGGCGACGCCATAATGGTCGTCATGGCAACGGCGGCGTCATAATGGTCGTCATGGCAACGGCGATGTCATAATGGTCGTCATGGCAACGGCGACGTCATAATGGTCGTCATGGCAACGGCGACGTCATAATGGTCGTCATGGCAACGGCGACGTCATAATGGTCGTCATGGCAACGGTGATGTCATAATGGTCGTCATGGCAACGGTGATGTCATAATGGTCGTCATGGCAACAATGATGCCATAATGGTCGTCATGGCAACAATGATGTCATAATGGTCGTCATGGCAACGGTGATGTCATAATGGTCGTCATGGCAACGGTGATGTCATAATGGTCGTCATGGCAACGGTGATGTCATAATGGACGTCATGGCAACGGTGATGTCATAATGGTCGTCATGGCAACGGTGATGTCATAATGGTCGTCATGGCGACGTCATAATGGTCGTCATGGCAACGGTGATGTCATATTGGTTGTCATGGCAATGGTGATGTCATAATGGTCGTCATGGCGACGTCATAATGGTCGTCATGGCAACGGTGATGTCATAATGGTCGTCATGGCAACAATGATGTCATAATGGACGTAATGGCAACGTCATAATGGTCGTCATGGCAACGGTGATGTCATATTGGTTGTCATGGCAATGGTGATGTCATAATGGTCGTCATGGCGACGTCATAATGGTCGTCATGGCAACGGTGATGTCATAATGGTCGTCATGGCAACAATGATGTCATAATGGACGTCATGGCAACGTCATAATGGTCGTCATGGCAACGGTGATGTCATAATGGTTGTCATGGCAACAATGATGTCATAATGGTCGTCATGGCAACGGTGATGCCATAATGGTCGTCATGGCAACGGTGATGCCATAATGGTCGTCATGGCAACGGTGATGCCATAATGGTCGTCATGGCAACGGTGATGCCATAATGGTCGTCATGGCAACGGTGATGCCATAATGGTCGTCATGGCAACGGTGATGCCATAATGGTCGTCATGGCAACGGTGATGCCATAATGGTCGTCATGGCAACGGTGATGCCATAATGGTCGTCATGGCAACGGTGATGCCATAATGGTCGTCATGGCAACGGTGATGCCATCATGGTCGTCATGGCAACGGTGATGCCATCATGGTCGTCATGGCATCGGTGATGCCATCATGGTCGTCATGGCATCGGTGATGCCATCATGGTCGTCATGGCAACGGTGATGCCATCATGGTCGTCATGGCGACGTCATAATGGTCGTCATGGTGACGTCATAATGGACGTCATGGCGACGTCATAATGGACATCATGGCGACGTCATAATGGACGTCATGGCGACGTCATAATGGACGTCATGGCGACGTCATAATGGACGTCATGGCAACGGTGATGTCATAATGGACGTCATGGTAACGTCATAATGGTAGTCATGGCAACGGTGATGTCATAATGGTAGTCATGGCAACGGTGATGTCATAATGGTAGTCATGGCGACGTCATAATGGTAGTCATGGCAACGGTGATGTCATAATGGTAGTCATGGCAACATCATAATGGTCGTCATGGCAACGGTGATGTCATAATGGTCGTCATGGCAACGTCATAATGGTCGTCATGGCAACGGTGATGTCATAATGGTCGTCATGGCAACGGTGATGTCATAATGGTCGTCATGGCAACGGTGATGTCATAATGGTCGTCATGGCAACGGTGATGTCATAATGGTCGTCATGGCAACGGTGATGTCATAATGGTCGTCATGGCAACGGTGATGTCATAATGGTCGTCATGGCAACAATGATGTCATAATGGTCGTCATGGCAACGATGATGCCATAATGGTCGTCATGGCGACGTCATAATGGTCGTCATGGCAATGGTGATGTCATAATGGTCGTCATGGCAACAATGATGCCATAATGGACGTCATGGCAACGTCATAATGGTCGTCATGGCAACGGTGATGTCATAATGGTCGTCATGGCAACGGTGATGTCATAATGGTCGTCATGGCAACGGTGATGTCATAATGGTCGTCATGGCAACGGTGATGTCATTATGGTCGTTATGGCAACAATGATGTCATAATGGACGTCATGGCAACGTCATAATGGTCGTCATGGCAACGGTGATGTCATAATGGTTGTCATGGCAACAATGATGTCATAATGGTCGTCATGGCAACGGTGATGCCATAATGGTCGTCATGGCAACGGTGATGCCATAATGGTCGTCATGGCAACGGTGATGCCATAATGGTCGTCATGGCACCGGTGATGCCATAATGGTCGTCATGGCAACGGTGATGCCATAATGGTCGTCATGGCAACGGTGATGCCATAATGGTCGTCATGGCAACGGTGATGCCATAATGGTCGTCATGGCAACGGTGATGCCATAATGGTCGTCATGGCAACGGTGATGCCATAATGGTCGTCATGGCAACGGTGATGCCATAATGGTCGTCATGGCAACGGTAATGCCATAATGGTCGTCATGGCAACGGTGATGCCATAATGGTCGTCATGGCAACGGTGATGCCATAATGGTCGTCATGGCAACGGTGATGCCATAATGGTCGTCATGGCAACGGTGATGCCATAATGGTCGTCATGGCAACGGTGATGCCATAATGGTCGTCATGGCAACGGTGATGCCATAATGGTCGTCATGGCAACGGTGATGCCATAATGGTCGTCATGGCAACGGTGATGTCATAATGGTCGTCATGGCAACAATGATGTCATAATGGTCGTCATGGCAACAATGATGCCATAATGGTCGTCATGGCAACAATGATGCCATAATGGTCGTCATGGCGACGTCAAATTGGTCGTCATGGCAACGGTGATGTCATAATGGACGTCATGGCAACAATGATGGTCGTCATGGCAACGGTGATGCCATTATGGTCGTCATGGCAACGGTGATGCCATTATGGTCGTCATGGCAACGATGATGTCATAATGGTCATCATGGCGACGTCATAATGGTCATCATGGCGACGTCATAATGGTCATCATGGCGACGTCATAATGGTCATCATGGCGACGTCATAATGGTCATCATTGCGACGTCATAATGGTCGTCATGGCAATGGTGATGTCATAATGGTCGTCATGGCAACGTCATAATGGTCGTCATGGCAACGGTGATGTCATAATGGTCGTCATGGCAACGGTGATGTCATAATGGTCGTCATGGCAACGGTGATGTCATAATGGTCGTCATGGCAACGGTGATGTCATATTGGTCGTCATGGCAACAATGATGTCATAATGGTCGTCATGGCGACGTCATAATGGTCGTCATGGCAACGGTGATGTCATAATGGTCGTCATGGCATCGGTGATGTCATAATGGTCGTCATGGCAACGGTGATGTCATGGCAACGGTGATGTCATATTGGTCGTCATGGCAATGGTGATGTCATAATGGTCGTCATGGCGACGTCATAATGATCGTCATGGCAACGGTGATGTCATATTGGTCGTCATGGCAATGGTGATGTCATAATGGTCGTCATGGCAACGGTGATGTCATAATGGTCGTCATGGCAACGGTGATGTCATAATGGTCGTCATGGCAACGGTGATGTCATAATGTTCATCATGGCAACGGTGATGTCATAATGGTCGTCATGGCAACGGCGACGTCATTTTGGTCGTCATGGCAACGGTGATGTCATATTGGTCATCATGGCAACGGTGATGTCATATTGGTCGTCATGGCAACGGTGATGTCATATTGGTCGTCGTGGCAACGGTGATGTCATAATGGATGTCGTGGCAACGGTGATGTCATAATGGTCGTCATGGCAACGGTGATGTCATATTGGTCGTCATGGCAATGGTGATGTCATAATGGTCGTCATGGCGACGTCATAATGGTCGTCATGGCGACGTCATTATGGTCGTCATGGCAACGGTGATGTCATATTGGTCATCATGGCAATGGTGATGTCATAATGGTCGTCATGGCGACGTCATAATGGTCGTCATGGCAACGGTGATGTCATAATGGTCGTCATGGCAACAATGATGTCATAATGGACGTCATGGCAACGTCATAATGGTCGTCATGGCAACGGTGATGTCATAATGGTCGTCATGGCAACAATGATGTCATAATGGTCGTCATAGCAACGTTGATGTCATAATGGTCGTCATGGCAACGGTGATGTCATAATGGTCGTCATGGCAACGGTGATGTCATAATGGTCGTCATGGCAACGGTGATGTCATAATGGTCGTCATGGCAACGGTGATGTCATAATGGTCGTCTTGGCGACGCCATAATGGTCGTCATGGCAACGGCGACGCCATAATGGTCGTCATGGCAACGGCGACGTCATAATGGTCGTCATGGCAACGGCGACGTCATAATGGTCGTCATGGCAACGACGACGTCATAATGGTCGTCATGGCAACGGCGACGTCATAATGGTCGTCATGGCAACGGCGACGTCATAATGGTCGTCATGACAACGGCGACGTCATAATGGTCGTCATGGCAACGGCGACGTCATAATGGTCGTCATGGCAACGGCGATGTCATAATGGTCGTCATGGCAACGGTGATCTCATAATGGTCGTCATGTCAACGGTGATGTCATAATAGTCGTCATGGCAACAATGATGCCATAATGGTCGTCATGGCAACAATGATGCCATAATGGTCGTCATGGCAACGGTGATGTCATAATGGTCGTCATGGCAACGGTGATGTTATAATGGTCGTCATGGCAACGGTGATGTCATAATGGACGTCATGGCAACGGTGATGTCATAATGGTCGTCATGGCAACAATGATGCCATAATGGTCGTCATGGCGACGTCATAATGGTCGTCATGGCAACGGTGATGTCATATTGGTCGTCATGGCAATGGTGATGTCATAATGGTCGTCATGGCGACGTCATAATGGTCGTCATGGCAACGGTGATGTCATAATGGTCGTCATGGCAACAATGATGTCATAATGGACGTCATGGCAACGTCATAATGGTCGTCATGGCAACGGTGATGTCATATTGGTTGTCATGGCAATGGTGATGTCATAATGGTCGTCATGGCGACGTCATAATGGTCGTCATGGCAACGGTGATGTCATAATGGTCGTCATGGCAACAATGATGTCATAATGGACGTCATGGCAACGTCATAATGGTCGTCATGGCAACGGTGATGTCATAATGGTTGTCATGGCAACAATGATGTCATAATGGTCGTCATGGCAACGGTAATGCCATAATGGTCGTCATGGCAACGGTGATGCCATAATGGTCGTCATGGCAACGGTGATGCCATAATGGTCGTCATGGCAACGGTGATGCCATAATGGTCGTCATGGCAACGGTGATGCCATAATGGTCGTCATGGCAACGGTGATGCCATAATGGTCGTCATGGCAACGGTGATGCCATAATGGTCGTCATGGCAACGGTGATGCCATAATGGTCGTCATGGCAACGGTGATGCCATAATGGTCGTCATGGCAACGGTGATGCCATAATGGTCGTCATGGCAACGGTGATGCCATAATGGTCGTCATGGCAACGGTGATGCCATAATGGTCGTCATGGCAACGGTGATGCCATAATGGTCGTCATGGCAACGGTGATGCCATAATGGTCGTCATGGCAACGGTGATGCCATAATGGTCGTCATGGCAACGGTGATGCCATAATGGTCGTCATGGCAACGGTGATGTCATAATGGTCGTCATGGCAACGGTGATGTCATATTGGTCGTCAAGGCAACGATGATGCCATAATGGTCGTCATGGCGACGTCATAATGGTCGTCATGGCAACAGTGATGTCATAATGGTCGTCATGGCAACAATGATGCCATAATGGACGTCATGGCAACGTCATAATGGTCGTCATGGCAACGGTGATGTCATAATGGTCGTCATGGCAACGGTGATGTCATATTGGTCGTCATGGCAATAGTAATGTCATAATGGTCGTCATGGCAACCGTGATGTCATAATGGTTGTCATGGCAACGGTGATGTCATAATGGTCGTCATGGCAACGGTGATGTCATAATGGTCGTCATGGCAACGTCATAATGGTCGTCATGGCAACGGTGATGTCATATTGGTCATCATGGCAACGGTGATGTCATATTGGTCGTCATGGCAACGGTGATGTCATATTGGTCGTCATGGCAACGGTGATGTCATAATGGACGTCGTGGCAACGGTGATGTCATAATGGACATCGTGGCAACGGTGATGTCATAATCGTCGTCATGGCAACGGTGATGTCATAATGGTCGTCATGGCAACAATGATGTCATAATGGACGTCATGGCAACGTCATAATGCTCGTCATGGCAACGGTGATGTCATAATGGTCGTCATGGCAACAATGATGTCATAATGGTCGTCATAGCAACGGTGATGTCATAATGGTCGTCATGGCAACGGTGATGTCATAATGGTCGTCATGGCAACGGTGATGTCATAATGGTCGTCATGGCAACGGTGATGTCATAATGGTCGTCATGGCAACGGTGATGTCATAATGGTCGTCATGGCGACGCCATAATGGTCGTCATGGCAACGGCGACGCCATAATGGTCGTCATGGCAACGGCGGCGTCATAATGGTCGTCATGGCAACGGCGACGTCATAATGGTCGTCATGGCAACGGCGACGTCATAATGGTCGTCATGGCAACGGCGACGTCATAATGGTCGTCATGGCAACGGTGATGTCATAATGGTCGTCATGGCAACGGTGATGTCATAATGGTCGTCATGGCAACAATGATGCCATAATGGTCGTCATGGCAACAATGATGTCATAATGGTCGTCATGGCAACGGTGATGTCATAATGGTCGTCATGGCAACGGTGATGTCATAATGGTCGTCATGGCAACGGTGATGTCATAATGGACGTCATGGCAACGGTGATGTCATAATGGTCGTCATGGCAACGGTGATGTCATAATGGTCGTCATGGCGACGTCATAATGGTCGTCATGGCAACGGTGATGTCATATTGGTCGTCATGGCAATGGTGTTGTCATAATGGTCGTCATGGCGACGTCATAATGGTCGTCATGGCAACGGTGATGTCATAATGGTCGTCATGGCAACAATGATGTCATAATGGACGTCATGGCAACGTCATAATGGTCGTCATGGCAACGGTGATGTCATATTGGTTGTCATGGCAATGGTGATGTCATAATGGTCGTCATGGCGACGTCATAATGGTCGTCATGGCAACGGTGATGTCATAATGGTCGTCATGGCAACAATGATGTCATAATGGACGTCATGGCAACGTCATAATGGCCGTCATGGCAACGGTGATGTCATAATGGTTGTCATGGCAACAATGATGTCATAATGGTCGTCATGGCAACGGTGATGCCATAATGGTCGTCATGGCAACGGTGATGTCATAATGGTCGTCATGGCAACGGTGATGTCATAATGGTCGTCATGGCAACAATGATGCCATAATGGTCGTCATGGCAACAATGATGCCATAATGGTCGTCATGGCGACGTCATATTGGTCGTCATGGCAACGGTGATGTCATAATGGACGTCATGGCAACAATGATGGTCGTCATGGCAACGGTGATGCCATTATGGTCGTCATGGCAACGGTGATGCCATTATGGTCGTCATGGCAACGATGATGTCAAAATGGTCATCATGGCGACGTCATAATGGTCATCATGGCGATGTCATAATGGTCATCATGGCGACGTCATGATGGTCATCATGGCGACGTCATAATGGTCATCATGGCGACGTCATAATGGTCATCATGGCGACGTCATAATGGTCGTCATGGCAATGGTGATGTCATAATGGTCGTCATGGCAACGTCATAATGGTCGTCATGGCAACGGTGATGTCATAATGGTCGTCATGGCAACGGTGATGTCATAATGGTCGTCATGGCAACGGTGATGTCATTATGGTCGTCATGGCGACGTCATAATGGTCGTCATGGCAACGGTGATGTCATAATGGTCGTCATGGCAACGGTGATGTCATAATGGTCGTCATAGCAACGGTGATGTCATGGCAACGGTGATGTCATATTGGTCGTCATGGCAATGGTGATGTCATAATGGTCGTCATGGCGACGTCATAATGATCGTCATGGCAACGGTGATGTCATATTGGTCGTCATGGCAATGGTGATGTCATAATGGTCGTCATGGCAACGGTGATGTCATAATGGTCGTCATGGCAACGGTGATGTCATAATGGTCGTCATGGCAACGGTGATGTCATAATGGTCATCATGGCAACGGTGATGTCATAATGGTCGTCATGGCAACGTCATAATGGTCGTCATGGCAACGGCGACGTCATTTTGGTCGTCATGGCAACGGTGATGTCATATTGGTCATCATGGCAACGGTGATGTCATATTGGTCGTCATGGCAACGGTGATGTCATATTGGTCGTCGTGGCAACGGTGATGTCATAATGGATGTCGTGGCAACGGTGATGTCATAATGGTCGTCATGTCAACGGTGATGTCATATTGGTCGTCATGGCGACGCCATAATGGTCGTCATGGCAACGGCGACGTCATAATGGTCGTCATGGCAACGGCGACGTCATAATGGTCGTCATGGCAACGGCGACGTCATAATGGTCGTCATGGCAACGGCGACGTCATAATGGTCGTCATGGCAACGGCGACGTCATAATGGTCGTCATGGCAACGGCGACGTCATAATGGTCGTCATGGCAACGGCGACGTCATAATGGTCGTCATGGCAACGGCGATGTCATAATGGTCGTCATGGCAACGGTGATGTCATAATGGTCGTCATGTCAACGGTGATGTCATAATGGTCGTCATGGCAACAATGATGCCATAATGGTCGTCATGGCAACAATGATGCCATAATGGTCGTCATGGCAACAATGATGCCATAATGGTCGTCATGGCAACAATGATGCCATAATGGTCGTCATGGCAACAATGATGCCATAATGGTCGTCATGGCAACAATGATGCCATAATGGTCGTCATGGCAACGGTGATGTCATAATGGTCGTCATGGCAACGGTGATGTTATAATGGTCGTCATGGCAACGGTGATGTCATAATGGACGTCATGGCAACGGTGATGTCATAATGGTCGTCATGGCAACAATGATGCGATAATGGTCGTCATGGCGACGTCATAATGGTCGTCATGGCAACGGTGATGTCATATTGGTCGTCATGGCAATGGTGATGTCATAATGGTCGTCATGGCGACGTCATAATGGTCGTCATGGCAACGGTGATGTCATAATGGTCGTCATGGCAACAATGATGTCATAATGGACGTCATGGCAACGTCATAATGGTCGTCATGGCAACGGTGATGTCATATTGGTTGTCATGGCAATGGTGATGTCATAATGGTCGTCATGGCGACGTTATAATGGTCGTCATGGCAACGGTGATGTCATAATGGTCGTCATGGCAACAATGATGTCATAATGGACGTCATGGCAACGTCATAATGGTCGTCATGGCAACGGTGATGTCATAATGGTTGTCATGGCAACAATGATGTCATAATGGTCGTCATGGCAACGGTAATGCCATAATGGTCGTCATGGCAACGGTGATGCCATAATGGTCGTCATGGCAACGGTGATGCCATAATGGTCGTCATGGCAACGGTGATGCCATAATGGTCGTCATGGCAACGGTGATGCCATAATGGTCGTCATGGCAACGGTGATGCCATAATGGTCGTCATGGCAACGGTGATGCCATAATGGTCGTCATGGCAACGGTGATGCCATAATGGTCGTCATGGCAACGGTGATGCCATAATGGTCATCATGGCAACGGTGATGCCATAATGGTCGTCATGGCAACGGTGATGCCATAATGGTCGTCATGGCAACGGTGATGCCATAATGGTCGTCATGGCAACGGTGATGCCATAATGGTCGTCATGGCAACGGTGATGTCATAATGGTCGTCATGGCAACAATGATGTCATAATGGTCGTCATGGCAACAATGATGCCATAATGGTCGTCATGGCAACAATGATGCCATAATGGTCGTCATGGCGACGTCATATTGGTCGTCATGGCAACGGTGATGTCATAATGGACGTCATGGCAACAATGATGGTCGTCATGGCAACGGTGATGCCATTATGGTCGTCATGGCAACGGTGATGCCATTATGGTCGTCATGGCAACGATGATGTCATAATGGTCATCATGGCGACGTCATAATGGTCATCATGGCGACGTCATAATGGTCATCATGGCGACGTCATAATGGTCATCATGGCGACGTCATAATGGTCATCATGGCGACGTCATAATGGTCGTCATGGCAATGGTGATGTCATAATGGTCGTCATGGCAACGTCATAATGGTCGTCATGGCAACGGTGATGTCATAATGGTCGTCATGGCAACGGTGATGTCATAATGGTCGTCATGGCAACGGTGATGTCATAATGGTCGTCATGGCAACGGTGATGTCATATTGGTCGTCATGGCAACAATGATGTCATAATGGTCGTCATGGCGACGTCATAATGGTCGTCATGGCAACGGTGATGTCATAATGGTCGTCATGGCAACGGTGATGTCATAATGGTCGTCATGGCAACGGTGATGTCATGGCAACGGTGATGTCATATTGGTCGTCATGGCAATGGTGATGTCATAATGGTCGTCATGGCGACGTCATAATGATCGTCATGGCAACGGTGATGTCATATTGGTCGTCATGGCAATGGTGATGTCATAATGGTCGTCATGGCAACGGTGATGTCATAATGGTCGTCATGGCAACGGTGATGTCATAATGGTCGTCATGGCAACGGTGATGTCATAATGGTCATCATGGCAACGGTGATGTCATAATGGTCGTCATGGCAACGTCATAATGGTCGTCACGGCAACGGCGACGTCATTTTGGTCGTCATGGCAACGGTGATGTCATAATGGTCGTCATGGCAACGTCATAATGGTCGTCACGGCAACGGCGACGTCATTTTGGTCGTCATGGCAACGGTGATGTCATATTGGTCATCATGGCAACGGTGATGTCATATTGGTCGTCATGGCAACGGTGAGGTCATATTGGTCGTCGTGGCAATGGTGATGTCATAATGGTCGTCATGGCGACGTCATAATGGTCGTCATGGCGACGTCATTATGGTCGTCATGGCAACGGTGATGTCATATTGGTCATCATGGCAATGGTGATGTCATAATGGTCGTCATGGCGACGTCATAATGGTCGTCATGGCAACGGTGATGTCATAATGGTCGTCATGGCAACAATGATGTCATAATGGACGTCATGGCAACGTCATAATGGTCGTCATGGCAACGGTGATGTCATAATGGTCGTCATGGCAACAATGATGTCATAATGGTCGTCATAGCAACGGTGATGTCATAATGGTCGTCATGGCAACGGTGATGTCATAATGGTCGTCATGGCAACGGTGATGTCATAATGGTCGTCATGGCAACGGTGATGTCATAATGGTCGTCATGGCAACGGTGATGTCATAATGGTCGTCATGGCGACGCCATAATGGTCGTCATGGCAACGGCGACGCCATAATGGTCGTCATGGCAACGGCGACGTCATAATGGTCGTCATGGCAACGGCGACGTCATAATGGTCGTCATGGCAACGGCGACGTCATAATGGTCGTCATGGCAACAGCGACGTCATAATGGTCGTCATGGCAACGGCGACGTCATAATGGTCGTCATGGCAACGGCGACGTCATAATGGTCGTCATGGCAACGGCGACGTCATAATGGTCGTCATGGCAACGGCGATGTCATAATGGTCGTCATGGCAACGGTGATGTCATAATGGTCGTCATGTCAACGGTGATGTCATAATAGTCGTCATGGCAACAATGATGCCATAATGGTCGTCATGGCAACAATGATGCCATAATGGTCGTCATGGCAACGGTGATGTCATAATGGTCGTCATGGCAACGGTGATGTTATAATGGTCGTCATGGCAACGGTGATGTCATAATGGACGTCATGGCAACGGTGATGTCATAATGGTCGTCATGGCAACAATGATGCCATAATGGTCGTCATGGCGACGTCATAATGGTCGTCATGGCAACAATGATGGTCGTCATGGCAACGGTGATGCCATTATGGTCGTCATGGCAACGGTGATGCCATTATGGTCGTCATGGCAACGATGATGTCATAATGGTCATCATGGCGACGTCATAATGGTCATCATGGCGACGTCATAATGGTCATCATGGCGACGTCATAATGGTCATCATGGCGACGTCATAATGGTCATCATGGCGACGTCATAATGGTCGTCATGGCAATGGTGATGTCATAATGGTCGTCATGGCAACGTCATAATGGTCGTCATGGCAACGGTGATGTCATAATGGTCGTCATGGCAACGGTGATGTCATAATGGTCGTCATGGCAACGGTGATGTCATAATGGTCGTCATGGCAACGGTGATGTCATATTGGTCGTCATGGCAACAATGATGTCATAATGGTCGTCATGGCGACGTCATAATGGTCGTCATGGCAACGGTGATGTCATAATGGTCGTCATGGCAACGGTGATGTCATAATGGTCGTCATGGCAACGGTGATGTCATGGCAACGGTGATGTCATATTGGTCGTCATGGCAATGGTGATGTCATAATGGTCGTCATGGCGACGTCATAATGATCGTCATGGCAACGGTGATGTCATATTGGTCGTCATGGCAATGGTGATGTCATAATGGTCGTCATGGCAACGGTGATGTCATAATGGTCGTCATGGCAACGGTGATGTCATAATGGTCGTCATGGCAACGGTGATGTCATAATGGTCATCATGGCAACGGTGAAGTCATAATGGTCGTCATGGCAACGTCATAATGGTCGTCACGGCAACGGCGACGTCATTTTGGTCGTCATGGCAACGGTGATGTCATATTGGTCATCATGGCAACGGTGATGTCATATTGGTCGTCATGGCAACGGTGAGGTCATATTGGTCGTCGTGGCAACGGTGATGTCATAATGGATGTCGTGGCAACGGTGATGTCATAATGGTCGTCATGGCAACGGTGATGTCATATTGGTCGTCATGGCAATGGTGATGTCATAATGGTCGTCATGGCGACGTCATAATGGTCGTCATGGCGACGTCATTATGGTCGTTATGGCAACGGTGATGTCATATTGGTCATCATGGCAATGGTGATGTCATAATGGTCGTCATGGCGACGTCATAATGGTCGTCATGGCAACGGTGATGTCATAATGGTCGTCATGGCAACAATGATGTCATAATGGACGTCATGGCAACGTCATAATGGTCGTCATGGCAACGGTGATGTCATAATGGTCGTCATGGCAACAATGATGTCATAATGGTCGTCATAGCAACGGTGATGTCATAATGGTCGTCATGGCAACGGTGATGTCATAATGGTCGTCATGGCAACGGTGATGTCATAATGGTCGTCATGGCAACGGTGATGTCATAATGGTCGTCATGGCAACGGTGATGTCATAATGGTCGTCATGGCGACGCCATAATGGTCGTCATGGCAACGGCGACGCCATAATGGTCGTCATGGCAACGGCGACGTCATAATGGTCGTCATGGCAACGGCGACGTCATAATGGTCGTCATGGCAACGGCGACGTCATAATGGTCGTCATGGCAACGGCGACGTCATAATGGTCGTCATGGCAACGGCGACGTCATAATGGTCGTCATGGCAACGGCGACGTCATAATGGTCGTCATGGCAACGGCGATGTCATAATGGTCGTCATGGCAACGGTGATGTCATAATGGTCGTCATGTCAACGGTGATGTCATAATAGTCGTCATGGCAACAATGATGCCATAATGGTCGTCATGGCAACAATGATGCCATAATGGTCGTCATGGCAACGGTGATGTCATAATGGTCGTCATGGCAACGGTGATGTTATAATGGTCGTCATGGCAACGGTGATGTCATAATGGACGTCATGGCAACGGTGATGTCATATTGGTCGTCATGGCAATGGTGATGTCATAATGGTCGTCATGGCGACGTCATAATGGTCGTCATGGCAACGGTGATGTCATAATGGTCGTCATGGCAACAATGATGTCATAATGGACGTCATGGCAACGTCATAATGGTCGTCATGGCAACGGTGATGTCATATTGGTTGTCATGGCAATGGTGATGTCATAATGGTCGTCATGGCGACGTCATAATGGTCGTCATGGCAACGGTGATGTCATAATGGTCGTCATGGCAACAATGATGTCATAATGGACGTCATGGCAACGTCATAATGGTCGTCATGGCAACGGTGATGTCATAATGGTTGTCATGGCAACAATGATGTCATAATGGTCGTCATGGCAACGGTAATGCCATAATGGTCGTCATGGCAATGGTGATGCCATAATGGTCGTCATGGCAACGGTGATGCCATAATGGTCGTCATGGCAACGGTGATGCCATAATGGTCGTCATGGCAACGGTGATGCCATAATGGTCGTCATGGCAACGGTGATGCCATAATGGTCGTCATGGCAACGGTGATGCCATAATGGTCGTCATGGCAACGGTGATGCCATAATGGTCGTCATGGCAACGGTGATGCCATAATGGTCGTCATGGCAACGGTGATGCCATAATGGTCGTCATGGCAACGGTGATGCCATAATGGTCGTCATGGCAACGGTGATGCCATAATGGTCGTCATGGCAACGGTGATGCCATAATGGTCGTCATGGCAACGGTGATGCCATAATGGTCGTCATGGCAACGGTGATGCCATAATGGTCGTCATGGCAACGGTGATGCCATAATGGTCGTCATGGCAACGGTGATGTCATAATGGTCGTCATGGCAACGGTGATGTCATATTGGTCGTCAAGGCAACGGTGATGTCATAATGGTCGTCATGGCAACAATGATGCCATAATGGACGTCATGGCAACGTCATAATGGTCGTCATGGCAACGGTGATGTCATAATGGTCGTCATGGCAACGGTGATGTCATATTGGTCGTCATGGCAATAGTAATGTCATAATGGTCGTCATGGCAACGGTGATGTCATAATGGTCGTCATGGCAACGGTGATGTCATAATGGTCGTCATGGCAACGTCATAATGGTCGTCATGGCAACGGTGATGTCATATTGGTCATCATGGCAACGGTGATGTCATATTGGTCGTCATGGCAACGGTGATGTCATATTGGTCGTCATGGCAACGGTGATGTCATAATGGACGTCGTGGCAACGGTGATGTCATAATGGACATCGTGGCAACGGTGATGTCATAATGGTCGTCATGGCAACGGTGATGTCATAATGGCCGTCATGGCAACAATGATGTCATAATGGACGTCATGGCAACGTCATAATGGTCGTCATGGCAACGGTGATGTCATAATGGTCGTCATGGCAACAATGATGTCATAATGGTCGTCATAGCAACGGTGATGTCATAATGGTCGTCATGGCAACGGTGATGTCATAATGGTCGTCATGGCAACGGTGATGTCATAATGGTCGTCATGGCAACGGTGATGTCATAATGGTCGTCATGGCAACGGTGATGTCATAATGGTCGTCATGGCGACGCCATAATGGTCGTCATGGCAACGGCGACGCCATAATGGTCGTCATGGCAACGGCGGCGTCATAATGGTCGTCATGGCAACGGCGACGTCATAATGGTCGTCATGGCAACGGCGACGTCATAATGGTCGTCATGGCAACGGCGACGTCATAATGGTCGTCATGGCAACGGTGATGTCATAATGGTCGTAATGGCAACGGTGATGTCATAATGGTCGTCATGGCAACAATGATGCCATAATGGTCGTCATGGCAACAATGATGCCATATTGGTCGTCATGGCAACGGTGATGTCATAATGGTCGTCATGGCAACGGTGATGTCATAATGGTCGTCATGGCAACGGTGATGTCATAATGGACGTCATGGCAACGGTGATGTCATAATGGTCGTCATGGCAACGGTGATGTCATAATGGTCGTCATGGCGACGTCATAATGGTCGTCATGGCAACGGTGATGTCATATTGGTCGTCATGGCAATGGTGATGTCATAATGGTCGTCATGGCGACGTCATAATGGTCGTCATGGCAACGGTGATGTCATAATGGTCGTCATGGCAACAATGATGTCATAATGGACGTCATGGCAACGTCATAATGGTCGTCATGGCAACGGTGATGTCATATTGGTTGTCATGGCAATTATGATGTCATAATGGTCGTCATGGCGACGTCATAATGGTCGTCATGGCAACGGTGATGTCATAATGGTCGTCATGGCAACAATGATGTCATAATGGACGTCATGGCAACGTCATAATGGTCGTCATGGCAACGGTGATGTCATAATGGTTGTCATGGCAACAATGATGTCATAATGGTCGTCATGGCAACGGTGATGCCATAATGGTCGTCATGGCAACGGTGATGCCATAATGGTCGTCATGGCAACGGTGATGCCATAATGGTCGTCATGGCAACGGTGATGCCATAATGGTCGTCATGGCAACGGTGATGCCATAATGGTCGTCATGGCAACGGTGATGCCATAATGGTCGTCATGGCAACGGTGATGCCATAATGGTCGTCATGGCAACGGTAATGCCATAATGGTCGTCATGGCAACGGTGATGCCATAATGGTCGTCATGGCAACGGTGATGCCATAATGGTCGTCATGGCAACGGTGATGCCATAATGGTCGTCATGGCAACGGTGATGCCATAATGGTCGTCATGGCAACGGTGATGCCATAATGGTCGTCATGGCAACGGTGATGCCATAATGGTCGTCATGGCAACGGTGATGCCATAATGGTCGTCATGGCAACGGTGATGCCATCATGGTCGTCATGGCAACGGTGATGCCATCATGGTCGTCATGGCATCGGTGATGCCATCATGGTCGTCATGGCATCGGTGATGCCATCATGGTCGTCATGGCAACGGTGATGCCATCATGGTCGTTATGGCGACGTCATAATGGTCGTCATGGCGACGTCATAATGGACGTCATGGCGACGTCATATTGGACGTCATGGCGACGTCATAATGGACGTCATGGCGACGTCATAATGGACGTCATGGCAACGGTGATGTCATAATGGTCGTCATGGCAACGGTGATGTCATAATGGTCGTCATGGCAACGGTGATGTCATAATGGTCGTCATGGCAACGGTGATGTCATAATGGTCATCATGGCAACGGTGATGTCATAATGGTCGTCATGGCAACGTCATAATGGTCGTCATGGCAACGGCGACGTCATTTTGGTCGTCATGGCAACGGTGATGTCATATTGGTCATCATGGCAACGGTGATGTCATATTGGTCGTCATGGCAACGGTGATGTCATATTGGTCGTCGTGGCAACGGTGATGTCATAATGGATGTCGTGGCAACGGTGATGTCATAATGGTCGTCATGTCAACGGTGATGTCATATTGGTCGTCATGGCGACGCCATAATGGTCGTCATGGCAACGGCGACGTCATAATGGTCGTCATGGCAACGGCGACGTCATAATGGTCGTCATGGCAACGGCGACGTCATAATGGTCGTCATGGCAACGGCGACGTCATAATGGTCGTCATGGCAACGGCGACGTCATAATGGTCGTCATGGCAACGGCGACGTCATAATGGTCGTCATGGCAACGGCGACGTCATAATGGTCGTCATGGCAACGGCGATGTCATAATGGTCGTCATGGCAACGGTGATGTCATAATGGTCGTCATGTCAACGGTGATGTCATAATGGTCGTCATGGCAACAATGATGCCATAATGGTCGTCATGGCAACAATGATGCCATAATGGTCGTCATGGCAACAATGATGCCATAATGGTCGTCATGGCAACAATGATGCCATAATGGTCGTCATGGCAACAATGATGCCATAATGGTCGTCATGGCAACAATGATGCCATAATGGTCGTCATGGCAACGGTGATGTCATAATGGTCGTCATGGCAACGGTGATGTTATAATGGTCGTCATGGCAACGGTGATGTCATAATGGACGTCATGGCAACGGTGATGTCATAATGGTCGTCATGGCAACAATGATGCGATAATGGTCGTCATGGCGACGTCATAATGGTCGTCATGGCAACGGTGATGTCATATTGGTCGTCATGGCAATGGTGATGTCATAATGGTCGTCATGGCGACGTCATAATGGTCGTCATGGCAACGGTGATGTCATAATGGTCGTCATGGCAACAATGATGTCATAATGGACGTCATGGCAACGTCATAATGGTCGTCATGGCAACGGTGATGTCATATTGGTTGTCATGGCAATGGTGATGTCATAATGGTCGTCATGGCGACGTTATAATGGTCGTCATGGCAACGGTGATGTCATAATGGTCGTCATGGCAACAATGATGTCATAATGGACGTCATGGCAACGTCATAATGGTCGTCATGGCAACGGTGATGTCATAATGGTTGTCATGGCAACAATGATGTCATAATGGTCGTCATGGCAACGGTAATGCCATAATGGTCGTCATGGCAACGGTGATGCCATAATGGTCGTCATGGCAACGGTGATGCCATAATGGTCGTCATGGCAACGGTGATGCCATAATGGTCGTCATGGCAACGGTGATGCCATAATGGTCGTCATGGCAACGGTGATGCCATAATGGTCGTCATGGCAACGGTGATGCCATAATGGTCGTCATGGCAACGGTGATGCCATAATGGTCGTCATGGCAACGGTGATGCCATAATGGTCATCATGGCAACGGTGATGCCATAATGGTCGTCATGGCAACGGTGATGCCATAATGGTCGTCATGGCAACGGTGATGCCATAATGGTCGTCATGGCAACGGTGATGCCATAATGGTCGTCATGGCAACGGTGATGTCATAATGGTCGTCATGGCAACAATGATGTCATAATGGTCGTCATGGCAACAATGATGCCATAATGGTCGTCATGGCAACAATGATGCCATAATGGTCGTCATGGCGACGTCATATTGGTCGTCATGGCAACGGTGATGTCATAATGGACGTCATGGCAACAATGATGGTCGTCATGGCAACGGTGATGCCATTATGGTCGTCATGGCAACGGTGATGCCATTATGGTCGTCATGGCAACGATGATGTCATAATGGTCATCATGGCGACGTCATAATGGTCATCATGGCGACGTCATAATGGTCATCATGGCGACGTCATAATGGTCATCATGGCGACGTCATAATGGTCATCATGGCGACGTCATAATGGTCGTCATGGCAATGGTGATGTCATAATGGTCGTCATGGCAACGTCATAATGGTCGTCATGGCAACGGTGATGTCATAATGGTCGTCATGGCAACGGTGATGTCATAATGGTCGTCATGGCAACGGTGATGTCATAATGGTCGTCATGGCAACGGTGATGTCATATTGGTCGTCATGGCAACAATGATGTCATAATGGTCGTCATGGCGACGTCATAATGGTCGTCATGGCAACGGTGATGTCATAATGGTCGTCATGGCAACGGTGATGTCATAATGGTCGTCATGGCAACGGTGATGTCATGGCAACGGTGATGTCATATTGGTCGTCATGGCAATGGTGATGTCATAATGGTCGTCATGGCGACGTCATAATGATCGTCATGGCAACGGTGATGTCATATTGGTCGTCATGGCAATGGTGATGTCATAATGGTCGTCATGGCAACGGTGATGTCATAATGGTCGTCATGGCAACGGTGATGTCATAATGGTCGTCATGGCGACGTCATAATGGTCGTCATGGCAACGGTGATGTCATAATGGTCGTCATGGCAACAATGATGTCATAATGGACGTCATGGCAACGTCATAATGGCCGTCATGGCAACGGTGATGTCATAATGGTTGTCATGGCAACAATGATGTCATAATGGTCGTCATGGCAACGGTGATGCCATAATGGTCGTCATGGCAACGGTGATGTCATAATGGTCGTCATGGCAACGGTGATGTCATAATGGTCGTCATGGCAACAATGATGCCATAATGGTCGTCATGGCAACAATGATGCCATAATGGTCGTCATGGCGACGTCATATTGGTCGTCATGGCAACGGTGATGTCATAATGGACGTCATGGCAACAATGATGGTCGTCATGGCAACGGTGATGCCATTATGGTCGTCATGGCAACGGTGATGCCATTATGGTCGTCATGGCAACGATGATGTCAAAATGGTCATCATGGCGACGTCATAATGGTCATCATGGCGATGTCATAATGGTCATCATGGCGACGTCATGATGGTCATCATGGCGACGTCATAATGGTCATCATGGCGACGTCATAATGGTCATCATGGCGACGTCATAATGGTCGTCATGGCAATGGTGATGTCATAATGGTCGTCATGGCAACGTCATAATGGTCGTCATGGCAACGGTGATGTCATAATGGTCGTCATGGCAACGGTGATGTCATAATGGTCGTCATGGCAACGGTGATGTCATAATGGTCGTCATGGCAACGGTGATGTCATTATGGTCGTCATGGCGACGTCATAATGGTCGTCATGGCAACGGTGATGTCATAATGGTCGTCATGGCAACGGTGATGTCATAATGGTCGTCATAGCAACGGTGATGTCATGGCAACGGTGATGTCATATTGGTCGTCATGGCAATGGTGATGTCATAATGGTCGTCATGGCGACGTCATAATGATCGTCATGGCAACGGTGATGTCATATTGGTCGTCATGGCAATGGTGATGTCATAATGGTCGTCATGGCAACGGTGATGTCATAATGGTCGTCATGGCAACGGTGATGTCATAATGGTCGTCATGGCAACGGTGATGTCATAATGGTCATCATGGCAACGGTGATGTCATAATGGTCGTCATGGCAACGTCATAATGGTCGTCATGGCAACGGCGACGTCATTTTGGTCGTCATGGCAACGGTGATGTCATATTGGTCATCATGGCAACGGTGATGTCATATTGGTCGTCATGGCAACGGTGATGTCATATTGGTCGTCGTGGCAACGGTGATGTCATAATGGATGTCGTGGCAACGGTGATGTCATAATGGTCGTCATGTCAACGGTGATGTCATATTGGTCGTCATGGCGACGCCATAATGGTCGTCATGGCAACGGCGACGTCATAATGGTCGTCATGGCAACGGCGACGTCATAATGGTCGTCATGGCAACGGCGACGTCATAATGGTCGTCATGGCAACGGCGACGTCATAATGGTCGTCATGGCAACGGCGACGTCATAATGGTCGTCATGGCAACGGCGACGTCATAATGGTCGTCATGGCAACGGCGACGTCATAATGGTCGTCATGGCAACGGCGATGTCATAATGGTCGTCATGGCAACGGTGATGTCATAATGGTCGTCATGTCAACGGTGATGTCATAATGGTCGTCATGGCAACAATGATGCCATAATGGTCGTCATGGCAACAATGATGCCATAATGGTCGTCATGGCAACAATGATGCCATAATGGTCGTCATGGCAACAATGATGCCATAATGGTCGTCATGGCAACAATGATGCCATAATGGTCGTCATGGCAACAATGATGCCATAATGGTCGTCATGGCAACGGTGATGTCATAATGGTCGTCATGGCAACGGTGATGTTATAATGGTCGTCATGGCAACGGTGATGTCATAATGGACGTCATGGCAACGGTGATGTCATAATGGTCGTCATGGCAACAATGATGCGATAATGGTCGTCATGGCGACGTCATAATGGTCGTCATGGCAACGGTGATGTCATATTGGTCGTCATGGCAATGGTGATGTCATAATGGTCGTCATGGCGACGTCATAATGGTCGTCATGGCAACGGTGATGTCATAATGGTCGTCATGGCAACAATGATGTCATAATGGACGTCATGGCAACGTCATAATGGTCGTCATGGCAACGGTGATGTCATATTGGTTGTCATGGCAATGGTGATGTCATAATGGTCGTCATGGCGACGTTATAATGGTCGTCATGGCAACGGTGATGTCATAATGGTCGTCATGGCAACAATGATGTCATAATGGACGTCATGGCAACGTCATAATGGTCGTCATGGCAACGGTGATGTCATAATGGTTGTCATGGCAACAATGATGTCATAATGGTCGTCATGGCAACGGTAATGCCATAATGGTCGTCATGGCAACGGTGATGCCATAATGGTCGTCATGGCAACGGTGATGCCATAATGGTCGTCATGGCAACGGTGATGCCATAATGGTCGTCATGGCAACGGTGATGCCATAATGGTCGTCATGGCAACGGTGATGCCATAATGGTCGTCATGGCAACGGTGATGCCATAATGGTCGTCATGGCAACGGTGATGCCATAATGGTCGTCATGGCAACGGTGATGCCATAATGGTCATCATGGCAACGGTGATGCCATAATGGTCGTCATGGCAACGGTGATGCCATAATGGTCGTCATGGCAACGGTGATGCCATAATGGTCGTCATGGCAACGGTGATGCCATAATGGTCGTCATGGCAACGGTGATGTCATAATGGTCGTCATGGCAACAATGATGTCATAATGGTCGTCATGGCAACAATGATGCCATAATGGTCGTCATGGCAACAATGATGCCATAATGGTCGTCATGGCGACGTCATATTGGTCGTCATGGCAACGGTGATGTCATAATGGACGTCATGGCAACAATGATGGTCGTCATGGCAACGGTGATGCCATTATGGTCGTCATGGCAACGGTGATGCCATTATGGTCGTCATGGCAACGATGATGTCATAATGGTCATCATGGCGACGTCATAATGGTCATCATGGCGACGTCATAATGGTCATCATGGCGACGTCATAATGGTCATCATGGCGACGTCATAATGGTCATCATGGCGACGTCATAATGGTCGTCATGGCAATGGTGATGTCATAATGGTCGTCATGGCAACGTCATAATGGTCGTCATGGCAACGGTGATGTCATAATGGTCGTCATGGCAACGGTGATGTCATAATGGTCGTCATGGCAACGGTGATGTCATAATGGTCGTCATGGCAACGGTGATGTCATATTGGTCGTCATGGCAACAATGATGTCATAATGGTCGTCATGGCGACGTCATAATGGTCGTCATGGCAACGGTGATGTCATAATGGTCGTCATGGCAACGGTGATGTCATAATGGTCGTCATGGCAACGGTGATGTCATGGCAACGGTGATGTCATATTGGTCGTCATGGCAATGGTGATGTCATAATGGTCGTCATGGCGACGTCATAATGATCGTCATGGCAACGGTGATGTCATATTGGTCGTCATGGCAATGGTGATGTCATAATGGTCGTCATGGCAACGGTGATGTCATAATGGTCGTCATGGCAACGGTGATGTCATAATGGTCGTCATGGCAACGGTGATGTCATAATGGTCATCATGGCAACGGTGAAGTCATAATGGTCGTCATGGCAACGTCATAATGGTCGTCACGGCAACGGCGACGTCATTTTGGTCGTCATGGCAACGGTGATGTCATATTGGTCATCATGGCAACGGTGATGTCATATTGGTCGTCATGGCAACGGTGAGGTCATATTGGTCGTCGTGGCAACGGTGATGTCATAATGGATGTCGTGGCAACGGTGATGTCATAATGGTCGTCATGGCAACGGTGATGTCATATTGGTCGTCATGGCAATGGTGATGTCATAATGGTCGTCATGGCGACGTCATAATGGTCGTCATGGCGACGTCATTATGGTCGTTATGGCAACGGTGATGTCATATTGGTCATCATGGCAATGGTGATGTCATAATGGTCGTCATGGCGACGTCATAATGGTCGTCATGGCAACGGTGATGTCATAATGGTCGTCATGGCAACAATGATGTCATAATGGACGTCATGGCAACGTCATAATGGTCGTCATGGCAACGGTGATGTCATAATGGTCGTCATGGCAACAATGATGTCATAATGGTCGTCATAGCAACGGTGATGTCATAATGGTCGTCATGGCAACGGTGATGTCATAATGGTCGTCATGGCAACGGTGATGTCATAATGGTCGTCATGGCAACGGTGATGTCATAATGGTCGTCATGGCAACGGTGATGTCATAATGGTCGTCATGGCGACGCCATAATGGTCGTCATGGCAACGGCGACGCCATAATGGTCGTCATGGCAACGGCGACGTCATAATGGTCGTCATGGCAACGGCGACGTCATAATGGTCGTCATGGCAACGGCGACGTCATAATGGTCGTCATGGCAACGGCGACGTCATAATGGTCGTCATGGCAACGGCGACGTCATAATGGTCGTCATGGCAACGGCGACGTCATAATGGTCGTCATGGCAACGGCGACGTCATAATGGTCGTCATGGCAACGGCGATGTCATAATGGTCGTCATGGCAACGGTGATGTCATAATGGTCGTCATGTCAACGGTGATGTCATAATAGTCGTCATGGCAACAATGATGCCATAATGGTCGTCATGGCAACAATGATGCCATAATGGTCGTCATGGCAACGGTGATGTCATAATGGTCGTCATGGCAACGGTGATGTTATAATGGTCGTCATGGCAACGGTGATGTCATAATGGACGTCATGGCAACGGTGATGTCATATTGGTCGTCATGGCAATGGTGATGTCATAATGGTCGTCATGGCGACGTCATAATGGTCGTCATGGCAACGGTGATGTCATAATGGTCGTCATGGCAACAATGATGTCATAATGGACGTCATGGCAACGTCATAATGGTCGTCATGGCAACGGTGATGTCATATTGGTTGTCATGGCAATGGTGATGTCATAATGGTCGTCATGGCGACGTCATAATGGTCGTCATGGCAACGGTGATGTCATAATGGTCGTCATGGCAACAATGATGTCATAATGGACGTCATGGCAACGTCATAATGGTCGTCATGGCAACGGTGATGTCATAATGGTTGTCATGGCAACAATGATGTCATAATGGTCGTCATGGCAACGGTAATGCCACAATGGTCGTCATGGCAATGGTGATGCCATAATGGTCGTCATGGCAACGGTGATGCCATAATGGTCGTCATGGCAACGGTGATGCCATAATGGTCGTCATGGCAACGGTGATGCCATAATGGTCGTCATGGCAACGGTGATGCCATAATGGTCGTCATGGCAACGGTGATGCCATAATGGTCGTCATGGCAACGGTGATGCCATAATGGTCGTCATGGCAACGGTGATGCCATAATGGTCGTCATGGCAACGGTGATGCCATAATGGTCGTCATGGCAACGGTGATGCCATAATGGTCGTCATGGCAACGGTGATGCCATAATGGTCGTCATGGCAACGGTGATGCCATAATGGTCGTCATGGCAACGGTGATGCCATAATGGTCGTCATGGCAACGGTGATGCCATAATGGTCGTCATGGCAACGGTGATGCCATAATGGTCGTCATGGCAACGGTGATGTCATAATGGTCGTCATGGCAACGGTGATGTCATATTGGTCGTCAAGGCAACGGTGATGTCATAATGGTCGTCATGGCAACAATGATGCCATAATGGACGTCATGGCAACGTCATAATGGTCGTCATGGCAACGGTGATGTCATAATGGTCGTCATGGCAACGGTGATGTCATATTGGTCGTCATGGCAATAGTAATGTCATAATGGTCGTCATGGCAACGGTGATGTCATAATGGTCGTCATGGCAACGGTGATGTCATAATGGTCGTCATGGCAACGGTGATGTCATAATGGTCGTCATGGCAACGTCATAATGGTCGTCATGGCAACGGTGATGTCATATTGGTCATCATGGCAACGGTGATGTCATATTGGTCGTCATGGCAACGGTGATGTCATATTGGTCGTCATGGCAACGGTGATGTCATAATGGACGTCGTGGCAACGGTGATGTCATAATGGACATCGTGGCAACGGTGATGTCATAATGGTCGTCATGGCAACGGTGATGTCATAATGGCCGTCATGGCAACAATGATGTCATAATGGACGTCATGGCAACGTCATAATGGTCGTCATGGCAACGGTGATGTCATAATGGTCGTCATGGCAACAATGATGTCATAATGGTCGTCATAGCAACGGTGATGTCATAATGGTCGTCATGGCAACGGTGATGTCATAATGGTCGTCATGGCAACGGTGATGTCATAATGGTCGTCATGGCAACGGTGATGTCATAATGGTCGTCATGGCAACGGTGATGTCATAATGGTCGTCATGGCGACGCCATAATGGTCGTCATGGCAACGGCGACGCCATAATGGTCGTCATGGCAACGGCGGCGTCATAATGGTCGTCATGGCAACGGCGACGTCATAATGGTCGTCATGGCAACGGCGACGTCATAATGGTCGTCATGGCAACGGCGACGTCATAATGGTCGTCATGGCAACGGTGATGTCATAATGGTCGTAATGGCAACGGTGATGTCATAATGGTCGTCATGGCAACAATGATGCCATAATGGTCGTCATGGCAACAATGATGCCATATTGGTCGTCATGGCAACGGTGATGTCATAATGGTCGTCATGGCAACGGTGATGTCATAATGGTCGTCATGGCAACGGTGATGTCATAATGGACGTCATGGCAACGGTGATGTCATAATGGTCGTCATGGCAACGGTGATGTCATAATGGTCGTCATGGCGACGTCATAATGGTCGTCATGGCAACGGTGATGTCATATTGGTCGTCATGGCAATGGTGATGTCATAATGGTCGTCATGGCGACGTCATAATGGTCGTCATGGCAACGGTGATGTCATAATGGTCGTCATGGCAACAATGATGTCATAATGGACGTCATGGCAACGTCATAATGGTCGTCATGGCAACGGTGATGTCATATTGGTTGTCATGGCAATTATGATGTCATAATGGTCGTCATGGCGACGTCATAATGGTCGTCATGGCAACGGTGATGTCATAATGGTCGTCATGGCAACAATGATGTCATAATGGACGTCATGGCAACGTCATAATGGTCGTCATGGCAACGGTGATGTCATAATGGTTGTCATGGCAACAATGATGTCATAATGGTCGTCATGGCAACGGTGATGCCATAATGGTCGTCATGGCAACGGTGATGCCATAATGGTCGTCATGGCAACGGTGATGCCATAATGGTCGTCATGGCAACGGTGATGCCATAATGGTCGTCATGGCAACGGTGATGCCATAATGGTCGTCATGGCAACGGTGATGCCATAATGGTCGTCATGGCAACGGTGATGCCATAATGGTCGTCATGGCAACGGTAATGCCATAATGGTCGTCATGGCAACGGTGATGCCATAATGGTCGTCATGGCAACGGTGATGCCATAATGGTCGTCATGGCAACGGTGATGCCATAATGGTCGTCATGGCAACGGTGATGCCATAATGGTCGTCATGGCAACGGTGATGCCATAATGGTCGTCATGGCAACGGTGATGCCATAATGGTCGTCATGGCAACGGTGATGCCATAATGGTCGTCATGGCAACGGTGATGCCATCATGGTCGTCATGGCAACGGTGATGCCATCATGGTCGTCATGGCATCGGTGATGCCATCATGGTCGTCATGGCATCGGTGATGCCATCATGGTCGTCATGGCAACGGTGATGCCATCATGGTCGTTATGGCGACGTCATAATGGTCGTCATGGCGACGTCATAATGGACGTCATGGCGACGTCATATTGGACGTCATGGCGACGTCATAATGGACGTCATGGCGACGTCATAATGGACGTCATGGCGACGTCATAATGGACGTCATGGCAACGGTGATGTCATAATGGTCGTCATGGCAACGGTGATGTCATAATGGTCGTCATGGCAACGGTGATGTCATAATGGTCGTCATGGCAACGGTGATGTCATAATGGTCATCATGGCAACGGTGATGTCATAATGGTCGTCATGGCAACGTCATAATGGTCGTCATGGCAACGGCGACGTCATTTTGGTCGTCATGGCAACGGTGATGTCATATTGGTCATCATGGCAACGGTGATGTCATATTGGTCGTCATGGCAACGGTGATGTCATATTGGTCGTCGTGGCAACGGTGATGTCATAATGGATGTCGTGGCAACGGTGATGTCATAATGGTCGTCATGTCAACGGTGATGTCATATTGGTCGTCATGGCGACGCCATAATGGTCGTCATGGCAACGGCGACGTCATAATGGTCGTCATGGCAACGGCGACGTCATAATGGTCGTCATGGCAACGGCGACGTCATAATGGTCGTCATGGCAACGGCGACGTCATAATGGTCGTCATGGCAACGGCGACGTCATAATGGTCGTCATGGCAACGGCGACGTCATAATGGTCGTCATGGCAACGGCGACGTCATAATGGTCGTCATGGCAACGGCGATGTCATAATGGTCGTCATGGCAACGGTGATGTCATAATGGTCGTCATGTCAACGGTGATGTCATAATGGTCGTCATGGCAACAATGATGCCATAATGGTCGTCATGGCAACAATGATGCCATAATGGTCGTCATGGCAACAATGATGCCATAATGGTCGTCATGGCAACAATGATGCCATAATGGTCGTCATGGCAACAATGATGCCATAATGGTCGTCATGGCAACAATGATGCCATAATGGTCGTCATGGCAACGGTGATGTCATAATGGTCGTCATGGCAACGGTGATGTTATAATGGTCGTCATGGCAACGGTGATGTCATAATGGACGTCATGGCAACGGTGATGTCATAATGGTCGTCATGGCAACAATGATGCGATAATGGTCGTCATGGCGACGTCATAATGGTCGTCATGGCAACGGTGATGTCATATTGGTCGTCATGGCAATGGTGATGTCATAATGGTCGTCATGGCGACGTCATAATGGTCGTCATGGCAACGGTGATGTCATAATGGTCGTCATGGCAACAATGATGTCATAATGGACGTCATGGCAACGTCATAATGGTCGTCATGGCAACGGTGATGTCATATTGGTTGTCATGGCAATGGTGATGTCATAATGGTCGTCATGGCGACGTTATAATGGTCGTCATGGCAACGGTGATGTCATAATGGTCGTCATGGCAACAATGATGTCATAATGGACGTCATGGCAACGTCATAATGGTCGTCATGGCAACGGTGATGTCATAATGGTTGTCATGGCAACAATGATGTCATAATGGTCGTCATGGCAACGGTAATGCCATAATGGTCGTCATGGCAACGGTGATGCCATAATGGTCGTCATGGCAACGGTGATGCCATAATGGTCGTCATGGCAACGGTGATGCCATAATGGTCGTCATGGCAACGGTGATGCCATAATGGTCGTCATGGCAACGGTGATGCCATAATGGTCGTCATGGCAACGGTGATGCCATAATGGTCGTCATGGCAACGGTGATGCCATAATGGTCGTCATGGCAACGGTGATGCCATAATGGTCATCATGGCAACGGTGATGCCATAATGGTCGTCATGGCAACGGTGATGCCATAATGGTCGTCATGGCAACGGTGATGCCATAATGGTCGTCATGGCAACGGTGATGCCATAATGGTCGTCATGGCAACGGTGATGTCATAATGGTCGTCATGGCAACAATGATGTCATAATGGTCGTCATGGCAACAATGATGCCATAATGGTCGTCATGGCAACAATGATGCCATAATGGTCGTCATGGCGACGTCATATTGGTCGTCATGGCAACGGTGATGTCATAATGGACGTCATGGCAACAATGATGGTCGTCATGGCAACGGTGATGCCATTATGGTCGTCATGGCAACGGTGATGCCATTATGGTCGTCATGGCAACGATGATGTCATAATGGTCATCATGGCGACGTCATAATGGTCATCATGGCGACGTCATAATGGTCATCATGGCGACGTCATAATGGTCATCATGGCGACGTCATAATGGTCATCATGGCGACGTCATAATGGTCGTCATGGCAATGGTGATGTCATAATGGTCGTCATGGCAACGTCATAATGGTCGTCATGGCAACGGTGATGTCATAATGGTCGTCATGGCAACGGTGATGTCATAATGGTCGTCATGGCAACGGTGATGTCATAATGGTCGTCATGGCAACGGTGATGTCATAATGGTCGTCATGGCAACGGTGATGTCATGGCAACGGTGATGTCATATTGGTCGTCATGGCAATGGTGATGTCATAATGGTCGTCATGGCGACGTCATAATGATCGTCATGGCAACGGTGATGTCATATTGGTCGTCATGGCAATGGTGATGTCATAATGGTCGTCATGGCAACGGTGATGTCATAATGGTCGTCATGGCAACGGTGATGTCATAATGGTCGTCATGGCAACGGTGATGTCATAATGGTCATCATGGCAACGGTGATGTCATAATGGTCGTCATGGCAACGTCATAATGGTCGTCACGGCAACGGCGACGTCATTTTGGTCGTCATGGCAACGGTGATGTCATATTGGTCATCATGGCAACGGTGATGTCATATTGGTCGTCATGGCAACGGTGAGGTCATATTGGTCGTCGTGGCAATGGTGATGTCATAATGGTCGTCATGGCGACGTCATAATGGTCGTCATGGCGACGTCATTATGGTCGTCATGGCAACGGTGATGTCATATTGGTCATCATGGCAATGGTGATGTCATAATGGTCGTCATGGCGACGTCATAATGGTCGTCATGGCAACGGTGATGTCATAATGGTCGTCATGGCAACAATGATGTCATAATGGACGTCATGGCAACGTCATAATGGTCGTCATGGCAACGGTGATGTCATAATGGTCGTCATGGCAACAATGATGTCATAATGGTCGTCATAGCAACGGTGATGTCATAATGGTCGTCATGGCAACGGTGATGTCATAATGGTCGTCATGGCAACGGTGATGTCATAATGGTCGTCATGGCAACGGTGATGTCATAATGGTCGTCATGGCAACGGTGATGTCATAATGGTCGTCATGGCGACGCCATAATGGTCGTCATGGCAACGGCGACGCCATAATGGTCGTCATGGCAACGGCGACGTCATAATGGTCGTCATGGCAACGGCGACGTCATAATGGTCGTCATGGCAACGGCGACGTCATAATGGTCGTCATGGCAACGGCGACGTCATAATGGTCGTCATGGCAACGGCGACGTCATAATGGTCGTCATGGCAACGGCGACGTCATAATGGTCGTCATGGCAACGGCGACGTCATAATGGTCGTCATGGCAACGGCGATGTCATAATGGTCGTCATGGCAACGGTGATGTCATAATGGTCGTCATGTCAACGGTGATGTCATAATAGTCGTCATGGCAACAATGATGCCATAATGGTCGTCATGGCAACAATGATGCCATAATGGTCGTCATGGCAACGGTGATGTCATAATGGTCGTCATGGCAACGGTGATGTTATAATGGTCGTCATGGCAACGGTGATGTCATAATGGACGTCATGGCAACGGTGATGTCATAATGGTCGTCATGGCAACAATGATGCCATAATGGTCGTCATGGCGACGTCATAATGGTCGTCATGGCAACAATGATGGTCGTCATGGCAACGGTGATGCCATTATGGTCGTCATGGCAACGGTGATGCCATTATGGTCGTCATGGCAACGATGATGTCATAATGGTCATCATGGCGACGTCATAATGGTCATCATGGCGACGTCATAATGGTCATCATGGCGACGTCATAATGGTCATCATGGCGACGTCATAATGGTCATCATGGCGACGTCATAATGGTCGTCATGGCAATGGTGATGTCATAATGGTCGTCATGGCAACGTCATAATGGTCGTCATGGCAACGGTGATGTCATAATGGTCGTCATGGCAACGGTGATGTCATAATGGTCGTCATGGCAACGGTGATGTCATAATGGTCGTCATGGCAACGGTGATGTCATATTGGTCGTCATGGCAACAATGATGTCATAATGGTCGTCATGGCGACGTCATAATGGTCGTCATGGCAACGGTGATGTCATAATGGTCGTCATGGCAACGGTGATGTCATAATGGTCGTCATGGCAACGGTGATGTCATGGCAACGGTGATGTCATATTGGTCGTCATGGCAATGGTGATGTCATAATGGTCGTCATGGCGACGTCATAATGATCGTCATGGCAACGGTGATGTCATATTGGTCGTCATGGCAATGGTGATGTCATAATGGTCGTCATGGCAACGGTGATGTCATAATGGTCGTCATGGCAACGGTGATGTCATAATGGTCGTCATGGCAACGGTGATGTCATAATGGTCATCATGGCAACGGTGAAGTCATAATGGTCGTCATGGCAACGTCATAATGGTCGTCACGGCAACGGCGACGTCATTTTGGTCGTCATGGCAACGGTGATGTCATATTGGTCATCATGGCAACGGTGATGTCATATTGGTCGTCATGGCAACGGTGAGGTCATATTGGTCGTCGTGGCAACGGTGATGTCATAATGGATGTCGTGGCAACGGTGATGTCATAATGGTCGTCATGGCAACGGTGATGTCATATTGGTCGTCATGGCAATGGTGATGTCATAATGGTCGTCATGGCGACGTCATAATGGTCGTCATGGCGACGTCATTATGGTCGTCATGGCAACGGTGATGTCATATTGGTCATCATGGCAATGGTGATGTCATAATGGTCGTCATGGCGACGTCATAATGGTCGTCATGGCAACGGTGATGTCATAATGGTCGTCATGGCAACAATGATGTCATAATGGACGTCATGGCAACGTCATAATGGTCGTCATGGCAACGGTGATGTCATAATGGTCGTCATGGCAACAATGATGTCATAATGGTCGTCATAGCAACGGTGATGTCATAATGGTCGTCATGGCAACGGTGATGTCATAATGGTCGTCATGGCAACGGTGATGTCATAATGGTCGTCATGGCAACGGTGATGTCATAATGGTCGTCATGGCAACGGTGATGTCATAATGGTCGTCATGGCGACGCCATAATGGTCGTCATGGCAACGGCGACGCCATAATGGTCGTCATGGCAACGGCGACGTCATAATGGTCGTCATGGCAACGGCGACGTCATAATGGTCGTCATGGCAACGGCGACGTCATAATGGTCGTCATGGCAACGGCGACGTCATAATGGTCGTCATGGCAACGGCGACGTAATAATGGTCGTCATGGCAACGGCGACGTCATAATGGTCGTCATGGCAACGGCGACGTCATAATGGTCGTCATGGCAACGGCGATGTCATAATGGTCGTCATGGCAACGGTGATGTCATAATGGTCGTCATGTCAACGGTGATGTCATAATAGTCGTCATGGCAACAATGATGCCATAATGGTCGTCATGGCAACAATGATGCCATAATGGTCGTCATGGCAACGGTGATGTCATAATGGTCGTCATGGCAACGGTGATGTTATAATGGTCGTCATGGCAACGGTGATGTCATAATGGACGTCATGGCAACGGTGATGTCATATTGGTCGTCATGGCAATGGTGATGTCATAATGGTCGTCATGGCGACGTCATAATGGTCGTCATGGCAACGGTGATGTCATAATGGTCGTCATGGCAACAATGATGTCATAATGGACGTCATGGCAACGTCATAATGGTCGTCATGGCAACGGTGATGTCATATTGGTTGTCATGGCAATGGTGATGTCATAATGGTCGTCATGGCGACGTCATAATGGTCGTCATGGCAACGGTGATGTCATAATGGTCGTCATGGCAACAATGATGTCATAATGGACGTCATGGCAACGTCATAATGGTCGTCATGGCAACGGTGATGTCATAATGGTTGTCATGGCAACAATGATGTCATAATGGTCGTCATGGCAACGGTAATGCCATAATGGTCGTCATGGCAATGGTGATGCCATAATGGTCGTCATGGCAACGGTGATGCCATAATGGTCGTCATGGCAACGGTGATGCCATAATGGTCGTCATGGCAACGGTGATGCCATAATGGTCGTCATGGCAACGGTGATGCCATAATGGTCGTCATGGCAACGGTGATGCCATAATGGTCGTCATGGCAACGGTGATGCCATAATGGTCGTCATGGCAACGGTGATGCCATAATGGTCGTCATGGCAACGGTGATGCCATAATGGTCGTCATGGCAACGGTGATGCCATAATGGTCGTCATGGCAACGGTGATGCCATAATGGTCGTCATGGCAACGGTGATGCCATAATGGTCGTCATGGCAACGGTGATGCCATAATGGTCGTCATGGCAACGGTGATGCCATAATGGTCGTCATGGCAACGGTGATGCCATAATGGTCGTCATGGCAACGGTGATGTCATAATGGTCGTCATGGCAACGGTGATGTCATATTGGTCGTCAAGGCAACGGTGATGTCATAATGGTCGTCATGGCAACAATGATGCCATAATGGACGTCATGGCAACGTCATAATGGTCGTCATGGCAACGGTGATGTCATAATGGTCGTCATGGCAACGGTGATGTCATATTGGTCGTCATGGCAATAGTAATGTCATAATGGTCGTCATGGCAACGGTGATGTCATAATGGTCGTCATGGCAACGGTGATGTCATAATGGTCGTCATGGCAACGGTGATGTCATAATGGTCGTCATGGCAACGTCATAATGGTCGTCATGGCAACGGTGATGTCATATTGGTCATCATGGCAACGGTGATGTCATATTGGTCGTCATGGCAACGGTGATGTCATATTGGTCGTCATGGCAACGGTGATGTCATAATGGACGTCGTGGCAACGGTGATGTCATAATGGACATCGTGGCAACGGTGATGTCATAATGGTCGTCATGGCAACGGTGATGTCATAATGGCCGTCATGGCAACAATGATGTCATAATGGACGTCATGGCAACGTCATAATGGTCGTCATGGCAACGGTGATGTCATAATGGTCGTCATGGCAACAATGATGTCATAATGGTCGTCATAGCAACGGTGATGTCATAATGGTCGTCATGGCAACGGTGATGTCATAATGGTCGTCATGGCAACGGTGATGTCATAATGGTCGTCATGGCAACGGTGATGTCATAATGGTCGTCATGGCAACGGTGATGTCATAATGGTCGTCATGGCGACGCCATAATGGTCGTCATGGCAACGGCGACGCCATAATGGTCGTCATGGCAACGGCGGCGTCATAATGGTCGTCATGGCAACGGCGACGTCATAATGGTCGTCATGGCAACGGCGACGTCATAATGGTCGTCATGGCAACGGCGACGTCATAATGGTCGTCATGGCAACGGTGATGTCATAATGGTCGTAATGGCAACGGTGATGTCATAATGGTCGTCATGGCAACAATGATGCCATAATGGTCGTCATGGCAACAATGATGCCATATTGGTCGTCATGGCAACGGTGATGTCATAATGGTCGTCATGGCAACGGTGATGTCATAATGGTCGTCATGGCAACGGTGATGTCATAATGGACGTCATGGCAACGGTGATGTCATAATGGTCGTCATGGCAACGGTGATGTCATAATGGTCGTCATGGCGACGTCATAATGGTCGTCATGGCAACGGTGATGTCATATTGGTCGTCATGGCAATGGTGATGTCATAATGGTCGTCATGGCGACGTCATAATGGTCGTCATGGCAACGGTGATGTCATAATGGTCGTCATGGCAACAATGATGTCATAATGGACGTCATGGCAACGTCATAATGGTCGTCATGGCAACGGTGATGTCATATTGGTTGTCATGGCAATTATGATGTCATAATGGTCGTCATGGCGACGTCATAATGGTCGTCATGGCAACGGTGATGTCATAATGGTCGTCATGGCAACAATGATGTCATAATGGACGTCATGGCAACGTCATAATGGTCGTCATGGCAACGGTGATGTCATAATGGTTGTCATGGCAACAATGATGTCATAATGGTCGTCATGGCAACGGTGATGCCATAATGGTCGTCATGGCAACGGTGATGCCATAATGGTCGTCATGGCAACGGTGATGCCATAATGGTCGTCATGGCAACGGTGATGCCATAATGGTCGTCATGGCAACGGTGATGCCATAATGGTCGTCATGGCAACGGTGATGCCATAATGGTCGTCATGGCAACGGTGATGCCATAATGGTCGTCATGGCAACGGTAATGCCATAATGGTCGTCATGGCAACGGTGATGCCATAATGGTCGTCATGGCAACGGTGATGCCATAATGGTCGTCATGGCAACGGTGATGCCATAATGGTCGTCATGGCAACGGTGATGCCATAATGGTCGTCATGGCAACGGTGATGCCATAATGGTCGTCATGGCAACGGTGATGCCATAATGGTCGTCATGGCAACGGTGATGCCATAATGGTCGTCATGGCAACGGTGATGCCATCATGGTCGTCATGGCAACGGTGATGCCATCATGGTCGTCATGGCATCGGTGATGCCATCATGGTCGTCATGGCATCGGTGATGCCATCATGGTCGTCATGGCAACGGTGATGCCATCATGGTCGTTATGGCGACGTCATAATGGTCGTCATGGCGACGTCATAATGGACGTCATGGCGACGTCATATTGGACGTCATGGCGACGTCATAATGGACGTCATGGCGACGTCATAATGGACGTCATGGCGACGTCATAATGGACGTCATGGCAACGGTGATGTCATAATGGACGTCATGGTAACGTCATAATGGTAGTCATGGCAACGGTGATGTCATAATGGTAGTCATGGCAACGGTGATGTCATAATGGTAGTCATGGCGACGTCATAATGGTAGTCATGGCAACGGTGATGTCATAATGGTAGTCATGGCAACGTCATAATGGTCGTCATGGCAACGGTGATGTCATAATGGTCGTCATGGCAACGTCATAATGGTCGTCATGGCAACGGTGATGTCATAATGGTCGTCATGGCAACGGTGATGTCATAATGGTCGTCATGGCAACGGTGATGTCATAATGGTCGTCATGGCAACGGTGATGTCATAATGGTCGTCATGGCAACGGTGATGTCATAATGGTCGTCATGGCAACGGTGATATCATAATGGTCGTCATGGCAACGGTGATGTCATAATGGTCGTCATGGCAACAATGATGTCATAATGGTCGTCATGGCAACGATGATGCCATAATGGTCGTCATGGCGACGTCATAATGGTCGTCATGGCAATGGTGATGTCATAATGGTCGTCATGGCAACAATGATGCCATAATGGACGTCATGGCAACGTCATAATGGTCGTCATGGCAACGGTGATGTCATAATGGTCGTCATGGCAACGGTGATGTCATAATGGTCGTCATGGCAACGGTGATGTCATGGCAACGGTGATGTCATATTGGTCGTCATGGCAATGGTGATGTCATAATGGTCGTCATGGCGACGTCATAATGGTCGTCATGGCAACGGTGATGTCATATTGGTCGTCATGGCAATGGTGATGTCATAATGGTCGTCATGGCAACGGTGATGTCATAATGGTCGTCATGGCGACGTCATAATGGTCGTCATGGCAACGGTGATGTCATATTGGTCGTCATGGCAATGGTGATGTCATAATGGTCGTCATGGCAACGGCGACGTCATATTGGTCGTCATGGCAACGGTGATGTCATATTGGTCATCATGGCAACGGTGATGTCATATTGGTCGTCATGGCAACGGTGATGTCATAATGGACGTCGTGGCAACGGTGATGTCATAATGGACGTCGTGGCAACGGTGATGTCATAATGGTCGTCATGGCAACGGTGATGTCATATTGGTCGTCATGGCAATGGTGATGTCATAATGGTCGTCATGGCGACGTCATAATGGTCGTCATGGCGACGTCATAATGGTCGTCATGGCAACGGTGATGTCATATTGGTCATCATGGCAAGGGTGATGTCATAATGGTCGTCTTGGCGATGTCATAATGGTCGTCATGGCAACGGTGATGTCATAATGGTCGTCATGGCAACAATGATGTCATAATGGACGTCATGGCAACGTCATAATGGTCGTCATGGCAACGGTGATGTCATAATGGTCGTCATGGCAACAATGATGTCATAATGGTCGTCATAGCAACGGTGATGTCATAATGGTCGTCATGGCGACGGTGATGTCATAATGGTCGTCATGGCAACGGTGATGTCATAATGGTCGTCATGGCAACGGTGATGTCATAATGGTCGTCATGGCAACGGTGACGTCATAATGGCCCTCATGGCAACGGTGATGTCATAATGGTCGTCATGGCGACGCCATAATGGTCGTCATGGCAACGGCGACGCCATAATGGTCGTCATGGCAACGGCGACGTCATAATGGTCGTCATGGCAACGGCGACGTCATAATGGTCGTCATGGCAACGGCGACGTCATAATGGTCGTCATGGCAACGGCGACGTCATAATGGTCGTCATGGCAACGGCGACGTCATAATGGTCGTCATGGCAACGGCGACGTCATAATGGTCGTCATGGCAACGGTGACGTCATAATGGTCGTCATGGCAACGGTGATGTCATAATGGTCGTCATGGCAACGGCGACGTCATAATGCTCGTCATGGCAACGGCGACGTCATAATGGTTGTCATGGCAACGGCGACGTCATAATGGTCGTCATGGCAACGGTGATGTCATAATGGTCGTCATGGCAACGGTGATGTCATAATGGTCGTCATGGCAACGGTGATGTCATAATGGACGTCATGGCAACGGTGATGTCATAATGGTCGTCATGGCAACGGTGATGTCATAATGGTCGTCATGGCGACGTCATAATGGTCGTCATGGCAACGGTGATGTCATATTGGTCGTCATGGCAATGGTGATGTCATAATGGTCGTCATGGCGACGTCATAATGGTCGTCATGGCAACGGTGATGTCATAATGGTCGTCATGGCAACAATGATGTCATAATGGACGTCATGGCAACGTCATAATGGTCGTCATGGCAACGGTGATGTCATAATGGTCGTCATGGCAACAATGATGCCATAATCGTCGTCATGGCAACGGTGATGCCATAATGGTCGTCATGGCAACGGTGATGTCATAATGGTCGTCATGGCAACGGTGATGTCATAATGGTCGTCATGGCAACAATGATGCCATAATGGTCGTCATGGCAACAATGATGCCATAATGGTCGTCATGGCGACGTCATATTGGTCGTCATGGCAACGGTGATGTCATAATGGACGTCATGGCAACAATGATGGTCGTCATGGCAACGGTGATGCCATTATGGTCGTCATGGCAACGGTGATGCCATTATGGTCGTCATGGCAACGATGATGTCAAAATGGTCATCATGGCGACGTCATAATGGTCATCATGGCGATGTCATAATGGTCATCATGGCGACGTCATGATGGTCATCATGGCGACGTCATAATGGTCATCATGGCGACGTCATAATGGTCATCATGGCGACGTCATAATGGTCGTCATGGCAATGGTGATGTCATAATGGTCGTCATGGCAACGTCATAATGGTCGTCATGGCAACGGTGATGTCATAATGGTCGTCATGGCAACGGTGATGTCATAATGGTCGTCATGGCAACGGTGATGTCATAATGGTCGTCATGGCAACGGTGATGTCATTATGGTCGTCATGGCGACGTCATAATGGTCGTCATGGCAACGGTGATGTCATAATGGTCGTCATGGCAACGGTGATGTCATAATGGTCGTCATAGCAACGGTGATGTCATGGCAACGGTGATGTCATATTGGTCGTCATGGCAATGGTGATGTCATAATGGTCGTCATGGCGACGTCATAATGATCGTCATGGCAACGGTGATGTCATAATGGTCGTCATGGCAACGGTGATGTCATAATGGTCGTCATGGCGACGCCATAATGGTCGTCATGGCAACGGCGACGCCATAATGGTCGTCATGGCAACGGCGGCGTCATAATGGTCGTCATGGCAACGGCGACGTCATAATGGTCGTCATGGCAACGGCGACGTCATAATGGTCGTCATGGCAACGGCGACGTCATAATGGTCGTCATGGCAACGGTGATGTCATAATGGTCGTAATGGCAACGGTGATGTCATAATGGTCGTCATGGCAACAATGATGCCATAATGGTCGTCATGGCAACAATGATGCCATATTGGTCGTCATGGCAACGGTGATGTCATAATGGTCGTCATGGCAACGGTGATGTCATAATGGTCGTCATGGCAACGGTGATGTCATAATGGACGTCATGGCAACGGTGATGTCATAATGGTCGTCATGGCAACGGTGATGTCATAATGGTCGTCATGGCGACGTCATAATGGTCGTCATGGCAACGGTGATGTCATATTGGTCGTCATGGCAATGGTGATGTCATAATGGTCGTCATGGCGACGTCATAATGGTCGTCATGGCAACGGTGATGTCATAATGGTCGTCATGGCAACAATGATGTCATAATGGACGTCATGGCAACGTCATAATGGTCGTCATGGCAACGGTGATGTCATATTGGTTGTCATGGCAATTATGATGTCATAATGGTCGTCATGGCGACGTCATAATGGTCGTCATGGCAACGGTGATGTCATAATGGTCGTCATGGCAACAATGATGTCATAATGGACGTCATGGCAACGTCATAATGGTCGTCATGGCAACGGTGATGTCATAATGGTTGTCATGGCAACAATGATGTCATAATGGTCGTCATGGCAACGGTGATGCCATAATGGTCGTCATGGCAACGGTGATGCCATAATGGTCGTCATGGCAACGGTGATGCCATAATGGTCGTCATGGCAACGGTGATGCCATAATGGTCGTCATGGCAACGGTGATGCCATAATGGTCGTCATGGCAACGGTGATGCCATAATGGTCGTCATGGCAACGGTGATGCCATAATGGTCGTCATGGCAACGGTAATGCCATAATGGTCGTCATGGCAACGGTGATGCCATAATGGTCGTCATGGCAACGGTGATGCCATAATGGTCGTCATGGCAACGGTGATGCCATAATGGTCGTCATGGCAACGGTGATGCCATAATGGTCGTCATGGCAACGGTGATGCCATAATGGTCGTCATGGCAACGGTGATGCCATAATGGTCGTCATGGCAACGGTGATGCCATAATGGTCGTCATGGCAACGGTGATGCCATCATGGTCGTCATGGCAACGGTGATGCCATCATGGTCGTCATGGCATCGGTGATGCCATCATGGTCGTCATGGCATCGGTGATGCCATCATGGTCGTCATGGCAACGGTGATGCCATCATGGTCGTTATGGCGACGTCATAATGGTCGTCATGGCGACGTCATAATGGACGTCATGGCGACGTCATATTGGACGTCATGGCGACGTCATAATGGACGTCATGGCGACGTCATAATGGACGTCATGGCGACGTCATAATGGACGTCATGGCAACGGTGATGTCATAATGGACGTCATGGTAACGTCATAATGGTAGTCATGGCAACGGTGATGTCATAATGGTAGTCATGGCAACGGTGATGTCATAATGGTAGTCATGGCGACGTCATAATGGTAGTCATGGCAACGGTGATGTCATAATGGTAGTCATGGCAACGTCATAATGGTCGTCATGGCAACGGTGATGTCATAATGGTCGTCATGGCAACGTCATAATGGTCGTCATGGCAACGGTGATGTCATAATGGTCGTCATGGCAACGGTGATGTCATAATGGTCGTCATGGCAACGGTGATGTCATAATGGTCGTCATGGCAACGGTGATGTCATAATGGTCGTCATGGCAACGGTGATGTCATAATGGTCGTCATGGCAACGGTGATATCATAATGGTCGTCATGGCAACGGTGATGTCATAATGGTCGTCATGGCAACAATGATGTCATAATGGTCGTCATGGCAACGATGATGCCATAATGGTCGTCATGGCGACGTCATAATGGTCGTCATGGCAATGGTGATGTCATAATGGTCGTCATGGCAACAATGATGCCATAATGGACGTCATGGCAACGTCATAATGGTCGTCATGGCAACGGTGATGTCATAATGGTCGTCATGGCAACGGTGATGTCATAATGGTCGTCATGGCAACGGTGATGTCATGGCAACGGTGATGTCATATTGGTCGTCATGGCAATGGTGATGTCATAATGGTCGTCATGGCGACGTCATAATGGTCGTCATGGCAACGGTGATGTCATATTGGTCGTCATGGCAATGGTGATGTCATAATGGTCGTCATGGCAACGGTGATGTCATAATGGTCGTCATGGCAACGTCATAATGGTCGTCATGGCAACGGCGACGTCATATTGGTCGTCATGGCAACGGTGATGTCATATTGGTCATCATGGCAACGGTGATGTCATATTGGTCGTCATGGCAACGGTGATGTCATAATGGACGTCGTGGCAACGGTGATGTCATAATGGACGTCGTGGCAACGGTGATGTCATAATGGTCGTCATGGCAACGGTGATGTCATATTGGTCGTCATGGCAATGGTGATGTCATAATGGTCGTCATGGCGACGTCATAATGGTCGTCATGGCGACGTCATAATGGTCGTCATGGCAACGGTGATGTCATATTGGTCATCATGGCAAGGGTGATGTCATAATGGTCGTCTTGGCGATGTCATAATGGTCGTCATGGCAACGGTGATGTCATAATGGTCGTCATGGCAACAATGATGTCATAATGGACGTCATGGCAACGTCATAATGGTCGTCATGGCAACGGTGATGTCATAATGGTCGTCATGGCAACAATGATGTCATAATGGTCGTCATAGCAACGGTGATGTCATAATGGTCGTCATGGCGACGGTGATGTCATAATGGTCGTCATGGCAACGGTGATGTCATAATGGTCGTCATGGCAACGGTGATGTCATAATGGTCGTCATGGCAACGGTGACGTCATAATGGCCCTCATGGCAACGGTGATGTCATAATGGTCGTCATGGCGACGCCATAATGGTCGTCATGGCAACGGCGACGCCATAATGGTCGTCATGGCAACGGCGACGTCATAATGGTCGTCATGGCAACGGCGACGTCATAATGGTCGTCATGGCAACGGCGACGTCATAATGGTCGTCATGGCAACGGCGACGTCATAATGGTCGTCATGGCAACGGCGACGTCATAATGGTCGTCATGGCAACGGCGACGTCATAATGGTCGTCATGGCAACGGTGATGTCATAATGGTCGTCATGGCAACGGTGATGTCATAATGGTCGTCATGGCAACGGCGACGTCATAATGCTCGTCATGGCAACGGCGACGTCATAATGGTTGTCATGGCAACGGCGACGTCATAATGGTCGTCATGGCAACGGTGATGTCATAATGGTCGTCATGGCAACGGTGATGTCATAATGGTCGTCATGGCAACGGTGATGTCATAATGGACGTCATGGCAACGGTGATGTCATAATGGTCGTCATGGCAACGGTGATGTCATAATGGTCGTCATGGCGACGTCATAATGGTCGTCATGGCAACGGTGATGTCATATTGGTCGTCATGGCAATGGTGATGTCATAATGGTCGTCATGGCGACGTCATAATGGTCGTCATGGCAACGGTGATGTCATAATGGTCGTCATGGCAACAATGATGTCATAATGGACGTCATGGCAACGTCATAATGGTCGTCATGGCAACGGTGATGTCATAATGGTCGTCATGGCAACAATGATGCCATAATCGTCGTCATGGCAACGGTGATGCCATAATGGTCGTCATGGCAACGGTGATGTCATAATGGTCGTCATGGCAACGGTGATGTCATAATGGTCGTCATGGCAACAATGATGCCATAATGGTCGTCATGGCAACAATGATGCCATAATGGTCGTCATGGCGACGTCATATTGGTCGTCATGGCAACGGTGATGTCATAATGGACGTCATGGCAACAATGATGGTCGTCATGGCAACGGTGATGCCATTATGGTCGTCATGGCAACGGTGATGCCATTATGGTCGTCATGGCAACGATGATGTCAAAATGGTCATCATGGCGACGTCATAATGGTCATCATGGCGATGTCATAATGGTCATCATGGCGACGTCATGATGGTCATCATGGCGACGTCATAATGGTCATCATGGCGACGTCATAATGGTCATCATGGCGACGTCATAATGGTCGTCATGGCAATGGTGATGTCATAATGGTCGTCATGGCAACGTCATAATGGTCGTCATGGCAACGGTGATGTCATAATGGTCGTCATGGCAACGGTGATGTCATAATGGTCGTCATGGCAACGGTGATGTCATAATGGTCGTCATGGCAACGGTGATGTCATTATGGTCGTCATGGCGACGTCATAATGGTCGTCATGGCAACGGTGATGTCATAATGGTCGTCATGGCAACGGTGATGTCATAATGGTCGTCATAGCAACGGTGATGTCATGGCAACGGTGATGTCATATTGGTCGTCATGGCAATGGTGATGTCATAATGGTCGTCATGGCGACGTCATAATGATCGTCATGGCAACGGTGATGTCATATTGGTCGTCATGGCAATGGTGATGTCATAATGGTCGTCATGGCAACGGTGATGTCATAATGGTCGTCATGGCAACGGTGATGTCATAATGGTCGTCATGGCAACGGTGATGTCATAATGGTCATCATGGCAACGGTGATGTCATAATGGTCGTCATGGCAACGTCATAATGGTCGTCATGGCAACGGCGACGTCATTTTGGTCGTCATGGCAACGGTGATGTCATATTGGTCATCATGGCAACGGTGATGTCATATTGGTCGTCATGGCAACGGTGATGTCATATTGGTCGTCGTGGCAACGGTGATGTCATAATGGATGTCGTGGCAACGGTGATGTCATAATGGTCGTCATGTCAACGGTGATGTCATATTGGTCGTCATGGCGACGCCATAATGGTCGTCATGGCAACGGCGACGTCATAATGGTCGTCATGGCAACGGCGACGTCATAATGGTCGTCATGGCAACGGCGACGTCATAATGGTCGTCATGGCAACGGCGACGTCATAATGGTCGTCATGGCAACGGCGACGTCATAATGGTCGTCATGGCAACGGCGACGTCATAATGGTCGTCATGGCAACGGCGACGTCATAATGGTCGTCATGGCAACGGCGATGTCATAATGGTCGTCATGGCAACGGTGATGTCATAATGGTCGTCATGTCAACGGTGATGTCATAATGGTCGTCATGGCAACAATGATGCCATAATGGTCGTCATGGCAACAATGATGCCATAATGGTCGTCATGGCAACAATGATGCCATAATGGTCGTCATGGCAACAATGATGCCATAATGGTCGTCATGGCAACAATGATGCCATAATGGTCGTCATGGCAACAATGATGCCATAATGGTCGTCATGGCAACGGTGATGTCATAATGGTCGTCATGGCAACGGTGATGTTATAATGGTCGTCATGGCAACGGTGATGTCATAATGGACGTCATGGCAACGGTGATGTCATAATGGTCGTCATGGCAACAATGATGCGATAATGGTCGTCATGGCGACGTCATAATGGTCGTCATGGCAACGGTGATGTCATATTGGTCGTCATGGCAATGGTGATGTCATAATGGTCGTCATGGCGACGTCATAATGGTCGTCATGGCAACGGTGATGTCATAATGGTCGTCATGGCAACAATGATGTCATAATGGACGTCATGGCAACGTCATAATGGTCGTCATGGCAACGGTGATGTCATATTGGTTGTCATGGCAATGGTGATGTCATAATGGTCGTCATGGCGACGTTATAATGGTCGTCATGGCAACGGTGATGTCATAATGGTCGTCATGGCAACAATGATGTCATAATGGACGTCATGGCAACGTCATAATGGTCGTCATGGCAACGGTGATGTCATAATGGTTGTCATGGCAACAATGATGTCATAATGGTCGTCATGGCAACGGTAATGCCATAATGGTCGTCATGGCAACGGTGATGCCATAATGGTCGTCATGGCAACGGTGATGCCATAATGGTCGTCATGGCAACGGTGATGCCATAATGGTCGTCATGGCAACGGTGATGCCATAATGGTCGTCATGGCAACGGTGATGCCATAATGGTCGTCATGGCAACGGTGATGCCATAATGGTCGTCATGGCAACGGTGATGCCATAATGGTCGTCATGGCAACGGTGATGCCATAATGGTCATCATGGCAACGGTGATGCCATAATGGTCGTCATGGCAACGGTGATGCCATAATGGTCGTCATGGCAACGGTGATGCCATAATGGTCGTCATGGCAACGGTGATGCCATAATGGTCGTCATGGCAACGGTGATGTCATAATGGTCGTCATGGCAACAATGATGTCATAATGGTCGTCATGGCAACAATGATGCCATAATGGTCGTCATGGCAACAATGATGCCATAATGGTCGTCATGGCGACGTCATATTGGTCGTCATGGCAACGGTGATGTCATAATGGACGTCATGGCAACAATGATGGTCGTCATGGCAACGGTGATGCCATTATGGTCGTCATGGCAACGGTGATGCCATTATGGTCGTCATGGCAACGATGATGTCATAATGGTCATCATGGCGACGTCATAATGGTCATCATGGCGACGTCATAATGGTCATCATGGCGACGTCATAATGGTCATCATGGCGACGTCATAATGGTCATCATGGCGACGTCATAATGGTCGTCATGGCAATGGTGATGTCATAATGGTCGTCATGGCAACGTCATAATGGTCGTCATGGCAACGGTGATGTCATAATGGTCGTCATGGCAACGGTGATGTCATAATGGTCGTCATGGCAACGGTGATGTCATAATGGTCGTCATGGCAACGGTGATGTCATATTGGTCGTCATGGCAACAATGATGTCATAATGGTCGTCATGGCGACGTCATAATGGTCGTCATGGCAACGGTGATGTCATAATGGTCGTCATGGCAACGGTGATGTCATAATGGTCGTCATGGCAACGGTGATGTCATGGCAACGGTGATGTCATATTGGTCGTCATGGCAATGGTGATGTCATAATGGTCGTCATGGCGACGTCATAATGATCGTCATGGCAACGGTGATGTCATATTGGTCGTCATGGCAATGGTGATGTCATAATGGTCGTCATGGCAACGGTGATGTCATAATGGTCGTCATGGCAACGGTGATGTCATAATGGTCGTCATGGCAACGGTGATGTCATAATGGTCATCATGGCAACGGTGAAGTCATAATGGTCGTCATGGCAACGTCATAATGGTCGTCACGGCAACGGCGACGTCATTTTGGTCGTCATGGCAACGGTGATGTCATATTGGTCATCATGGCAACGGTGATGTCATATTGGTCGTCATGGCAACGGTGAGGTCATATTGGTCGTCGTGGCAACGGTGATGTCATAATGGATGTCGTGGCAACGGTGATGTCATAATGGTCGTCATGGCAACGGTGATGTCATATTGGTCGTCATGGCAATGGTGATGTCATAATGGTCGTCATGGCGACGTCATAATGGTCGTCATGGCGACGTCATTATGGTCGTTATGGCAACGGTGATGTCATATTGGTCATCATGGCAATGGTGATGTCATAATGGTCGTCATGGCGACGTCATAATGGTCGTCATGGCAACGGTGATGTCATAATGGTCGTCATGGCAACAATGATGTCATAATGGACGTCATGGCAACGTCATAATGGTCGTCATGGCAACGGTGATGTCATAATGGTCGTCATGGCAACAATGATGTCATAATGGTCGTCATAGCAACGGTGATGTCATAATGGTCGTCATGGCAACGGTGATGTCATAATGGTCGTCATGGCAACGGTGATGTCATAATGGTCGTCATGGCAACGGTGATGTCATAATGGTCGTCATGGCAACGGTGATGTCATAATGGTCGTCATGGCGACGCCATAATGGTCGTCATGGCAACGGCGACGCCATAATGGTCGTCATGGCAACGGCGACGTCATAATGGTCGTCATGGCAACGGCGACGTCATAATGGTCGTCATGGCAACGGCGACGTCATAATGGTCGTCATGGCAACGGCGACGTCATAATGGTCGTCATGGCAACGGCGACGTCATAATGGTCGTCATGGCAACGGCGACGTCATAATGGTCGTCATGGCAACGGCGACGTCATAATGGTCGTCATGGCAACGGCGATGTCATAATGGTCGTCATGGCAACGGTGATGTCATAATGGTCGTCATGTCAACGGTGATGTCATAATAGTCGTCATGGCAACAATGATGCCATAATGGTCGTCATGGCAACAATGATGCCATAATGGTCGTCATGGCAACGGTGATGTCATAATGGTCGTCATGGCAACGGTGATGTTATAATGGTCGTCATGGCAACGGTGATGTCATAATGGACGTCATGGCAACGGTGATGTCATATTGGTCGTCATGGCAATGGTGATGTCATAATGGTCGTCATGGCGACGTCATAATGGTCGTCATGGCAACGGTGATGTCATAATGGTCGTCATGGCAACAATGATGTCATAATGGACGTCATGGCAACGTCATAATGGTCGTCATGGCAACGGTGATGTCATATTGGTTGTCATGGCAATGGTGATGTCATAATGGTCGTCATGGCGACGTCATAATGGTCGTCATGGCAACGGTGATGTCATAATGGTCGTCATGGCAACAATGATGTCATAATGGACGTCATGGCAACGTCATAATGGTCGTCATGGCAACGGTGATGTCATAATGGTTGTCATGGCAACAATGATGTCATAATGGTCGTCATGGCAACGGTAATGCCATAATGGTCGTCATGGCAATGGTGATGCCATAATGGTCGTCATGGCAACGGTGATGCCATAATGGTCGTCATGGCAACGGTGATGCCATAATGGTCGTCATGGCAACGGTGATGCCATAATGGTCGTCATGGCAACGGTGATGCCATAATGGTCGTCATGGCAACGGTGATGCCATAATGGTCGTCATGGCAACGGTGATGCCATAATGGTCGTCATGGCAACGGTGATGCCATAATGGTCGTCATGGCAACGGTGATGCCATAATGGTCGTCATGGCAACGGTGATGCCATAATGGTCGTCATGGCAACGGTGATGCCATAATGGTCGTCATGGCAACGGTGATGCCATAATGGTCGTCATGGCAACGGTGATGCCATAATGGTCGTCATGGCAACGGTGATGCCATAATGGTCGTCATGGCAACGGTGATGCCATAATGGTCGTCATGGCAACGGTGATGTCATAATGGTCGTCATGGCAACGGTGATGTCATATTGGTCGTCAAGGCAACGGTGATGTCATAATGGTCGTCATGGCAACAATGATGCCATAATGGACGTCATGGCAACGTCATAATGGTCGTCATGGCAACGGTGATGTCATAATGGTCGTCATGGCAACGGTGATGTCATATTGGTCGTCATGGCAATAGTAATGTCATAATGGTCGTCATGGCAACGGTGATGTCATAATGGTCGTCATGGCAACGGTGATGTCATAATGGTCGTCATGGCAACGGTGATGTCATAATGGTCGTCATGGCAACGTCATAATGGTCGTCATGGCAACGGTGATGTCATATTGGTCATCATGGCAACGGTGATGTCATATTGGTCGTCATGGCAACGGTGATGTCATATTGGTCGTCATGGCAACGGTGATGTCATAATGGACGTCGTGGCAACGGTGATGTCATAATGGACATCGTGGCAACGGTGATGTCATAATGGTCGTCATGGCAACGGTGATGTCATAATGGCCGTCATGGCAACAATGATGTCATAATGGACGTCATGGCAACGTCATAATGGTCGTCATGGCAACGGTGATGTCATAATGGTCGTCATGGCAACAATGATGTCATAATGGTCGTCATAGCAACGGTGATGTCATAATGGTCGTCATGGCAACGGTGATGTCATAATGGTCGTCATGGCAACGGTGATGTCATAATGGTCGTCATGGCAACGGTGATGTCATAATGGTCGTCATGGCAACGGTGATGTCATAATGGTCGTCATGGCGACGCCATAATGGTCGTCATGGCAACGGCGACGCCATAATGGTCGTCATGGCAACGGCGGCGTCATAATGGTCGTCATGGCAACGGCGACGTCATAATGGTCGTCATGGCAACGGCGACGTCATAATGGTCGTCATGGCAACGGCGACGTCATAATGGTCGTCATGGCAACGGTGATGTCATAATGGTCGTAATGGCAACGGTGATGTCATAATGGTCGTCATGGCAACAATGATGCCATAATGGTCGTCATGGCAACAATGATGCCATATTGGTCGTCATGGCAACGGTGATGTCATAATGGTCGTCATGGCAACGGTGATGTCATAATGGTCGTCATGGCAACGGTGATGTCATAATGGACGTCATGGCAACGGTGATGTCATAATGGTCGTCATGGCAACGGTGATGTCATAATGGTCGTCATGGCGACGTCATAATGGTCGTCATGGCAACGGTGATGTCATATTGGTCGTCATGGCAATGGTGATGTCATAATGGTCGTCATGGCGACGTCATAATGGTCGTCATGGCAACGGTGATGTCATAATGGTCGTCATGGCAACAATGATGTCATAATGGACGTCATGGCAACGTCATAATGGTCGTCATGGCAACGGTGATGTCATATTGGTTGTCATGGCAATTATGATGTCATAATGGTCGTCATGGCGACGTCATAATGGTCGTCATGGCAACGGTGATGTCATAATGGTCGTCATGGCAACAATGATGTCATAATGGACGTCATGGCAACGTCATAATGGTCGTCATGGCAACGGTGATGTCATAATGGTTGTCATGGCAACAATGATGTCATAATGGTCGTCATGGCAACGGTGATGCCATAATGGTCGTCATGGCAACGGTGATGCCATAATGGTCGTCATGGCAACGGTGATGCCATAATGGTCGTCATGGCAACGGTGATGCCATAATGGTCGTCATGGCAACGGTGATGCCATAATGGTCGTCATGGCAACGGTGATGCCATAATGGTCGTCATGGCAACGGTGATGCCATAATGGTCGTCATGGCAACGGTAATGCCATAATGGTCGTCATGGCAACGGTGATGCCATAATGGTCGTCATGGCAACGGTGATGCCATAATGGTCGTCATGGCAACGGTGATGCCATAATGGTCGTCATGGCAACGGTGATGCCATAATGGTCGTCATGGCAACGGTGATGCCATAATGGTCGTCATGGCAACGGTGATGCCATAATGGTCGTCATGGCAACGGTGATGCCATAATGGTCGTCATGGCAACGGTGATGCCATCATGGTCGTCATGGCAACGGTGATGCCATCATGGTCGTCATGGCATCGGTGATGCCATCATGGTCGTCATGGCATCGGTGATGCCATCATGGTCGTCATGGCAACGGTGATGCCATCATGGTCGTTATGGCGACGTCATAATGGTCGTCATGGCGACGTCATAATGGACGTCATGGCGACGTCATATTGGACGTCATGGCGACGTCATAATGGACGTCATGGCGACGTCATAATGGACGTCATGGCGACGTCATAATGGACGTCATGGCAACGGTGATGTCATAATGGTCGTCATGGCAACGGTGATGTCATAATGGTCGTCATGGCAACGGTGATGTCATAATGGTCGTCATGGCAACGGTGATGTCATAATGGTCATCATGGCAACGGTGATGTCATAATGGTCGTCATGGCAACGTCATAATGGTCGTCATGGCAACGGCGACGTCATTTTGGTCGTCATGGCAACGGTGATGTCATATTGGTCATCATGGCAACGGTGATGTCATATTGGTCGTCATGGCAACGGTGATGTCATATTGGTCGTCGTGGCAACGGTGATGTCATAATGGATGTCGTGGCAACGGTGATGTCATAATGGTCGTCATGTCAACGGTGATGTCATATTGGTCGTCATGGCGACGCCATAATGGTCGTCATGGCAACGGCGACGTCATAATGGTCGTCATGGCAACGGCGACGTCATAATGGTCGTCATGGCAACGGCGACGTCATAATGGTCGTCATGGCAACGGCGACGTCATAATGGTCGTCATGGCAACGGCGACGTCATAATGGTCGTCATGGCAACGGCGACGTCATAATGGTCGTCATGGCAACGGCGACGTCATAATGGTCGTCATGGCAACGGCGATGTCATAATGGTCGTCATGGCAACGGTGATGTCATAATGGTCGTCATGTCAACGGTGATGTCATAATGGTCGTCATGGCAACAATGATGCCATAATGGTCGTCATGGCAACAATGATGCCATAATGGTCGTCATGGCAACAATGATGCCATAATGGTCGTCATGGCAACAATGATGCCATAATGGTCGTCATGGCAACAATGATGCCATAATGGTCGTCATGGCAACAATGATGCCATAATGGTCGTCATGGCAACGGTGATGTCATAATGGTCGTCATGGCAACGGTGATGTTATAATGGTCGTCATGGCAACGGTGATGTCATAATGGACGTCATGGCAACGGTGATGTCATAATGGTCGTCATGGCAACAATGATGCGATAATGGTCGTCATGGCGACGTCATAATGGTCGTCATGGCAACGGTGATGTCATATTGGTCGTCATGGCAATGGTGATGTCATAATGGTCGTCATGGCGACGTCATAATGGTCGTCATGGCAACGGTGATGTCATAATGGTCGTCATGGCAACAATGATGTCATAATGGACGTCATGGCAACGTCATAATGGTCGTCATGGCAACGGTGATGTCATATTGGTTGTCATGGCAATGGTGATGTCATAATGGTCGTCATGGCGACGTTATAATGGTCGTCATGGCAACGGTGATGTCATAATGGTCGTCATGGCAACAATGATGTCATAATGGACGTCATGGCAACGTCATAATGGTCGTCATGGCAACGGTGATGTCATAATGGTTGTCATGGCAACAATGATGTCATAATGGTCGTCATGGCAACGGTAATGCCATAATGGTCGTCATGGCAACGGTGATGCCATAATGGTCGTCATGGCAACGGTGATGCCATAATGGTCGTCATGGCAACGGTGATGCCATAATGGTCGTCATGGCAACGGTGATGCCATAATGGTCGTCATGGCAACGGTGATGCCATAATGGTCGTCATGGCAACGGTGATGCCATAATGGTCGTCATGGCAACGGTGATGCCATAATGGTCGTCATGGCAACGGTGATGCCATAATGGTCATCATGGCAACGGTGATGCCATAATGGTCGTCATGGCAACGGTGATGCCATAATGGTCGTCATGGCAACGGTGATGCCATAATGGTCGTCATGGCAACGGTGATGCCATAATGGTCGTCATGGCAACGGTGATGTCATAATGGTCGTCATGGCAACAATGATGTCATAATGGTCGTCATGGCAACAATGATGCCATAATGGTCGTCATGGCAACAATGATGCCATAATGGTCGTCATGGCGACGTCATATTGGTCGTCATGGCAACGGTGATGTCATAATGGACGTCATGGCAACAATGATGGTCGTCATGGCAACGGTGATGCCATTATGGTCGTCATGGCAACGGTGATGCCATTATGGTCGTCATGGCAACGATGATGTCATAATGGTCATCATGGCGACGTCATAATGGTCATCATGGCGACGTCATAATGGTCATCATGGCGACGTCATAATGGTCATCATGGCGACGTCATAATGGTCATCATGGCGACGTCATAATGGTCGTCATGGCAATGGTGATGTCATAATGGTCGTCATGGCAACGTCATAATGGTCGTCATGGCAACGGTGATGTCATAATGGTCGTCATGGCAACGGTGATGTCATAATGGTCGTCATGGCAACGGTGATGTCATAATGGTCGTCATGGCAACGGTGATGTCATATTGGTCGTCATGGCAACAATGATGTCATAATGGTCGTCATGGCGACGTCATAATGGTCGTCATGGCAACGGTGATGTCATAATGGTCGTCATGGCAACGGTGATGTCATAATGGTCGTCATGGCAACGGTGATGTCATGGCAACGGTGATGTCATATTGGTCGTCATGGCAATGGTGATGTCATAATGGTCGTCATGGCGACGTCATAATGATCGTCATGGCAACGGTGATGTCATATTGGTCGTCATGGCAATGGTGATGTCATAATGGTCGTCATGGCAACGGTGATGTCATAATGGTCGTCATGGCAACGGTGATGTCATAATGGTCGTCATGGCAACGGTGATGTCATAATGGTCATCATGGCAACGGTGATGTCATAATGGTCGTCATGGCAACGTCATAATGGTCGTCACGGCAACGGCGACGTCATTTTGGTCGTCATGGCAACGGTGATGTCATATTGGTCATCATGGCAACGGTGATGTCATATTGGTCGTCATGGCAACGGTGAGGTCATATTGGTCGTCGTGGCAATGGTGATGTCATAATGGTCGTCATGGCGACGTCATAATGGTCGTCATGGCGACGTCATTATGGTCGTCATGGCAACGGTGATGTCATATTGGTCATCATGGCAATGGTGATGTCATAATGGTCGTCATGGCGACGTCATAATGGTCGTCATGGCAACGGTGATGTCATAATGGTCGTCATGGCAACAATGATGTCATAATGGACGTCATGGCAACGTCATAATGGTCGTCATGGCAACGGTGATGTCATAATGGTCGTCATGGCAACAATGATGTCATAATGGTCGTCATAGCAACGGTGATGTCATAATGGTCGTCATGGCAACGGTGATGTCATAATGGTCGTCATGGCAACGGTGATGTCATAATGGTCGTCATGGCAACGGTGATGTCATAATGGTCGTCATGGCAACGGTGATGTCATAATGGTCGTCATGGCGACGCCATAATGGTCGTCATGGCAACGGCGACGCCATAATGGTCGTCATGGCAACGGCGACGTCATAATGGTCGTCATGGCAACGGCGACGTCATAATGGTCGTCATGGCAACGGCGACGTCATAATGGTCGTCATGGCAACGGCGACGTCATAATGGTCGTCATGGCAACGGCGACGTCATAATGGTCGTCATGGCAACGGCGACGTCATAATGGTCGTCATGGCAACGGCGACGTCATAATGGTCGTCATGGCAACGGCGATGTCATAATGGTCGTCATGGCAACGGTGATGTCATAATGGTCGTCATGTCAACGGTGATGTCATAATAGTCGTCATGGCAACAATGATGCCATAATGGTCGTCATGGCAACAATGATGCCATAATGGTCGTCATGGCAACGGTGATGTCATAATGGTCGTCATGGCAACGGTGATGTTATAATGGTCGTCATGGCAACGGTGATGTCATAATGGACGTCATGGCAACGGTGATGTCATAATGGTCGTCATGGCAACAATGATGCCATAATGGTCGTCATGGCGACGTCATAATGGTCGTCATGGCAACAATGATGGTCGTCATGGCAACGGTGATGCCATTATGGTCGTCATGGCAACGGTGATGCCATTATGGTCGTCATGGCAACGATGATGTCATAATGGTCATCATGGCGACGTCATAATGGTCATCATGGCGACGTCATAATGGTCATCATGGCGACGTCATAATGGTCATCATGGCGACGTCATAATGGTCATCATGGCGACGTCATAATGGTCGTCATGGCAATGGTGATGTCATAATGGTCGTCATGGCAACGTCATAATGGTCGTCATGGCAACGGTGATGTCATAATGGTCGTCATGGCAACGGTGATGTCATAATGGTCGTCATGGCAACGGTGATGTCATAATGGTCGTCATGGCAACGGTGATGTCATATTGGTCGTCATGGCAACAATGATGTCATAATGGTCGTCATGGCGACGTCATAATGGTCGTCATGGCAACGGTGATGTCATAATGGTCGTCATGGCAACGGTGATGTCATAATGGTCGTCATGGCAACGGTGATGTCATGGCAACGGTGATGTCATATTGGTCGTCATGGCAATGGTGATGTCATAATGGTCGTCATGGCGACGTCATAATGATCGTCATGGCAACGGTGATGTCATATTGGTCGTCATGGCAATGGTGATGTCATAATGGTCGTCATGGCAACGGTGATGTCATAATGGTCGTCATGGCAACGGTGATGTCATAATGGTCGTCATGGCAACGGTGATGTCATAATGGTCATCATGGCAACGGTGAAGTCATAATGGTCGTCATGGCAACGTCATAATGGTCGTCACGGCAACGGCGACGTCATTTTGGTCGTCATGGCAACGGTGATGTCATATTGGTCATCATGGCAACGGTGATGTCATATTGGTCGTCATGGCAACGGTGAGGTCATATTGGTCGTCGTGGCAACGGTGATGTCATAATGGATGTCGTGGCAACGGTGATGTCATAATGGTCGTCATGGCAACGGTGATGTCATATTGGTCGTCATGGCAATGGTGATGTCATAATGGTCGTCATGGCGACGTCATAATGGTCGTCATGGCGACGTCATTATGGTCGTCATGGCAACGGTGATGTCATATTGGTCATCATGGCAATGGTGATGTCATAATGGTCGTCATGGCGACGTCATAATGGTCGTCATGGCAACGGTGATGTCATAATGGTCGTCATGGCAACAATGATGTCATAATGGACGTCATGGCAACGTCATAATGGTCGTCATGGCAACGGTGATGTCATAATGGTCGTCATGGCAACAATGATGTCATAATGGTCGTCATAGCAACGGTGATGTCATAATGGTCGTCATGGCAACGGTGATGTCATAATGGTCGTCATGGCAACGGTGATGTCATAATGGTCGTCATGGCAACGGTGATGTCATAATGGTCGTCATGGCAACGGTGATGTCATAATGGTCGTCATGGCGACGCCATAATGGTCGTCATGGCAACGGCGACGCCATAATGGTCGTCATGGCAACGGCGACGTCATAATGGTCGTCATGGCAACGGCGACGTCATAATGGTCGTCATGGCAACGGCGACGTCATAATGGTCGTCATGGCAACGGCGACGTCATAATGGTCGTCATGGCAACGGCGACGTAATAATGGTCGTCATGGCAACGGCGACGTCATAATGGTCGTCATGGCAACGGCGACGTCATAATGGTCGTCATGGCAACGGCGATGTCATAATGGTCGTCATGGCAACGGTGATGTCATAATGGTCGTCATGTCAACGGTGATGTCATAATAGTCGTCATGGCAACAATGATGCCATAATGGTCGTCATGGCAACAATGATGCCATAATGGTCGTCATGGCAACGGTGATGTCATAATGGTCGTCATGGCAACGGTGATGTTATAATGGTCGTCATGGCAACGGTGATGTCATAATGGACGTCATGGCAACGGTGATGTCATATTGGTCGTCATGGCAATGGTGATGTCATAATGGTCGTCATGGCGACGTCATAATGGTCGTCATGGCAACGGTGATGTCATAATGGTCGTCATGGCAACAATGATGTCATAATGGACGTCATGGCAACGTCATAATGGTCGTCATGGCAACGGTGATGTCATATTGGTTGTCATGGCAATGGTGATGTCATAATGGTCGTCATGGCGACGTCATAATGGTCGTCATGGCAACGGTGATGTCATAATGGTCGTCATGGCAACAATGATGTCATAATGGACGTCATGGCAACGTCATAATGGTCGTCATGGCAACGGTGATGTCATAATGGTTGTCATGGCAACAATGATGTCATAATGGTCGTCATGGCAACGGTAATGCCATAATGGTCGTCATGGCAATGGTGATGCCATAATGGTCGTCATGGCAACGGTGATGCCATAATGGTCGTCATGGCAACGGTGATGCCATAATGGTCGTCATGGCAACGGTGATGCCATAATGGTCGTCATGGCAACGGTGATGCCATAATGGTCGTCATGGCAACGGTGATGCCATAATGGTCGTCATGGCAACGGTGATGCCATAATGGTCGTCATGGCAACGGTGATGCCATAATGGTCGTCATGGCAACGGTGATGCCATAATGGTCGTCATGGCAACGGTGATGCCATAATGGTCGTCATGGCAACGGTGATGCCATAATGGTCGTCATGGCAACGGTGATGCCATAATGGTCGTCATGGCAACGGTGATGCCATAATGGTCGTCATGGCAACGGTGATGCCATAATGGTCGTCATGGCAACGGTGATGCCATAATGGTCGTCATGGCAACGGTGATGTCATAATGGTCGTCATGGCAACGGTGATGTCATATTGGTCGTCAAGGCAACGGTGATGTCATAATGGTCGTCATGGCAACAATGATGCCATAATGGACGTCATGGCAACGTCATAATGGTCGTCATGGCAACGGTGATGTCATAATGGTCGTCATGGCAACGGTGATGTCATATTGGTCGTCATGGCAATAGTAATGTCATAATGGTCGTCATGGCAACGGTGATGTCATAATGGTCGTCATGGCAACGGTGATGTCATAATGGTCGTCATGGCAACGGTGATGTCATAATGGTCGTCATGGCAACGTCATAATGGTCGTCATGGCAACGGTGATGTCATATTGGTCATCATGGCAACGGTGATGTCATATTGGTCGTCATGGCAACGGTGATGTCATATTGGTCGTCATGGCAACGGTGATGTCATAATGGACGTCGTGGCAACGGTGATGTCATAATGGACATCGTGGCAACGGTGATGTCATAATGGTCGTCATGGCAACGGTGATGTCATAATGGCCGTCATGGCAACAATGATGTCATAATGGACGTCATGGCAACGTCATAATGGTCGTCATGGCAACGGTGATGTCATAATGGTCGTCATGGCAACAATGATGTCATAATGGTCGTCATAGCAACGGTGATGTCATAATGGTCGTCATGGCAACGGTGATGTCATAATGGTCGTCATGGCAACGGTGATGTCATAATGGTCGTCATGGCAACGGTGATGTCATAATGGTCGTCATGGCAACGGTGATGTCATAATGGTCGTCATGGCGACGCCATAATGGTCGTCATGGCAACGGCGACGCCATAATGGTCGTCATGGCAACGGCGGCGTCATAATGGTCGTCATGGCAACGGCGACGTCATAATGGTCGTCATGGCAACGGCGACGTCATAATGGTCGTCATGGCAACGGCGACGTCATAATGGTCGTCATGGCAACGGTGATGTCATAATGGTCGTAATGGCAACGGTGATGTCATAATGGTCGTCATGGCAACAATGATGCCATAATGGTCGTCATGGCAACAATGATGCCATATTGGTCGTCATGGCAACGGTGATGTCATAATGGTCGTCATGGCAACGGTGATGTCATAATGGTCGTCATGGCAACGGTGATGTCATAATGGACGTCATGGCAACGGTGATGTCATAATGGTCGTCATGGCAACGGTGATGTCATAATGGTCGTCATGGCGACGTCATAATGGTCGTCATGGCAACGGTGATGTCATATTGGTCGTCATGGCAATGGTGATGTCATAATGGTCGTCATGGCGACGTCATAATGGTCGTCATGGCAACGGTGATGTCATAATGGTCGTCATGGCAACAATGATGTCATAATGGACGTCATGGCAACGTCATAATGGTCGTCATGGCAACGGTGATGTCATATTGGTTGTCATGGCAATTATGATGTCATAATGGTCGTCATGGCGACGTCATAATGGTCGTCATGGCAACGGTGATGTCATAATGGTCGTCATGGCAACAATGATGTCATAATGGACGTCATGGCAACGTCATAATGGTCGTCATGGCAACGGTGATGTCATAATGGTTGTCATGGCAACAATGATGTCATAATGGTCGTCATGGCAACGGTGATGCCATAATGGTCGTCATGGCAACGGTGATGCCATAATGGTCGTCATGGCAACGGTGATGCCATAATGGTCGTCATGGCAACGGTGATGCCATAATGGTCGTCATGGCAACGGTGATGCCATAATGGTCGTCATGGCAACGGTGATGCCATAATGGTCGTCATGGCAACGGTGATGCCATAATGGTCGTCATGGCAACGGTAATGCCATAATGGTCGTCATGGCAACGGTGATGCCATAATGGTCGTCATGGCAACGGTGATGCCATAATGGTCGTCATGGCAACGGTGATGCCATAATGGTCGTCATGGCAACGGTGATGCCATAATGGTCGTCATGGCAACGGTGATGCCATAATGGTCGTCATGGCAACGGTGATGCCATAATGGTCGTCATGGCAACGGTGATGCCATAATGGTCGTCATGGCAACGGTGATGCCATCATGGTCGTCATGGCAACGGTGATGCCATCATGGTCGTCATGGCATCGGTGATGCCATCATGGTCGTCATGGCATCGGTGATGCCATCATGGTCGTCATGGCAACGGTGATGCCATCATGGTCGTTATGGCGACGTCATAATGGTCGTCATGGCGACGTCATAATGGACGTCATGGCGACGTCATATTGGACGTCATGGCGACGTCATAATGGACGTCATGGCGACGTCATAATGGACGTCATGGCGACGTCATAATGGACGTCATGGCAACGGTGATGTCATAATGGACGTCATGGTAACGTCATAATGGTAGTCATGGCAACGGTGATGTCATAATGGTAGTCATGGCAACGGTGATGTCATAATGGTAGTCATGGCGACGTCATAATGGTAGTCATGGCAACGGTGATGTCATAATGGTAGTCATGGCAACGTCATAATGGTCGTCATGGCAACGGTGATGTCATAATGGTCGTCATGGCAACGTCATAATGGTCGTCATGGCAACGGTGATGTCATAATGGTCGTCATGGCAACGGTGATGTCATAATGGTCGTCATGGCAACGGTGATGTCATAATGGTCGTCATGGCAACGGTGATGTCATAATGGTCGTCATGGCAACGGTGATGTCATAATGGTCGTCATGGCAACGGTGATATCATAATGGTCGTCATGGCAACGGTGATGTCATAATGGTCGTCATGGCAACAATGATGTCATAATGGTCGTCATGGCAACGATGATGCCATAATGGTCGTCATGGCGACGTCATAATGGTCGTCATGGCAATGGTGATGTCATAATGGTCGTCATGGCAACAATGATGCCATAATGGACGTCATGGCAACGTCATAATGGTCGTCATGGCAACGGTGATGTCATAATGGTCGTCATGGCAACGGTGATGTCATAATGGTCGTCATGGCAACGGTGATGTCATGGCAACGGTGATGTCATATTGGTCGTCATGGCAATGGTGATGTCATAATGGTCGTCATGGCGACGTCATAATGGTCGTCATGGCAACGGTGATGTCATATTGGTCGTCATGGCAATGGTGATGTCATAATGGTCGTCATGGCAACGGTGATGTCATAATGGTCGTCATGGCAACGTCATAATGGTCGTCATGGCAACGGCGACGTCATATTGGTCGTCATGGCAACGGTGATGTCATATTGGTCATCATGGCAACGGTGATGTCATATTGGTCGTCATGGCAACGGTGATGTCATAATGGACGTCGTGGCAACGGTGATGTCATAATGGACGTCGTGGCAACGGTGATGTCATAATGGTCGTCATGGCAACGGTGATGTCATATTGGTCGTCATGGCAATGGTGATGTCATAATGGTCGTCATGGCGACGTCATAATGGTCGTCATGGCGACGTCATAATGGTCGTCATGGCAACGGTGATGTCATATTGGTCATCATGGCAAGGGTGATGTCATAATGGTCGTCTTGGCGATGTCATAATGGTCGTCATGGCAACGGTGATGTCATAATGGTCGTCATGGCAACAATGATGTCATAATGGACGTCATGGCAACGTCATAATGGTCGTCATGGCAACGGTGATGTCATAATGGTCGTCATGGCAACAATGATGTCATAATGGTCGTCATAGCAACGGTGATGTCATAATGGTCGTCATGGCGACGGTGATGTCATAATGGTCGTCATGGCAACGGTGATGTCATAATGGTCGTCATGGCAACGGTGATGTCATAATGGTCGTCATGGCAACGGTGACGTCATAATGGCCCTCATGGCAACGGTGATGTCATAATGGTCGTCATGGCGACGCCATAATGGTCGTCATGGCAACGGCGACGCCATAATGGTCGTCATGGCAACGGCGACGTCATAATGGTCGTCATGGCAACGGCGACGTCATAATGGTCGTCATGGCAACGGCGACGTCATAATGGTCGTCATGGCAACGGCGACGTCATAATGGTCGTCATGGCAACGGCGACGTCATAATGGTCGTCATGGCAACGGCGACGTCATAATGGTCGTCATGGCAACGGTGATGTCATAATGGTCGTCATGGCAACGGTGATGTCATAATGGTCGTCATGGCAACGGCGACGTCATAATGGTCGTCATGGCAACGGCGACGTCATAATGGTCGTCATGGCAACGGCGACGTCATAATGGTCGTCATGGCAACGGTGATGTCATAATGGTCGTCATGGCAACGGTGATGTCATAATGGTCGTCATGGCAACGGTGATGTCATAATGGACGTCATGGCAACGGTGATGTCATAATGGTCGTCATGGCAACGGTGATGTCATAATGGTCGTCATGGCGACGTCATAATGGTCGTCATGGCAACGGTGATGTCATATTGGTCGTCATGGCAATGGTGATGTCATAATGGTCGTCATGGCGACGTCATAATGGTCGTCATGGCAACGGTGATGTCATAATGGTCGTCATGGCAACAATGATGTCATAATGGACGTCATGGCAACGTCATAATGGTCGTCATGGCAACGGTGATGTCATAATGGTCGTCATGGCAACAATGATGCCATAATCGTCGTCATGGCAACGGTGATGCCATAATGGTCGTCATGGCAACGGTGATGCCATAATGGTCGTCATGGCAACGGTGATGCCATAATGGTCGTCATGGCAACGGTGATGCCATAATGGTCGTCATGGCAACGGTGATGTCATAATGGTCGTCATGGCAACGGTGATGCCATAATGGTCGTCATGGCAACGGTGATGCCATAATGGTCGTCATGGCAACGGTGATGCCATAATGGTCGTCATGGCAACGGTGATGCCATAATGGTCGTCATGGCAACGGTGATGCCATAATGGTCGTCATGGCAACGGTGATGCCATAATGGTCGTCATGGCAACGGTGATGTCATAATGGTCGTCATGGCAACGGTGATGCCATAATGGTCGTCATGGCAACGGTGATGCCATAATGGTCGTCATGGCAACGGTGATGCCATAATGGTCGTCATGGCAACGGTGATGCCATAATGGTCGTCATGGCAACGGTGATGCCATAATGGTCGTCATGGCAACGGTGATGCCATCATGGTCGTCATGGCAACGGTGATGCCATCATGGTCGTCATGGCAACGGTGATGCCATCATGGTCGTCATGGCAACGGTGATGCCATCATGGTCGTCATGGCGACGTCATAATGGACGTCATGGCGACGTCATAATGGACGTCATGGCGACGTCATAATGGACGTCATGGCGACGTCATAATGGACGTCATGGCAACGGTGATGTCATAATGGACGTCATGGTAACGTCATAATGGTAGTCATGGCAACGGTGATGTCATAATGGTAGTCATGGCAACGGTGATGTCATAATGGTAGTCATGGCGACGTCATAATGGTAGTCATGGCAACGGTGATGTCATAATGGTAGTCATGGCAACGGTGATGTCATAATGGTCGTCATGGTGACGTCATAATGGTCGTCATGGCAACGGTGATGTCATAATGGACGTCATGGCAACGTCATAATGGTCGTCATGGCAACGGTGATGTCATAATGGTCGTCATGGCAACAATGATGTCATAATGGACGTCATGGCAACGTCATAATTGTCGTCATGGCAACGGTGATGTCATAATGGTCGTCATGGCAACAATGATGTCATAATGGTCGTCATAGCAACGGTGATGTCATAATGGTCGTCATGGCAACGGTGATGTCATAATGGTCGTCATGGCAACAATGATGTCATAATGGACGTCATGGCAACGTCATAATGGTCGTCATGACAACGGTGATGTCATATTGGTCGTCGTGGCAACGGTGATGTCATAATGGATGTCGTGGCAACGGTGATGTCATAATGGTCGTCATGGCAACGGTGATGTCATATTGGTCGTCATGGCAATGGTGATGTCATAATGGTCGTCATGGCGACGTCATAATGGTCGTCATGGCGACGTCATTATGGTCGTCATGGCAACGGTGATGTCATATTGGTCATCATGGCAATGGTGATGTCATAATGGTCGTCATGGCGACGTCATAATGGTCGTCATGGCAACGGTGATGTCATAATGGTCGTCATGGCAACAATGATGTCATAATGGACGTCATGGCAACGTCATAATGGTCGTCATGGCAACGGTGATGTCATAATGGTCGTCATGGCAACAATGATGTCATAATGGTCGTCATAGCAACGGTGATGTCATAATGGTCGTCATGGCAACGGTGATGTCATAATGGTCGTCATGGCAACGGTGATGTCATAATGGTCGTCATGGCAACGGTGATGTCATAATGGTCGTCATGGCAACGGTGATGTCATAATGGTCGTCATGGCGACGCCATAATGGTCGTCATGGCAACGGCGACGCCATAATGGTCGTCATGGCAACGGCGACGTCATAATGGTCGTCATGGCAACGGCGACGTCATAATGGTCGTCATGGCAACGGCGACGTCATAATGGTCGTCATGGCAACGGCGACGTCATAATGGTCGTCATGGCAACGGTGATGTCATAATGGTCGTCATGGCAACGGTGATGTCATAATGGTCGTCATGGCAACGGTGATGTCATAATGGTCGTCATGGCAACGGTGATGTCATAATGGTCGTCATGGCGACGCCATAATGGTCGTCATGGCAACGGCGACGCCATAATGGTCGTCATGGCAACGGCGACGTCATAATGGTCGTCATGGCAACGGCGACGTCATAATGGTCGTCATGGCAACGGCGACGTCATAATGGTCGTCATGGCAACGGCGACGTCATAATGGTCGTCATGGCAACGGTGATGTCATAATGGTCGTCATGGCAACGGTGATGTCATAATGGTCGTCATGGCAACGGTGATGTCATAATGGTCGTCATGGCGACGCCATAATGGTCGTCATGGCAACGGCGACGCCATAATGGTCGTCATGGCAACGGCGACGTCATAATGGTCGTCATGGCAACGGCGACGTCATAATGGTCGTAATGGCAACGGCGACGTCATAATGGTCGTCATGGCAACGGCGACGTCATAATGGTCGTCATGGCAACGGTGATGTCATAATGGTCGTCATGGCAACGGTGATGTCATAATGGTCGTCATGGCAACGGTGATGTCATAATGGTCGTCATGGCAACGGTGATGTCATAATGGTCGTCATGGCGACGCCATAATGGTCGTCATGGCAACGGCGACGCCATAATGGTCGTCATGGCAACGGCGACGTCATAATGGTCGTCATGGCAACGGCGACGTCATAATGGTCGTCATGGCAACGGCGACGTCATAATGGTCGTCATGGCAACGGCGACGTCATAATGGTCGTCATGGCAACGGCGATGTCATAATGGTCGTCATGGCAACGGTGATGTCATAATGGTCGTCATGTCAACGGTGATGTCATAATGGTCGTTATGTCAACGGTGATGTCATAATGGTCGTCATGGCAACAATGATGCCATAATGGTCGTCATGGCAACAATGATGCCATAATGGTCGTCATGGCAACGGTGATGTCATAATGGTCGTCATGGCAACGGTGATGTTATAATGGTCGTCATGGCAACGGTGATGTCATAATGGGCGTCATGGCAACGGTGATGTCATAATGGTCGTCATGGCAACAATGATGCCATAATGGTCGTCATGGCGACGTCATAATGGTCGTCATGGCAACGGTGATGTCATATTGGTCGTCATGGCAATGGTGATGTCATAATGGTCGTCATGGCGACGTCAGTATGGTCGTCATGGCAACGGTGATGTCATATTGGTCATCATGGCAATGGTGATGTCATAATGGTCGTCATGGCGACGTCATAATGGTCGTCATGGCAACGGTGATGTCATAATGGTCGTCATGGCAACAATGATGTCATAATGGACGTCATGGCAACGTCATAATGGTCGTCATGGCAACGGTGATGTCATAATGGTCGTCATGGCAACAATGATGTCATAATGGTCGTCATAGCAACGGTGATGTCATAATGGTCGTCATGGCAACGGTGATGTCATAATGGTCGTCATGGCAACGGTGATGTCATAATGGTCGTCATGGCAACGGTGATGTCATAATGGTCGTCATGGCAACGGTGATGTCATACTGGTCGTCATGGCGACGCCATAATGGTCGTCATGGCAACGGCGACGCCATAATGGTCGTCATGGCAACGGCGACGTCATAATGGTCGTCATGGCAACGGCGACGTCATAATGGTCGTCATGGCAACGGCGACGTCATAATGGTCGTCATGGCAACGGCGACGTCATAATGGTCGTCATGGCAACGGTGATGTCATAATGGTCGTCATGGCAACGGTGATGTCATAATGGTCGTCATGGCAACAATGATGTCATAATGGACGTCATGGCAACGTCATAATGGTCGTCATGGCAACGGTGATGTCATATTGGTTGTCATGGCAATGGTGATGTCATAATGGTCGTCATGGCGACGTCATAATGGTCGTCATGGCAACAATGATGTCATAATGGACGTCATTGCAACGTCATAATGGTCGTCATGGCAACGGTGATGTCATAATGGTTGTCATGGCAACAATGATGTCATAATGGTCGTCATGGCAACGGTAATGCCATAATGGTCGTCATGGCAACGGTGATGCCATAATGGTCGTCATGGCAACGGTGATGCCATAATGGTCGTCATGGCAACGGTGATGCCATAATGGTCGTCATGGCAACGGTGATGCCATAATGGTCGTCATGGCAACGGTTATGCCATAATGGTCGTCATGGCAACGGTGATGCCATAATGGTCGTCATGGCAACGGTGATGCCATAATGGTCGTCATGGCAACGGTGATGCCATAATGGTCGTCATGGCAACGGTGATGCCATAATGGTCGTCATGGCAACGGTGATGCCATAATGGTCGTCATGGCAACGGTGATGCCATAATGGTCGTCATGGCAACGGTGATGCCATCATGGTCGTCATGGCAACGGTGATGCCATCATGGTCGTCTTGGCAACGGTGATGCCATAATGGTCGTCATGGCAACGGTGATGCCATAATGGTCGTCATGGCAACGGTGATGCCATAATGGTCGTCATGGCAACGGTGATGTCATAATGGTCGTCATGGCAACGATGATGCCATAATGGTCGTCATGGCGACGTCATAATGGTCGTCATGGCAAAGGTGATGTCATAATGGTCGTCATGGCAACAATGATGCCATAATGGACGTCATGGCAACGTCATAATGGTCGTCATGGCAACGGTGATGTCATAATGGTCGTCATGGCAACGGTGATGTCATGGCAAGGGTGATGTCATATTGGTCGTCATGGCAATGGTGATGTCATAATGGTCGTCATGGCGACGTCATAATGGTCGTCATGGCAACGGTGATGTCATATTGGTCGTCATGGCAATAGTGATGTCATAATGGTCGTCATGGCAACGGTGATGTCATAATGGTCGTCATGGCAACGGTGATGTCATAATGGTCGTCATGGCAACGGTGATGTCATAATGGTCGTCATGGCAACGTCATAATGGTCGTCATGGCAACTGTGAAGTCATATTGGTCATCATGGCAACGGTGATGTCATATTGGTCGTCATGGCAACGGTGATGTCATATTGGTCGTCATGGCAACGGTGATGTCATAATGGACGTCGTGGCAACGGTGATGTCATAATGGACATCGTGGCAACGTTGATGTCATAATGGTCGTCATGGCAACGTTGATGTCATAATGGTCGTCATGGCAACGGTGATGTCATAATGGTCGTCATGACAACAATGATGTAATAATGGACGTCATGGCGACGTCATAATGGACGTCATGGCGACGTCATAATGGACGTCATGGCGACGTCATAATGGACGTCATGGCAACGGTGATGTCATAATGGACGTCATGGTAACGTCATAATGGTAGTCATGGCAACGGTGATGTCATAATGGTAGTCATGGCAACGGTGATGTCATAATGGTAGTCATGGCGACGTCATAATGGTAGTCATGGCAACGGTGATGTCATAATGGTAGTCATGGCAACGTCATAATGGTCGTCATGGCAACGGTGATGTCATAATGGTCGTCATGGCAACGTCATAATGGTCGTCATGGCAACGGTGATGTCATAATGGTCGTCATGGCAACGGTGATGTCATAATGGTCGTCATGGCAACGGTGATGTCATAATGGTCGTCATGGCAACGGTGATGTCATAATGGTCGTCATGGCAACGGTGATGTCATAATGGTCGTCATGGCAACGGTGATATCATAATGGTCGTCATGGCAACGGTGATGTCATAATGGTCGTCATGGCAACAATGATGTCATAATGGTCGTCATGGCAACGATGATGCCATAATGGTCGTCATGGCGACGTCATAATGGTCGTCATGGCAATGGTGATGTCATAATGGTCGTCATGGCAACAATGATGCCATAATGGACGTCATGGCAACGTCATAATGGTCGTCATGGCAACGGTGATGTCATAATGGTCGTCATGGCAACGGTGATGTCATAATGGTCGTCATGGCAACGGTGATGTCATGGCAACGGTGATGTCATATTGGTCGTCATGGCAATGGTGATGTCATAATGGTCGTCATGGCGACGTCATAATGGTCGTCATGGCAACGGTGATGTCATATTGGTCGTCATGGCAATGGTGATGTCATAATGGTCGTCATGGCAACGGTGATGTCATAATGGTCGTCATGGCAACGTCATAATGGTCGTCATGGCAACGGCGACGTCATATTGGTCGTCATGGCAACGGTGATGTCATATTGGTCATCATGGCAACGGTGATGTCATATTGGTCGTCATGGCAACGGTGATGTCATAATGGACGTCGTGGCAACGGTGATGTCATAATGGACGTCGTGGCAACGGTGATGTCATAATGGTCGTCATGGCAACGGTGATGTCATATTGGTCGTCATGGCAATGGTGATGTCATAATGGTCGTCATGGCGACGTCATAATGGTCGTCATGGCGACGTCATAATGGTCGTCATGGCAACGGTGATGTCATATTGGTCATCATGGCAAGGGTGATGTCATAATGGTCGTCTTGGCGATGTCATAATGGTCGTCATGGCAACGGTGATGTCATAATGGTCGTCATGGCAACAATGATGTCATAATGGACGTCATGGCAACGTCATAATGGTCGTCATGGCAACGGTGATGTCATAATGGTCGTCATGGCAACAATGATGTCATAATGGTCGTCATAGCAACGGTGATGTCATAATGGTCGTCATGGCGACGGTGATGTCATAATGGTCGTCATGGCAACGGTGATGTCATAATGGTCGTCATGGCAACGGTGATGTCATAATGGTCGTCATGGCAACGGTGACGTCATAATGGCCCTCATGGCAACGGTGATGTCATAATGGTCGTCATGGCGACGCCATAATGGTCGTCATGGCAACGGCGACGCCATAATGGTCGTCATGGCAACGGCGACGTCATAATGGTCGTCATGGCAACGGCGACGTCATAATGGTCGTCATGGCAACGGCGACGTCATAATGGTCGTCATGGCAACGGCGACGTCATAATGGTCGTCATGGCAACGGCGACGTCATAATGGTCGTCATGGCAACGGCGACGTCATAATGGTCGTCATGGCAACGGTGATGTCATAATGGTCGTCATGGCAACGGTGATGTCATAATGGTCGTCATGGCAACGGCGACGTCATAATGGTCGTCATGGCAACGGCGACGTCATAATGGTCGTCATGGCAACGGCGACGTCATAATGGTCGTCATGGCAACGGTGATGTCATAATGGTCGTCATGGCAACGGTGATGTCATAATGGTCGTCATGGCAACGGTGATGTCATAATGGACGTCATGGCAACGGTGATGTCATAATGGTCGTCATGGCAACGGTGATGTCATAATGGTCGTCATGGCGACGTCATAATGGTCGTCATGGCAACGGTGATGTCATATTGGTCGTCATGGCAATGGTGATGTCATAATGGTCGTCATGGCGACGTCATAATGGTCGTCATGGCAACGGTGATGTCATAATGGTCGTCATGGCAACAATGATGTCATAATGGACGTCATGGCAACGTCATAATGGTCGTCATGGCAACGGTGATGTCATAATGGTCGTCATGGCAACAATGATGCCATAATCGTCGTCATGGCAACGGTGATGCCATAATGGTCGTCATGGCAACGGTGATGCCATAATGGTCGTCATGGCAACGGTGATGCCATAATGGTCGTCATGGCAACGGTGATGCCATAATGGTCGTCATGGCAACGGTGATGTCATAATGGTCGTCATGGCAACGGTGATGCCATAATGGTCGTCATGGCAACGGTGATGCCATAATGGTCGTCATGGCAACGGTGATGCCATAATGGTCGTCATGGCAACGGTGATGCCATAATGGTCGTCATGGCAACGGTGATGCCATAATGGTCGTCATGGCAACGGTGATGCCATAATGGTCGTCATGGCAACGGTGATGTCATAATGGTCGTCATGGCAACGGTGATGCCATAATGGTCGTCATGGCAACGGTGATGCCATAATGGTCGTCATGGCAACGGTGATGCCATAATGGTCGTCATGGCAACGGTGATGCCATAATGGTCGTCATGGCAACGGTGATGCCATAATGGTCGTCATGGCAACGGTGATGCCATCATGGTCGTCATGGCAACGGTGATGCCATCATGGTCGTCATGGCAACGGTGATGCCATCATGGTCGTCATGGCAACGGTGATGCCATCATGGTCGTCATGGCGACGTCATAATGGACGTCATGGCGACGTCATAATGGACGTCATGGCGACGTCATAATGGACGTCATGGCGACGTCATAATGGACGTCATGGCAACGGTGATGTCATAATGGACGTCATGGTAACGTCATAATGGTAGTCATGGCAACGGTGATGTCATAATGGTAGTCATGGCAACGGTGATGTCATAATGGTAGTCATGGCGACGTCATAATGGTAGTCATGGCAACGGTGATGTCATAATGGTAGTCATGGCAACGGTGATGTCATAATGGTCGTCATGGTGACGTCATAATGGTCGTCATGGCAACGGTGATGTCATAATGGACGTCATGGCAACGTCATAATGGTCGTCATGGCAACGGTGATGTCATAATGGTCGTCATGGCAACAATGATGTCATAATGGACGTCATGGCAACGTCATAATTGTCGTCATGGCAACGGTGATGTCATAATGGTCGTCATGGCAACAATGATGTCATAATGGTCGTCATAGCAACGGTGATGTCATAATGGTCGTCATGGCAACGGTGATGTCATAATGGTCGTCATGGCAACAATGATGTCATAATGGACGTCATGGCAACGTCATAATGGTCGTCATGACAACGGTGATGTCATATTGGTCGTCGTGGCAACGGTGATGTCATAATGGATGTCGTGGCAACGGTGATGTCATAATGGTCGTCATGGCAACGGTGATGTCATATTGGTCGTCATGGCAATGGTGATGTCATAATGGTCGTCATGGCGACGTCATAATGGTCGTCATGGCGACGTCATTATGGTCGTCATGGCAACGGTGATGTCATATTGGTCATCATGGCAATGGTGATGTCATAATGGTCGTCATGGCGACGTCATAATGGTCGTCATGGCAACGGTGATGTCATAATGGTCGTCATGGCAACAATGATGTCATAATGGACGTCATGGCAACGTCATAATGGTCGTCATGGCAACGGTGATGTCATAATGGTCGTCATGGCAACAATGATGTCATAATGGTCGTCATAGCAACGGTGATGTCATAATGGTCGTCATGGCAACGGTGATGTCATAATGGTCGTCATGGCAACGGTGATGTCATAATGGTCGTCATGGCAACGGTGATGTCATAATGGTCGTCATGGCAACGGTGATGTCATAATGGTCGTCATGGCGACGCCATAATGGTCGTCATGGCAACGGCGACGCCATAATGGTCGTCATGGCAACGGCGACGTCATAATGGTCGTCATGGCAACGGCGACGTCATAATGGTCGTCATGGCAACGGCGACGTCATAATGGTCGTCATGGCAACGGCGACGTCATAATGGTCGTCATGGCAACGGTGATGTCATAATGGTCGTCATGGCAACGGTGATGTCATAATGGTCGTCATGGCAACGGTGATGTCATAATGGTCGTCATGGCAACGGTGATGTCATAATGGTCGTCATGGCGACGCCATAATGGTCGTCATGGCAACGGCGACGCCATAATGGTCGTCATGGCAACGGCGACGTCATAATGGTCGTCATGGCAACGGCGACGTCATAATGGTCGTCATGGCAACGGCGACGTCATAATGGTCGTCATGGCAACGGCGACGTCATAATGGTCGTCATGGCAACGGTGATGTCATAATGGTCGTCATGGCAACGGTGATGTCATAATGGTCGTCATGGCAACGGTGATGTCATAATGGTCGTCATGGCGACGCCATAATGGTCGTCATGGCAACGGCGACGCCATAATGGTCGTCATGGCAACGGCGACGTCATAATGGTCGTCATGGCAACGGCGACGTCATAATGGTCGTAATGGCAACGGCGACGTCATAATGGTCGTCATGGCAACGGCGACGTCATAATGGTCGTCATGGCAACGGTGATGTCATAATGGTCGTCATGGCAACGGTGATGTCATAATGGTCGTCATGGCAACGGTGATGTCATAATGGTCGTCATGGCAACGGTGATGTCATAATGGTCGTCATGGCGACGCCATAATGGTCGTCATGGCAACGGCGACGCCATAATGGTCGTCATGGCAACGGCGACGTCATAATGGTCGTCATGGCAACGGCGACGTCATAATGGTCGTCATGGCAACGGCGACGTCATAATGGTCGTCATGGCAACGGCGACGTCATAATGGTCGTCATGGCAACGGCGATGTCATAATGGTCGTCATGGCAACGGTGATGTCATAATGGTCGTCATGTCAACGGTGATGTCATAATGGTCGTTATGTCAACGGTGATGTCATAATGGTCGTCATGGCAACAATGATGCCATAATGGTCGTCATGGCAACAATGATGCCATAATGGTCGTCATGGCAACGGTGATGTCATAATGGTCGTCATGGCAACGGTGATGTTATAATGGTCGTCATGGCAACGGTGATGTCATAATGGGCGTCATGGCAACGGTGATGTCATAATGGTCGTCATGGCAACAATGATGCCATAATGGTCGTCATGGCGACGTCATAATGGTCGTCATGGCAACGGTGATGTCATATTGGTCGTCATGGCAATGGTGATGTCATAATGGTCGTCATGGCGACGTCAGTATGGTCGTCATGGCAACGGTGATGTCATATTGGTCATCATGGCAATGGTGATGTCATAATGGTCGTCATGGCGACGTCATAATGGTCGTCATGGCAACGGTGATGTCATAATGGTCGTCATGGCAACAATGATGTCATAATGGACGTCATGGCAACGTCATAATGGTCGTCATGGCAACGGTGATGTCATAATGGTCGTCATGGCAACAATGATGTCATAATGGTCGTCATAGCAACGGTGATGTCATAATGGTCGTCATGGCAACGGTGATGTCATAATGGTCGTCATGGCAACGGTGATGTCATAATGGTCGTCATGGCAACGGTGATGTCATAATGGTCGTCATGGCAACGGTGATGTCATACTGGTCGTCATGGCGACGCCATAATGGTCGTCATGGCAACGGCGACGCCATAATGGTCGTCATGGCAACGGCGACGTCATAATGGTCGTCATGGCAACGGCGACGTCATAATGGTCGTCATGGCAACGGCGACGTCATAATGGTCGTCATGGCAACGGCGACGTCATAATGGTCGTCATGGCAACGGTGATGTCATAATGGTCGTCATGGCAACGGTGATGTCATAATGGTCGTCATGGCAACAATGATGTCATAATGGACGTCATGGCAACGTCATAATGGTCGTCATGGCAACGGTGATGTCATATTGGTTGTCATGGCAATGGTGATGTCATAATGGTCGTCATGGCGACGTCATAATGGTCGTCATGGCAACAATGATGTCATAATGGACGTCATTGCAACGTCATAATGGTCGTCATGGCAACGGTGATGTCATAATGGTTGTCATGGCAACAATGATGTCATAATGGTCGTCATGGCAACGGTAATGCCATAATGGTCGTCATGGCAACGGTGATGCCATAATGGTCGTCATGGCAACGGTGATGCCATAATGGTCGTCATGGCAACGGTGATGCCATAATGGTCGTCATGGCAACGGTGATGCCATAATGGTCGTCATGGCAACGGTTATGCCATAATGGTCGTCATGGCAACGGTGATGCCATAATGGTCGTCATGGCAACGGTGATGCCATAATGGTCGTCATGGCAACGGTGATGCCATAATGGTCGTCATGGCAACGGTGATGCCATAATGGTCGTCATGGCAACGGTGATGCCATAATGGTCGTCATGGCAACGGTGATGCCATAATGGTCGTCATGGCAACGGTGATGCCATCATGGTCGTCATGGCAACGGTGATGCCATCATGGTCGTCTTGGCAACGGTGATGCCATAATGGTCGTCATGGCAACGGTGATGCCATAATGGTCGTCATGGCAACGGTGATGCCATAATGGTCGTCATGGCAACGGTGATGTCATAATGGTCGTCATGGCAACGATGATGCCATAATGGTCGTCATGGCGACGTCATAATGGTCGTCATGGCAAAGGTGATGTCATAATGGTCGTCATGGCAACAATGATGCCATAATGGACGTCATGGCAACGTCATAATGGTCGTCATGGCAACGGTGATGTCATAATGGTCGTCATGGCAACGGTGATGTCATGGCAAGGGTGATGTCATATTGGTCGTCATGGCAATGGTGATGTCATAATGGTCGTCATGGCGACGTCATAATGGTCGTCATGGCAACGGTGATGTCATATTGGTCGTCATGGCAATAGTGATGTCATAATGGTCGTCATGGCAACGGTGATGTCATAATGGTCGTCATGGCAACGGTGATGTCATAATGGTCGTCATGGCAACGGTGATGTCATAATGGTCGTCATGGCAACGTCATAATGGTCGTCATGGCAACTGTGAAGTCATATTGGTCATCATGGCAACGGTGATGTCATATTGGTCGTCATGGCAACGGTGATGTCATATTGGTCGTCATGGCAACGGTGATGTCATAATGGACGTCGTGGCAACGGTGATGTCATAATGGACATCGTGGCAACGTTGATGTCATAATGGTCGTCATGGCAACGTTGATGTCATAATGGTCGTCATGGCAACGGTGATGTCATAATGGTCGTCATGACAACAATGATGTAATAATGGACGTCATGGCAACGTCATAATGGTCGTCATGGCAACGGTGATGTCATAATGGTCGTCATGGCAACGTCATAATGGTCGTCATGGCAACGGTGATGCCATAATGGTCGTCATGGCAACGGTGATGCCATAATGGTCGTCATGGCAACGGTGATGCCATAATGGTCGTCATGGCAACGGTGATGCCATAATGGTCGTCATGGCAACGGTGATGCCATAATGGTCGTCATGGCAACGGTGATGCCATAATGGTCGTCATGGCAACGGTGATGTCATAATGGTCGTCATGGCAACGGTGATGCCATAATGGTCGTCATGGCAACGGTGATGCCATAATGGTCGTCATGGCAACGGTGATGCCATAATGGTCGTCATGGCAACGGTGATGCCATAATGGTCGTCATGGCAACGGTGATGCCATCATGGTCGTCATGGCAACGGTGATGCCATCATGGTCGTCATGGCAACGGTGATGCCATCATGGTCGTCATGGTAACGGTGATGCCATCATGGTCGTCATGGCATCGGTAATGCCATCATGGTCGTCATGGCATTGGTGATGCCATCATGGTCGTCATGGCGACGTCATAATGGACGTCATGGCGACGTCATAATGGACGTCATGGCGACGTCATAATGGACGTCATGGCGACGTCATAATGGACGTCATGGCGACGTCATAATGGACGTCATGGCAACGGTGATGTCATAATGGACGTCATGGTAACGTCATAATGGTAGTCATGGCAACGGTGATGTCATAATGGTAGTCATGGCAACGGTGATGTCATAATGGTAGTCATGGCGACGTCATAATGGTAGTCATGGCAACGGTGATGTCATAATGGTAGTCATGGCAACGGTGATGTCATAATGGTCGTCATGGTGACGTCATAATGGTCGTCATGGCAACGGTGATGTCATAATGGACGTCATGGCAACGTCATAATGGTCGTCATGGCAACGGTGATGTCATAATGGTCGTCATGGCAACAATGATGTCATAATGGTCGTCATAGCAACGGTGATGTCATAATGGTCGTCATGGCGACGGTGATGTCATAATGGTCGTCATGGCAACGGTGATGTCATAATGGTCGTCATGGCAACGGTGATGTCATAATGGTCGTCATGGCAACGGTGACGTCATAATGGCCCTCATGGCAACGGTGATGTCATAATGGTCGTCATGGCGACGCCATAATGGTCGTCATGGCAACGGCGACGCCATAATGGTCGTCATGGCAACGGCGACGTCATAATGGTCGTCATGGCAACGGCGACGTCATAATGGTCGTCATGGCAACGGCGACGTCATAATGGTCGTCATGGCAACGGCGACGTCATAATGGTCGTCATGGCAACGGTGATGTCATAATGGTCGTCATGGCAACGGTGATGTCATAATGGTCGTCATGGCAACGGCGACGTCATAATGGTCGTCATGGCAACGGCGACGTCATAATGGTCGTCATGGCAACGGCGACGTCATAATGGTCGTCATGGCAACGGTGATGTCATAATGGTCGTCATGGCAACGGTGATGTCATAATGGTCGTCATGGCAACGGTGATGTCATAATGGACGTCATGGCAACGGTGATGTCATAATGGTCGTCATGGCAACGGTGATGTCATAATGGTCGTCATGGCGACGTCATAATGGTCGTCATGGCAACGGTGATGTCATATTGGTCGTCATGGCAATGGTGATGTCATAATGGTCGTCATGGCGACGTCATAATGGTCGTCATGGCAACGGTGATGTCATAATGGTCGTCATGGCAACAATGATGTCATAATGGACGTCATGGCAACGTCATAATGGTCGTCATGGCAACGGTGATGTCATAATGGTTGTCATGGCAACAATGATGCCATAATCGTCGTCATGGCAACGGTGATGCCATAATGGTCGTCATGGCAACGGTGATGCCATAATGGTCGTCATGGCAACGGTGATGCCATAATGGTCGTCATGGCAACGGTGATGCCATAATGGTCGTCATGGCAACGGTTATGTCATAATGGTCGTCATGGCAACGGTGATGCCATAATGGTCGTCATGGCAACGGTGATGCCATAATGGTCGTCATGGCAACGGTGATGCCATAATGGTCGTCATGGCAACGGTGATGCCATAATGGTCGTCATGGCAACGGTGATGCCATAATGGTCGTCATGGCAACGGTGATGTCATAATGGTCGTCATGGCAACGGTGATGCCATAATGGTCGTCATGGCAACGGTGATGCCATAATGGTCGTCATGGCAACGGTGATGCCATAATGGTCGTCATGGCAACGGTGATGCCATAATGGTCGTCATGGCAACGGTGATGCCATAATGGTCGTCATGGCAACGGTGATGCCATCATGGTCGTCATGGCAACGGTGATGCCATCATGGTCGTCATGGCAACGGTGATGCCATCATGGTCGTCATGGCAACGGTGATGCCATCATGGTCGTCATGGCAACGGTGATGCCATCATGGTCGTCATGGCATCGGTGATGCCATCATGGTCGTCATGGCATTGGTGATGCCATCATGGTCGTCATGGCGACGTCATAATGGACGTCATGGCGACGTCATAATGGACGTCATGGCGACGTCATAATGGACGTCATGGCGACGTCATAATGGACGTCATGGCGACGTCATAATGGACGTCATGGCAACGGTGATGTCATAATGGACGTCATGGTAACGTCATAATGGTAGTCATGGCAACGGTGATGTCATAATGGTAGTCATGGCAACGGTGATGTCATAATGGTAGTCATGGCGACGTCATAATGGTAGTCATGGCAACGGTGATGTCATAATGGTAGTCATGGCAACGGTGATGTCATAATGGTCGTCATGGTGACGTCATAATGGTCGTCATGGCAACGGTGATGTCATAATGGACGTCATGGCAACGTCATAATGGTCGTCATGGCAACGGTGATGTCATAATGGTCGTCATGGCAACAATGATGTCATAATGGACGTCATGGCAACGTCATAATTGTCGTCATGGCAACGGTGATGTCATAATGGTCGTCATGGCAACAATGATGTCATAATGGTCGTCATAGCAACGGTGATGTCATAATGGTCGTCATGGCAACGGTGATGTCATAATGGTCGTCATGGCAACAATGATGTCATAATGGACGTCATGGCAACGTCATAATGGTCGTCATGACAACGGTGATTTCATATTGGTCGTCGTGGCAACGGTGATGTCATAATGGATGTCGTGGCAACGGTGATGTCATAATGGTCGTCATGGCAACGGTGATGTCATATTGGTCGTCATGGCAATGGTGATGTCATAATGGTCGTCATGGCGACGTCATAATGGTCGTCATGGCGACGTCATTATGGTCGTCATGGCAACGGTGATGTCATATTGGTCATCATGGCAATGGTGATGTCATAATGGTCGTCATGGCGACGTCATAATGGTCGTCATGGCAACGGTGATGTCATAATGGTCGTCATGGCAACAATGATGTCATAATGGACGTCATGGCAACGTCATAATGGTCGTCATGGCAACGGTGATGTCATAATGGTCGTCATGGCAACAATGATGTCATAATGGTCGTCATAGCAACGGTGATGTCATAATGGTCGTCATGGCAACGGTGATGTCATAATGGTCGTCATGGCAACGGTGATGTCATAATGGTCGTCATGGCAACGGTGATGTCATAATGGTCGTCATGGCAACGGTGATGTCATAATGGTCGTCATGGCGACGCCATAATGGTCGTCATGGCAACGGCGACGCCATAATGGTCGTCATGGCAACGGCGACGTCATAATGGTCGTCATGGCAACGGCGACGTCATAATGGTCGTCATGGCAACGGCGACGTCATAATGGTCGTCATGGCAACGGCGACGTCATAATGGTCGTCATGGCAACGGTGATGTCATAATGGTCGTCATGGCAACGGTGATGTCATAATGGTCGTCATGGCAACGGTGATGTCATAATGGTCGTCATGGCAACGGTGATGTCATAATGGTCGTCATGGCAACGGTGATGTCATAATGGTCGTCATGGCGACGCCATAATGGTCGTCATGGCAACGGCGACGCCATAATGGTCGTCATGGCAACGGCGACGTCATAATGGTCGTCATGGCAACGGCGACGTCATAATGGTCGTCATGGCAACGGCGACGTCATAATGGTCGTCATGGCAACGGCGACGTCATAATGGTCGTCATGGCAACGGCGATGTCATAATGGTCGTCATGGCAACGGTGATGCCATAATGGTCGTCATGTCAACGGTGATGTCATAATGGTCGTCATGTCAACGGTGATGCCATAATGGTCGTCATGGCAACAATGATGCCATAATGGTCGTCATGGCAACAATGATGCCATAATGGTCGTCATGGCAACGGTGATGCCATAATGGTCGTCATGGCAACGGTGATGCCATAATGGTCGTCATGGCAACGGTGATGCCATCATGGTCGTCATGGCAACGGTGATGCCATCATGGTCGTCATGGCAACGGTGATGCCATCATGGTCGTCATGGCAACGGTGATGCCATCATGGTCGTCATGGCATCGGTGATGCCATCATGGTCGTCATGGCATTGGTGATGCCATCATGGTCGTCATGGCGACGTCATAATGGACGTCATGGCGACGTCATAATGGACGTCATGGCGACGTCATAATGGACGTCATGGCGACGTCATAATGGACGTCATGGCGACGTCATAATGGACGTCATGGCAACGGTGATGTCATAATGGACGTCATGGTAACGTCATAATGGTAGTCATGGCAACGGTGATGTCATAATGGTAGTCATGGCAACGGTGATGTCATAATGGTAGTCATGGCGACGTCATAATGGTAGTCATGGCAACGGTGATGTCATAATGGTAGTCATGGCAACGGTGATGTCATAATGGTCGTCATGGTGACGTCATAATGGTCGTCATGGCAACGGTGATGTCATAATGGACGTCATGGCAACGTCATAATGGTCGTCATGGCAACGGTGATGTCATAATGGTCGTCATGGCAACAATGATGTCATAATGGACGTCATGGCAACGTCATAATTGTCGTCATGGCAACGGTGATGTCATAATGGTCGTCATGGCAACAATGATGTCATAATGGTCGTCATAGCAACGGTGATGTCATAATGGTCGTCATGGCAACGGTGATGTCATAATGGTCGTCATGGCAACAATGATGTCATAATGGACGTCATGGCAACGTCATAATGGTCGTCATGACAACGGTGATGTCATATTGGTCGTCGTGGCAACGGTGATGTCATAATGGATGTCGTGGCAACGGTGATGTCATAATGGTCGTCATGGCAACGGTGATGTCATATTGGTCGTCATGGCAATGGTGATGTCATAATGGTCGTCATGGCGACGTCATAATGGTCGTCATGGCGACGTCATTATGGTCGTCATGGCAACGGTGATGTCATATTGGTCATCATGGCAATGGTGATGTCATAATGGTCGTCATGGCGACGTCATAATGGTCGTCATGGCAACGGTGATGTCATAATGGTCGTCATGGCAACAATGATGTCATAATGGACGTCATGGCAACGTCATAATGGTCGTCATGGCAACGGTGATGTCATAATGGTCGTCATGGCAACAATGATGTCATAATGGTCGTCATAGCAACGGTGATGTCATAATGGTCGTCATGGCAACGGTGATGTCATAATGGTCGTCATGGCAACGGTGATGTCATAATGGTCGTCATGGCAACGGTGATGTCATAATGGTCGTCATGGCAACGGTGATGTCATAATGGTCGTCATGGCGACGCCATAATGGTCGTCATGGCAACGGCGACGCCATAATGGTCGTCATGGCAACGGCGACGTCATAATGGTCGTCATGGCAACGGCGACGTCATAATGGTCGTAATGGCAACGGCGACGTCATAATGGTCGTCATGGCAACGGCGACGTCATAATGGTCGTCATGGCAACGGTGATGTCATAATGGTCGTCATGGCAACGGTGATGTCATAATGGTCGTCATGGCAACGGTGATGTCATAATGGTCGTCATGGCAACGGTGATGTCATAATGGTCGTCATGGCAACGGTGATGTCATAATGGTCGTCATGGCGACGCCATAATGGTCGTCATGGCAACGGCGACGCCATAATGGTCGTCATGGCAACGGCGACGTCATAATGGTCGTCATGGCAACGGCGACGTCATAATGGTCGTCATGGCAACGGCGACGTCATAATGGTCGTCATGGCAACGGCGACGTCATAATGGTCGTCATGGCAACGGCGATGTCATAATGGTCGTCATGGCAACGGTGATGTCATAATGGTCGTCATGTCAACGGTGATGTCATAATGGTCGTCATGTCAACGGTGATGTCATAATGGTCGTCATGGCAACAATGATGCCATAATGGTCGTCATGGCAACAATGATGCCATAATGGTCGTCATGGCAACGGTGATGTCATAATGGTCGTCATGGCAACGGTGATGTTATAATGGTCGTCATGGCAACGGTGATGTCATAATGGACGTCATGGCAACGGTGATGTCATAATGGTCGTCATGGCAACAATGATGCCATAATGGTCGTCATGGCGACGTCATAATGGTCGTCATGGCAACGGTGATGTCATATTGGTCGTCATGGCAATGGTGATGTCATAATGGTCGTCATGGCGACGTCAGTATGGTCGTCATGGCAACGGTGATGTCATATTGGTCATCATGGCAATGGTGATGTCATAATGGTCGTCATGGCGACGTCATAATGGTCGTCATGGCAACGGTGATGTCATAATGGTCGTCATGGCAACAATGATGTCATAATGGACGTCATGGCAACGTCATAATGGTCGTCATGGCAACGGTGATGTCATAATGGTCGTCATGGCAACAATGATGTCATAATGGTCGTCATAGCAACGGTGATGTCATAATGGTCGTCATGGCAACGGTGATGTCATAATGGTCGTCATGGCAACGGTGATGTCATAATGGTCGTCATGGCAACGGTGATGTCATAATGGTCGTCATGGCAACGGTGATGTCATACTGGTCGTCATGGCGACGCCATAATGGTCGTCATGGCAACGGCGACGCCATAATGGTCGTCATGGCAACGGCGACGTCATAATGGTCGTCATGGCAACGGCGACGTCATAATGGTCGTCATGGCAACGGCGACGTCATAATGGTCGTCATGGCAACGGCGACGTCATAATGGTCGTCATGGCAACGGTGATGTCATAATGGTCGTCATGGCAACGGTGATGTCATAATGGTCGTCATGGCAACAATGATGTCATAATGGACGTCATGGCAACGTCATAATGGTCGTCATGGCAACGGTGATGTCATATTGGTTGTCATGGCAATGGTGATGTCATAATGGTCGTCATGGCGACGTCATAATGGTCGTCATGGCAACGGTGATGTCATAATGGTCGTCATGGCAACAATGATGTCATAATGGACGTCATTGCAACGTCATAATGGTCGTCATGGCAACGGTGATGTCATAATGGTTGTCATGGCAACAATGATGTCATAATGGTCGTCATGGCAACGGTAATGCCATAATGGTCGTCATGGCAACGGTGATGCCATAATGGTCGTCATGGCAACGGTGATGCCATAATGGTCGTCATGGCAACGGTGATGCCATAATGGTCGTCATGGCAACGGTGATGCCATAATGGTCGTCATGGCAACGGTGATGCCATAATGGTCGTCATGGCAACGGTGATGCCATAATGGTCGTCATGGCAACGGTGATGCCATAATGGTCGTCATGGCAACGGTGATGCCATAATGGTCGTCATGGCAACGGTGATGCCATAATGGTCGTCATGGCAACGGTGATGCCATAATGGTCGTCATGGCAACGGTGATGCCATCATGGTCGTCATGGCAACGGTGATGCCATCATGGTCGTCTTGGCAACGGTGATGCCATAATGGTCGTCACGGCAACGGTGATGCCATAATGGTCGTCATGGCAACGGTGATGCCATAATGGTCGTCATGGCAACGGTGATGTCATAATGGTCGTCATGGCAACGATGATGCCATAATGGTCGTCATGGCGACGTCATAATGGTCGTCATGGCAAAGGTGATGTCATAATGGTCGTCATGGCAACAATGATGCCATAATGGACGTCATGGCAACGTCATAATGGTCGTCATGGCAACGGTGATGTCATAATGGTCGTCATGGCAACGGTGATGTCATGGCAAGGGTGATGTCATATTGGTCGTCATGGCAATGGTGATGTCATAATGGTCGTCATGGCGACGTCATAATGGTCGTCATGGCAACGGTGATGTCATATTGGTCGTCATGGCAATAGTGATGTCATAATGGTCGTCATGGCAACGGTGATGTCATAATGGTCGTCATGGCAACGGTGATGTCATAATGGTCGTCATGGCAACGGTGATGTCATAATGGTCGTCATGGCAACGTCATAATGGTCGTCATGGCAACTGTGAAGTCATATTGGTCATCATGGCAACGGTGATGTCATATTGGTCGTCATGGCAACGGTGATGTCATATTGGTCGTCATGGCAACGGTGATGTCATAATGGACGTCGTGGCAACGGTGATGTCATAATGGACATCGTGGCAACGTTGATGTCATAATGGTCGTCATGGCAACGGTGATGTCATAATGGTCGTCATGACAACAATGATGTAATAATGGACGTCATGGCAACGTCATAATGGTCGTCATGGCAACGGTGATGTCATAATGGTCGTCATGGCAACGTCATAATGGTCGTCATGGCAACGGTGATGCCATAATGGTCGTCATGGCAACGGTGATGCCATAATGGTCGTCATGGCAACGGTGATGCCATAATGGTCGTCATGGCAACGGTGATGCCATAATGGTCGTCATGGCAACGGTGATGCCATAATGGTCGTCATGGCAACGGTGATGCCATAATGGTCGTCATGGCAACGGTGATGTCATAATGGTCGTCATGGCAACGGTGATGCCATAATGGTCGTCATGGCAACGGTGATGCCATAATGGTCGTCATGGCAACGGTGATGCCATAATGGTCGTCATGGCAACGGTGATGCCATAATGGTCGTCATGGCAACGGTGATGCCATAATGGTCGTCATGGCAACGGTGATGCCATCATGGTCGTCATGGCAACGGTGATGCCATCATGGTCGTCATGGCAACGGTGATGCCATCATGGTCGTCATGGCAACGGTGATGCCATCATGGTCGTCATGGCATCGGTGATGCCATCATGGTCGTCATGGCATTGGTGATGCCATCATGGTCGTCATGGCGACGTCATAATGGACGTCATGGCGACGTCATAATGGACGTCATGGCGACGTCATAATGGACGTCATGGCGACGTCATAATGGACGTCATGGCGACGTCATAATGGACGTCATGGCAACGGTGATGTCATAATGGACGTCATGGTAACGTCATAATGGTAGTCATGGCAACGGTGATGTCATAATGGTAGTCATGGCAACGGTGATGTCATAATGGTAGTCATGGCGACGTCATAATGGTAGTCATGGCAACGGTGATGTCATAATGGTAGTCATGGCAACGGTGATGTCATAATGGTCGTCATGGTGACGTCATAATGGTCGTCATGGCAACGGTGATGTCATAATGGACGTCATGGCAACGTCATAATGGTCGTCATGGCAACGGTGATGTCATAATGGTCGTCATGGCAACAATGATGTCATAATGGACGTCATGGCAACGTGATAATTGTCGTCATGGCAACGGTGATGTCATAATGGTCGTCATGGCAACAATGATGTCATAATGGTCGTCATAGCAACGGTGATGTCATAATGGTCGTCATGGCAACGGTGATGTCATAATGGTCGTCATGGCAACAATGATGTCATAATGGACGTCATGGCAACGTCATAATGGTCGTCATGACAACGGTGATGTCATATTGGTCGTCGTGGCAACGGTGATGTCATAATGGATGTCGTGGCAACGGTGATGTCATAATGGTCGTCATGGCAACGGTGATGTCATATTGGTCGTCATGGCAATGGTGATGTCATAATGGTCGTCATGGCGACGTCATAATGGTCGTCATGGCGACGTCATTATGGTCGTCATGGCAACGGTGATGTCATATTGGTCATCATGGCAATGGTGATGTCATAATGGTCGTCATGGCGACGTCATAATGGTCGTCATGGCAACGGTGATGTCATAATGGTCGTCATGGCAACAATGATGTCATAATGGACGTCATGGCAACGTCATGATGGTCGTCATGGCAACGGTGATGTCATAATGGTCGTCATGGCAACAATGATGTCATAATGGTCGTCATAGCAACGGTGATGTCATAATGGTCGTCATGGCAACGGTGATGTCATAATGGTCGTCATGGCAACGGCGATGTCATAATGGTCGTCATGGCAACGGTGATGTCATAATGGTCGTCATGGCAACGGTGATGTCATAATGGTCGTCATGGCGACGCCATAATGGTCGTCATGGCAACGGCGACGCCATAATGGTCGTCATGGCAACGGCGACGTCATAATGGTCGTCATGGCAACGGCGACGTCATAATGGTCGTCATGGCAACGGCGACGTCATAATGGTCGTCATGGCAACGGCGACGTCATGATGGTCGTCATGGCAACGGTGATGTCATAATGGTCGTCATGGCAACGGTGATGTGATAATGGTCGTCATGGCAACGGTGATGTCATAATGGTCGTCATGGCAACGGTGATGTCATAATGGTCGTCATGGCAACGGTGATGTCATAATGGTCGTCATGGCGACACCATAATGGTCGTCATGGCAACGGCGACGCCATAATGGTCGTCATGGCAACGGCGACGTCATAATGGTCGTCATGGCAACGGCGACGTCATAATGGTCGTCATGGCAACGGCGACGTCATAATGGTCGTCATGGCAACGGCGACGTCATAATGGTCGTCATGGCAACGGCGATGTCATAATGGTCGTCATGGCAACGGTGATGTCATAATGGTCGTCATGTCAACGGTGATGTCATAATGGTCGTCATGTCAACGGTGATGTCATAATGGTCGTCATGGCAACAATGATGCCATAATGGTCGTCATGGCAACAATGATGCCATAATGGTCGTCATGGCAACGGTGATGTCATAATGGTCGTCATGGCAACGGTGATGTTATAATGGTCGTCATGGCAACGGTGATGTCATAATGGACGTCATGGCAACGGTGATGTCATAATGGTCGTCATGGCAACAATGATGCCATAATGGTCGTCATGGCGACGTCATAATGGTCGTCATGGCAACGGTGATGTCATATTGGTCGTCATGGCAATGGTGATGTCATAATGGTCGTCATGGCGACGTCAGTATGGTCGTCATGGCAACGGTGATGTCATATTGGTCATCATGGCAATGGTGATGTCATAATGGTCGTCATGGCGACGTCATAATGGTCGTCATGGCAACGGTGATGTCATAATGGTCGTCATGGCAACAATGATGTCATAATGGTCGTCATAGCAACGGTGATGTCATAATGGTCGTCATGGCAACGGTGATGTCATAATGGTCGTCATGGCAACGGTGATGTCATAATGGTCGTCATGGCAACGGTGATGTCATAATGGTCGTCATGGCAACGGTGATGTCATAATGGTCGTCATGGCGACGCCATAATGGTCGTCATGGCAACGGCGACGCCATAATGGTCGTCATGGCAACGGCGACGTCATAATGGTCGTCATGGCAACGGCGACGTCGTAATGGTCGTCATGGCAACGGCGACGTCATAATGGTCGTCATGGCAACGGCGACGTCATAATGGTCGTCATGGCAACGGTGATGTCATAATGGTCGTCATGGCAACGGTGATGTCATAATGGTCGTCATGGCAACGGTAATGTCATAATGGTCGTCATGGCAACAGTGATGTCATAATGGTCGTCATGGCAACGGTGATGTCATAATGGTCGTCATGGCGACGCCATAATGGTCGTCATGGCAACGGCGACGCCATAATGGTCGTCATGGCAACGGCGACGTCATAATGGTCGTCATGGCAACGGCGACGTCATAATGGTCGTCATGGCAACGGCGACGTCATAATGGTCGTCATGGCAACGGCGAGGTCATAATGGTCGTCATGGCAACGGCGATGTCATAATGGTCGTCATGGCAACGGTGATGTCATAATGGTCGTCATGTCAACGGTGATGTCATAATGGTCGTCATGTGAACGGTGATGTCATAATGGTCGTCATGGCAACAATGATGCCATAATGGTCGTCATGGCAACAATGATGCCATAATGGTCGTCATGGCAACGGTGATGTCATAATGGTCGTCATGGCAACGGTGATGTTATAATGGTCGTCATGGCAACGGTGATGTCATAATGGACGTCATGGCAACGGTGATGTCATAATGGTCGTCATGGCAACAATGATGCCATAATGGTCGTCATGGCGACGTCATAATGGTCGTCATGGCAACGGTGATGTCATATTGGTCGTCATGGCAATGGTGATGTCATAATGGTCGTCATGGCGACGTCATAATGGTCGTCATGGCAACGGTGATGTCATAATGGTCGTCATGGCAACAATGATGTCATAATGGACGTCATGGCAACGTCATAATGGTCGTCATGGCAACGGTGATGTCATATTGGTTGTCATGGCAATGGTGATGTCATAATGGTCGTCATGGCGACGTCATAATGGTCGTCATGGCAACGGTGATGTCATAATGGTCGTCATGGCAACAATGATGTCATAATGGACGTCATTGCAACGTCATAATGGTCGTCATGGCAACGGTGATGTCATAATGGTTGTCATGGCAACAATGATGTCATAATGGTCGTCATGGCAACGGTAATGCCATAATGGTCGTCATGGCAACGGTGATGCCATAATGGTCGTCATGGCAACGGTGATGCCATAATGGTCGTCATGGCAACGGTGATGCCATAATGGTCGTCATGGCAACGGTGATGCCATAATGGTCGTCATGGCAACGGTTATGCCATAATGGTCGTCATGGCAACGGTGATGCCTTAATGGTCGTCATGGCAACGGTGATGCCATAATGGTCGTCATGGCAACGGTGATGCCATAATGGTCGTCATGGCAACGGTGATGCCATAATGGTCGTCATGGCAACGGTGATGCCATAATGGTCGTCATGGCAACGGTGATGCCATAATGGTCGTCATGGCAACGGTGATGCCATCATGGTCGTCATGGCAACGGTGATGCCATCATGGTCGTCTTGGCAACGGTGATGCCATAATGGTCGTCATGGCAACGGTGATGCCATAATGGTCGTCATGGCAACGGTGATGCCATAATGGTCGTCATGGCAACGGTGATGTCATAATGGTCGTCATGGCAACGATGATGCCATAATGGTCGTCATGGCGACGTCATAATGGTCGTCATGGCAAAGGTGATGTCATAATGGTCGTCTTGGCAACAATGATGCCATAATGGACGTCATGGCAACGTCATAATGGTCGTCATGGCAACGGTGATGTCATAATGGTCGTCATGGCAACGGTGATGTCATGGCAAGGGTGATGTCATATTGGTCGTCATGGCAATGGTGATGTCATAATGGTCGTCATGGCGACGTCATAATGGTCGTCATGGCAACGGTGATGTCATATTGGTCGTCATGGCAATAGTGATGTCATAATGGTCGTCATGGCAACGGTGATGTCATAATGGTCGTCATGGCAACGGTGATGTCATAATGGTCGTCATGGCAACGGTGATGTCATAATGGTCGTCATGGCAACGTCATAATGGTCGTCATGGCAACTGTGAAGTCATATTGGTCATCATGGCAACGGTGATGTCATATTGGTCGTCATGGCAACGGTGATGTCATATTGGTCGTCATGGCAACGGTGATGTCATAATGGACGTCGTGGCAACGGTGATGTCATAATGGACATCGTGGCAACGTTGATGTCATAATGGTCGTCATGGCAACGGTGATGTCATAATGGTCGTCATGACAACAATGATGTCATAATGGACGTCATGGCAACGTCATAATGGTCGTCATGGCAACGGTGATGTCATAATAGTCGTCATGGCAACAATGATGTCATAATGGTCGTCATAGCAACGGTGATGTCATAATGGTCGTCATGGCAACGGTGATGTCATAATGGTCGTCATGGTAACGGTGATGTCATAATGGTCGTCATGGCAACGGTGATGTCATAATGGTCGTCATGGCAACGGTGATGTCATAATGGTCGTCATGGCGACGCCATAATGGTCGTCATGGCAACGGCGACGCCATAATGGTCGTCATGGCAACGGCGACGTCATAATGGTCGTCATGACAACGGCGACGTCATAATGGTCGTCATGGCAACGGCGACGTCATAATGGTCGTCATGGCAACGGCGACGTCATAATGGTCGTCATGGCAACGGCGACGTCATAATGGTCGTCATGGCAACAATGATGCCATAATGGTCGTCATGGCAACAATGATGTCATAATGGTCGTCATGGCAACGGTGATGTCATAATGGTCGTCATGGCAACGGTGATGTCATAATGGTCGTCATGGCAACGGTGATGTCATAATGGACGTCATGGCAACGGTGATGTCATAATGGTCGTCATGGCAACGGTGATGTCATAATGGTCGTCATGGCGACGTCATAATGGTCGTCATGGCAACGGTGATGTCATATTGGTCGTCATGGCAATGGTGATGTCATAATGGTCGTCATGGCGACGTCATAATGGTCGTCATGGCAACGGTGATGTCATAATGGTCGTCATGGCAACAATGATGTCATAATGGACGTCATGGCAACGTCATAATGGTCGTCATGGCAACGGTGATGTCATATTGGTTGTCATGGCAATGGTGATGTCATAATGGTCATCATGGCGACGTCATAATGGTCGTCATGGCAACGGTGATGTCATAATGGTCGTCATGGCAACAATGATGTCATAATGGACGTCATGGCAACGTCATAATGGTCGTCATGGCAACGGTGATGTCATAATGGTTGTCATGGCAACAATGATGTCATAATGGTCGTCATGGCAACGGTGAGGCCATAATGGTCGTCATGGCAACGGTGAGGCCATAATGGTCGTCATGGCAACGGTGATGCCATAATGGTCGTCATGGCAACGGTGATGCCATAATGGTCGTCATGGCAACGGTGATGCCATAATGGTCGTCATGGCAACGGTGATGCCATAATGGTCGTCATGGCAACGGTGATGCCATAATGGTCGTCATGGCAACGGTGATGCCATAATGGTCGTCATGGCAACGGTGATGCCATAATGGTCGTCATGGCAACGGTGATGCCATAATGGTCGTCATGGCAACGGTGATGCCATAATGGTCGTCATGGCAACGGTGATGCCATCATGGTCGTCATGGCAACGGTGATGCCATCATGGTCGTCATGGCAACGGTGATGCCATCATGGTCGTCATGGCAACGGTGATGCCATAATGGTCGTCATGGCAACGGTGATGCCATAATGGTCGTCATGGCAACGGTGATGCCATCATGGTCGTCATGGCAACGGTGATGCCATAATGGTCGTCATGGCAACGGTGATGCCATCATGGTCGTCATGGCAACGGTGATGCCATCATGGTCGTCATGGCAACGGTGATGCCATCATGGTTGTCATGGCAACGGTGATGCCATCATGGTCGTCATGGCATCGGTGATGCCATCATGGTCGTCATGGCAACGGTGATGCCATCATGGTCGTCATGGCGACGTCATAATGGTCGTCATGGCGACGTCATAATGGACGTCATGGCGACGTCATAATGGACGTCATGGCGACGTCATAATGGACGTCATGGCGACGTCATAATGGACGTCATGGCGACGTCATAATGGACGTCATGGCGACGTCATAATGGTCGTCATGGCAACAATGATGTCATAATGGACGTCATGGCAACGTCATAATGGTCGTCATGGCAACGGTGATGTCATAATGGTCGTCATGGCAACGGTGATGTCATAATGGTCGTCATGGCAACGGTGATGTCATAATGGACGTCATGGCAACGGTGATGTCATAATGGTCGTCATGGCAACGGTGATGTCATAATGGTCGTCATGGCGACGTCATAATGGTCGTCATGGCAACGGTGATGTCATATTGGTCGTCATGGCAATGGTGATGTCATAATGGTCGTCATGGCGACGTCATAATGGTCGTCATGGCAACGGTGATGTCATAATGGTCGTCATGGCAACAATGATGTCATAATGGACGTCATGGCAACGTCATAATGGTCGTCATGGCAACGGTGATGTCATATTGGTTGTCATGGCAATGGTGATGTCATAATGGTCATCATGGCGACGTCATAATGGTCGTCATGGCAACGGTGATGTCATAATGGTCGTCATGGCAACAATGATGTCATAATGGACGTCATGGCAACGTCATAATGGTCGTCATGGCAACGGTGATGTCATAATGGTTGTCATGGCAACAATGATGTCATAATGGTCGTCATGGCAACGGTGAGGCCATAATGGTCGTCATGGCAACGGTGAGGCCATAATGGTCGTCATGGCAACGGTGATGCCATAATGGTCGTCATGGCAACGGTGATGCCATAATGGTCGTCATGGCAACGGTGATGCCATAATGGTCGTCATGGCAACGGTGATGCCATAATGGTCGTCATGGCAACGGTGATGCCATAATGGTCGTCATGGCAACGGTGATGCCATAATGGTCGTCATGGCAACGGTGATGCCATAATGGTCGTCATGGCAACGGTGATGCCATAATGGTCGTCATGGCAACGGTGATGCCATAATGGTCGTCATGGCAACGGTGATGCCATCATGGTCGTCATGGCAACGGTGATGCCATCATGGTCGTCATGGCAACGGTGATGCCATCATGGTCGTCATGGCAACGGTGATGCCATAATGGTCGTCATGGCAACGGTGATGCCATAATGGTCGTCATGGCAACGGTGATGCCATCATGGTCGTCATGGCAACGGTGATGCCATAATGGTCGTCATGGCAACGGTGATGCCATCATGGTCGTCATGGCAACGGTGATGCCATCATGGTCGTCATGGCAACGGTGATGCCATCATGGTTGTCATGGCAACGGTGATGCCATCATGGTCGTCATGGCATCGGTGATGCCATCATGGTCGTCATGGCAACGGTGATGCCATCATGGTCGTCATGGCGACGTCATAATGGTCGTCATGGCGACGTCATAATGGACGTCATGGCGACGTCATAATGGACGTCATGGCGACGTCATAATGGACGTCATGGCGACGTCATAATGGACGTCATGGCGACGTCATAATGGACGTCATGGCGACGTCATAATGGTCGTCATGGCAACAATGATGTCATAATGGACGTCATGGCAACGTCATAATGGTCGTCATGGCAACGGTGATGTCATAATGGTTGTCATGGCAACAATGATGTCATAATGGTCGTCATGGCAACGGTAATGCCATAATGGTCGTCATGGCAATGGTGATGCCATAATGGTCGTCATGGCAACGGTGATGCCATAATGGTCGTCATGGCAACGGTGATGCCATAATGGTCGTCATGGCAACGGTGATGCCATAATGGTCGTCATGGCAACGGTGATGCCATAATGGTCGTCATGGCAACGGTGATGCCATAATGGTCGTCATGGCAACGGTGATGCCATAATGGTCGTCATGGCAACGGTGATGCCATAATGGTCGTCATGGCAACGGTGATGCCATAATGGTCGTCATGGCAACGGTGATGCCATAATGGTCGTCATGGCAACGGTGATGCCATAATGGTCGTCATGGCAACGGTGATGCCATAATGGTCGTCATGGCAACGGTGATGCCATAATGGTCGTCATGGCAACGGTGATGCCATAATGGTCGTCATGGCAACGGTGATGCCATAATGGTCGTCATGGCAACGGTGATGTCATAATGGTCGTCATGGCAACGGTGATGTCATATTGGTCGTCAAGGCAACGATGATGCCATAATGGTCGTCATGGCGACGTCATAATGGTCGTCATGGCAACGGTGATGTCATAATGGTCGTCATGGCAACAATGATGCCATAATGGACGTCATGGCAACGTCATAATGGTCGTCATGGCAACGGTGATGTCATAATGGTCGTCATGGCAACGGTGATGTCATATTGGTCGTCATGGCAATAGTAATGTCATAATGGTCGTCATGGCAACGGTGATGTCATAATGGTCGTCATGGCAACGGTGATGTCATAATGGTCGTCATGGCAACGGTGATGTCATAATGGTCGTCATGGCAACGTCATAATGGTCGTCATGGCAACGGTGATGTCATATTGGTCATCATGGCAACGGTGATGTCATATTGGTCGTCATGGCAACGGTGATGTCATATTGGTCGTCATGGCAACGGTGATGTCATAATGGACGTCGTGGCAACGGTGATGTCATAATGGACATCGTGGCAACGGTGATGTCATAATGGTCGTCATGGCAACGGTGATGTCATAATGGCCGTCATGGCAACAATGATGTCATAATGGACGTCATGGCAACGTCATAATGGTCGTCATGGCAACGGTGATGTCATAATGGTCGTCATGGCAACAATGATGTCATAATGGTCGTCATAGCAACGGTGATGTCATAATGGTCGTCATGGCAACGGTGATGTCATAATGGTCGTCATGGCAACGGTGATGTCATGATGGTCGTCATGGCAACGGTGATGTCATAATGGTCGTCATGGCAACGGTGATGTCATAATGGTCGTCATGGCGACGCCATAATGGTCGTCATGGCAACGGCGACGCCATAATGGTCGTCATGGCAACGGCGGCGTCATAATGGTCGTCATGGCAACGGCGACGTCATAATGGTCGTCATGGCAACGGCGACGTCATAATGGTCGTCATGGCAACGGCGACGTCATAATGGTCGTCATGGCAACGGTGATGTCATAATGGTCGTAATGGCAACGGTGATGTCATAATGGTCGTCATGGCAACAATGATGCCATAATGGTCGTCATGGCAACAATGATGCCATATTGGTCGTCATGGCAACGGTGATGTCATAATGGTCGTCATGGCAACGGTGATGTCATAATGGTCGTCATGGCAACGGTGATGTCATAATGGACGTCATGGCAACGGTGATGTCATAATGGTCGTCATGGCAACGGTGATGTCATAATGGTCGTCATGGCGACGTCATAATGGTCGTCATGGCAACGGTGATGTCATATTGGTCGTCATGGCAATGGTGATGTCATAATGGTCGTCATGGCGACGTCATAATGGTCGTCATGGCAACGGTGATGTCATAATGGTCGTCATGGCAACAATGATGTCATAATGGACGTCATGGCAACGTCATAATGGTCGTCATGGCAACGGTGATGTCATATTGGTTGTCATGGCAATGGTGATGTCATAATGGTCGTCATGGCGACGTCATAATGGTCGTCATGGCAACGGTGATGTCATAATGGTCGTCATGGCAACAATGATGTCATAATGGACGTCATGGCAACGTCATAATGGTCGTCATGGCAACGGTGATGTCATAATGGTTGTCATGGCAACAATGATGTCATAATGGTCGTCATGGCAACGGTGATGCCATAATGGTCGTCATGGCAACGGTGATGCCATAATGGTCGTCATGGCAACGGTGATGCCATAATGGTCGTCATGGCAACGGTGATGCCATAATGGTCGTCATGGCAACGGTGATGCCATAATGGTCGTCATGGCAACGGTGATGCCATAATGGTCGTCATGGCAACGGTGATGCCATAATGGTCGTCATGGCAACGGTAATGCCATAATGGTCGTCATGGCAACGGTGATGCCATAATGGTCGTCATGGCAACGGTGATGCCATAATGGTCGTCATGGCAACGGTGATGCCATAATAGTCGTCATGGCAACGGTGATGCCATAATGGTCGTCATGGCAACGGTGATGCCATAATGGTCGTCATGGCAACGGTGATGCCATAATGGTCGTCATGGCAACGGTGATGCCATAATGGTCGTCATGGCAACGGTGATGCCATCATGGTCGTCATGGCAACGGTGATGCCATCATGGTCGTCATGGCATCGGTGATGCCATCATGGTCGTCATGGCATCGGTGATGCCATCATGGTCGTCATGGCAACGGTGATGCCATCATGGTCGTTATGGCGACGTCATAATGGTCGTCATGGCGACGTCATAATGGACGTCATGGCGACGTCATATTGGACGTCATGGCGACGTCATAATGGACGTCATGGCGACGTCATAATGGACGTCATGGCGACGTCATAATGGACGTCATGGCAACGGTGATGTCATAATGGACGTCATGGTAACGTCATAATGGTAGTCATGGCAACGGTGATGTCATAATGGTAGTCATGGCAACGGTGATGTCATAATGGTAGTCATGGCGACGTCATAATGGTAGTCATGGCAACGGTGATGTCATAATGGTAGTCATGGCAACGTCATAATGGTCGTCATGGCAACGGTGATGTCATAATGGTCGTCATGGCAACGTCATAATGGTCGTCATGGCAACGGTGATGTCATAATGGTCGTCATGGCAACGGTGATGTCATAATGGTCGTCATGGCAACGGTGATGTCATAATGGTCGTCATGGCAACGGTGATGTCATAATGGTCGTCATGGCAACGTCATAATGGTCGTCATGGCAACGGTGATGTCATATTGGTCATCATGGCAACGGTGATGTCATATTGGTCGTCATGGCAACGGTGATGTCATATTGGTCGTCATGGCAACGGTGATGTCATAATGGACGTCGTGGCAACGGTGATGTCATAATGGACATCGTGGCAACGGTGATGTCATAATGGTCGTCATGGCAACAATGATGTCATAATGGACGTCATGGCAACGTCATAATGCTCGTCATGGCAACGGTGATGTCATAATGGTCGTCATGGCAACAATGATGTCATAATGGTCGTCATAGCAACGGTGATGTCATAATGGTCGTCATGGCAACGGTGATGTCATAATGGTCGTCATGGCAACGGTGATGTCATAATGGTCGTCATGGCAACGGTGATGTCATAATGGTCGTCATGGCAACGGTGATGTCATAATGGTCGTCATGGCGACGCCATAATGGTCGTCATGGCAACGGCGACGCCATAATGGTCGTCATGGCAACGGCGGCGTCATAATGGTCGTCATGGCAACGGCGACGTCATAATGGTCGTCATGGCAACGGCGACGTCATAATGGTCGTCATGGCAACGGCGACGTCATAATGGTCGTCATGGCAACGGCGACGTCATAATGGTCGTCATGGCAACGGTGATGTCATAATGGTCGTCATGGCAACGGTGATGTCATAATGGTCGTCATGGCAACAATGATGCCATAATGGTCGTCATGGCAACAATGATGTCATAACGGTCGTCATGGCAACGGTGATGTCATAATGGTCGTCATGGCAACGGTGATGTCATAATGGTCGTCATGGCAACGGTGATGTCATAATGGACGTCATGGCAACGGTGATGTCATAATGGTCGTCATGGCAACGGTGATGTCATAATGGTCGTCATGGCGACGTCATAATGGTCGTCATGGCAACGGTGATGTCATATTGGTCGTCATGGCAATGGTGTTGTCATAATGGTCGTCATGGCGACGTCATAATGGTCGTCATGGCAACGGTGATGTCATAATGGTCGTCATGGCAACAATGATGTCATAATGGACGTCATGGCAACGTCATAATGGTCGTCATGGCAACGGTGATGTCATATTGGTTGTCATGGCAATGGTGATGTCATAATGGTCGTCATGGCGACGTCATAATGGTCGTCATGGCAACGGTGATGTCATAATGGTCGTCATGGCAACGGTGATGTCATAATGGTTGTCATGGCAACAATGATGTCATAATGGTCGTCATGGCAACGGTGATGCCATAATGGTCGTCATGGCAACGGTGATGTCATAATGGTCGTCATGGCAACGGTGATGTCATAATGGTCGTCATGGCAACAATGATGCCATAATGGTCGTCATGGCAACAATGATGCCATAATGGTCGTCATGGCGACGTCATATTGGTCGTCATGGCAACGGTGATGTCATAATGGACGTCATGGCAACAATGATGGTCGTCATGGCAACGGTGATGCCATTATGGTCGTCATGGCAACGGTGATGCCATTATGGTCGTCATGGCAACGATGATGTCAAAATGGTCATCATGGCGACGTCATAATGGTCATCATGGCGATGTCATAATGGTCATCATGGCGACGTCATAATGGTCATCATGGCGACGTCATAATGGTCATCATGGCGACGTCATAAAGGTCATCATGGCGACGTCATAATGGTCGTCATGGCAATGGTGATGTCATAATGGTCGTCATGGCAACGTCATAATGGTCGTCATGGCAACGGTGATGTCATAATGGTCGTCATGGCAACGGTGATGTCATAATGGTCGTCATGGCAACGGTGATGTCATAATGGTCGTCATGGCAACGGTGATGTCATAATGGTCGTCATGGCGACGTCATAATGGTCGTCATGGCAACGGTGATGTCATAATGGTCGTCATGGCAACGGTGATGTCATAATGGTCGTCATAGCAACGGTGATGTCATGGCAACGTGATGTCATATTGGTCGTCATGGCAATGGTGATGTCATAATGGTCGTCATGGCGACGTCATAATGATCGTCATGGCAACGGTGATGTCATATTGGTCGTCATGGCAATGGTGATGTCATAATGGTCGTCATGGCAACGGTGATGTCATAATGGTCGTCATGGCAACGGTGATGTCATAATGGTCGTCATGGCAACGGTGATGTCATAATGGTCATCATGGCAACGGTGATGTCATAATGGTCGTCATGGCAACGTCATAATGGTCGTCATGGCAACGGCGACGTCATTTTGGTCGTCATGGCAACGGTGATGTCATATTGGTCATCATGGCAACGGTGATGTCATATTGGTCGTCATGGCAACGGTGATGTCATATTGGTCGTCGTGGCAACGGTGATGTCATAATGGATGTCGTGGCAACGGTGATGTCATAATGGTCGTCATGTCAATGGTGATGTCATATTGGTCGTCATGGCGACGCCATAATGGTCGTCATGGCAACGGCGACGTCATAATGGTCGTCATGGCAACGGCGACGTCATAATGGTCGTCATGGCAACGGCGACGTCATAATGGTCGTCATGGCAACGGCGACGTCATAATGGTAGTCATGGCAACGGCGACGTCATAATGGTCGTCATGGCAACGGCGACGTCATAATGGTCGTCATGGCAACGGCGACGTCATAATGGTCGTCATGGCAACGGCGATGTCATAATGGTCGTCATGGCAACGGTGATGTCATAATGGTCGTCATGTCAACGGTGATGTCATAATGGTCGTCATGGCAACAATGATGCCATAATGGTCGTCATGGCAACAATGATGCCATAATGGTCGTCATGGCAACAATGATGCCATAATGGTCGTCATGGCAACAATGATGCCATAATGGTCGTCATGGCAACAATGATGCCATAATGGTCGTCATGGCAACAATGATGCCATAATGGTCGTCATGGCAACGGTGATGTCATAATGGTCGTCATGGCAACGGTGATGTTATAATGGTCGTCATGGCAACGGTGATGTCATAATGGACGTCATGGCAACGGTGATGTCATAATGGTCGTCATGGCAACAATGATGCGATAATGGTCGTCATGGCGACGTCATAATGGTCGTCATGGCAACGGTGATGTCATATTGGTCGTCATGGCAATGGTGATGTCATAATGGTCGTCATGGCGACGTCATAATGGTCGTCATGGCAACGGTGATGTCATAATGGTCGTCATGGCAACAATGATGTCATAATGGACGTCATGGCAACGTCATAATGGTCGTCATGGCAACGGTGATGTCATATTGGTTGTCATGGCAATGGTGATGTCATAATGGTCGTCATGGCGACGTCATAATGGTCGTCATGGCAACGGTGATGTCATAATGGTCGTCATGGCAACAATGATGTCATAATGGACGTCATGGCAACGTCATAATGGTCGTCATGGCAACGGTGATGTCATAATGGTTGTCATGGCAACAATGATGTCATAATGGTCGTCATGGCAATGGTAATGCCATAATGGTCGTCATGGCAATGGTGATGCCATAATGGTCGTCATGGCAACGGTGATGCCATAATGGTCGTCATGGCAACGGTGATGCCATAATGGTCGTCATGGCAACGGTGATGCCATAATGGTCGTCATGGCAACGGTGATGCCATAATGGTCGTCATGGCAACGGTGATGCCATAATGGTCGTCATGGCAACGGTGATGCCATAATGGTCGTCATGGCAACGGTGATGCCATAATGGTCGTCATGGCAACGGTGATGACATAATGGTCGTCATGGCAACGGTGATGCCATAATGGTCGTCATGGCAACGGTGATGCCATAATGGTCGTCATGGCAACGGTGATGCCATAATGGTCGTCATGGCAACGGTGATGCCATAATGGTCGTCATGGCAACGGTGATGCCATAATGGTCGTCATGGCAACGGTGATGCCATAATGGTCGTCATGGCAACGGTGATGTCATAATGGTCGTCATGGCAACGGTGATGTCATATTGGTCGTCAAGGCAACGATGATGCCATAATGGTCGTCATGGCGACGTCATAATGGTCGTCATGGCAACGGTGATGTCATAATGGTCGTCATGGCAACAATGATGCCATAATGGACGTCATGGCAACGTCATAATGGTCGTCATGGCAACGGTGATGTCATAATGGTCGTCATGGCAACGGTGATGTCATATTGGTCGTCATGGCAATAGTAATGTCATAATGGTCGTCATGGCAACGGTGATGTCATAATGGTCGTCATGGCAACGGTGATGTCATAATGGTCGTCATGGCAACGGTGATGTCATAATGGTCGTCATGGCAACGTCATAATGGTCGTCATGGCAACGGTGATGTCATATTGGTCATCATGGCAACGGTGATGTCATATTGGTCGTCATGGCAACGGTGATGTCATATTGGTCGTCATGGCAACGGTGATGTCATAATGGACGTCGTGGCAACGGTGATGTCATAATGGACATCGTGGCAACGGTGATGTCATAATGGTCGTCATGGCAACGGTGATGTCATAATGGCCGTCATGGCAACAATGATGTCATAATGGACGTCATGGCAACGTCATAATGGTCGTCATGGCAACGGTGATGTCATAATGGTCGTCATGGCAACAATGATGTCATAATGGTCGTCATAGCAACGGTGATGTCATAATGGTCGTCATGGCAACGGTGATGTCATAATGGTCGTCATGGCAACGGTGATGTCATAATGGTCGTCATGGCAACGGTGATGTCATAATGGTCGTCATGGCAACGGTGATGTCATAATGGTCGTCATGGCGACGCCATAATGGTCGTCATGGCAACGGCGACGCCATAATGGTCGTCATGGCAACGGCGGCGTCATAATGGTCGTCATGGCAACGGCGACGTCATAATGGTCGTCATGGCAACGGCGACGTCATAATGGTCGTCATGGCAACGGCGACGTCATAATGGTCGTCATGGCAACGGTGATGTCATAATGGTCGTAATGGCAACGGTGATGTCATAATGGTCGTCATGGCAACAATGATGCCATAATGGTCGTCATGGCAACAATGATGCCATATTGGTCGTCATGGCAACGGTGATGTCATAATGGTCGTCATGGCAACGGTGATGTCATAATGGTCGTCATGGCAACGGTGATGTCATAATGGACGTCATGGCAACGGTGATGTCATAATGGTCGTCATGGCAACGGTGATGTCATAATGGTCGTCATGGCGACGTCATAATGGTCGTCATGGCAACGGTGATGTCATATTGGTCGTCATGGCAATGGTGATGTCATAATGGTCGTCATGGCGACGTCATAATGGTCGTCATGGCAACGGTGATGTCATAATGGTCGTCATGGCAACAATGATGTCATAATGGACGTCATGGCAACGTCATAATGGTCGTCATGGCAACGGTGATGTCATATTGGTTGTCATGGCAATGGTGATGTCATAATGGTCGTCATGGCGACGTCATAATGGTCGTCATGGCAACGGTGATGTCATAATGGTCGTCATGGCAACAATGATGTCATAATGGACGTCATGGCAACGTCATAATGGTCGTCATGGCAACGGTGATGTCATAATGGTTGTCATGGCAACAATGATGTCATAATGGTCGTCATGGCAACGGTGATGCCATAATGGTCGTCATGGCAACGGTGATGCCATAATGGTCGTCATGGCAACGGTGATGCCATAATGGTCGTCATGGCAACGGTGATGCCATAATGGTCGTCATGGCAACGGTGATGCCATAATGGTCGTCATGGCAACGGTGATGCCATAATGGTCGTCATGGCAACGGTGATGCCATAATGGTCGTCATGGCAACGGTAATGCCATAATGGTCGTCATGGCAACGGTGATGCCATAATGGTCGTCATGGCAACGGTGATGCCATAATGGTCGTCATGGCAACGGTGATGCCATAATAGTCGTCATGGCAACGGTGATGCCATAATGGTCGTCATGGCAACGGTGATGCCATAATGGTCGTCATGGCAACGGTGATGCCATAATGGTCGTCATGGCAACGGTGATGCCATAATGGTCGTCATGGCAACGGTGATGCCATCATGGTCGTCATGGCAACGGTGATGCCATCATGGTCGTCATGGCATCGGTGATGCCATCATGGTCGTCATGGCATCGGTGATGCCATCATGGTCGTCATGGCAACGGTGATGCCATCATGGTCGTTATGGCGACGTCATAATGGTCGTCATGGCGACGTCATAATGGACGTCATGGCGACGTCATATTGGACGTCATGGCGACGTCATAATGGACGTCATGGCGACGTCATAATGGACGTCATGGCGACGTCATAATGGACGTCATGGCAACGGTGATGTCATAATGGACGTCATGGTAACGTCATAATGGTAGTCATGGCAACGGTGATGTCATAATGGTAGTCATGGCAACGGTGATGTCATAATGGTAGTCATGGCGACGTCATAATGGTAGTCATGGCAACGGTGATGTCATAATGGTAGTCATGGCAACGTCATAATGGTCGTCATGGCAACGGTGATGTCATAATGGTCGTCATGGCAACGTCATAATGGTCGTCATGGCAACGGTGATGTCATAATGGTCGTCATGGCAACGGTGATGTCATAATGGTCGTCATGGCAACGGTGATGTCATAATGGTCGTCATGGCAACGGTGATGTCATAATGGTCGTCATGGCAACGTCATAATGGTCGTCATGGCAACGGTGATGTCATATTGGTCATCATGGCAACGGTGATGTCATATTGGTCGTCATGGCAACGGTGATGTCATATTGGTCGTCATGGCAACGGTGATGTCATAATGGACGTCGTGGCAACGGTGATGTCATAATGGACATCGTGGCAACGGTGATGTCATAATGGTCGTCATGGCAACAATGATGTCATAATGGACGTCATGGCAACGTCATAATGCTCGTCATGGCAACGGTGATGTCATAATGGTCGTCATGGCAACAATGATGTCATAATGGTCGTCATAGCAACGGTGATGTCATAATGGTCGTCATGGCAACGGTGATGTCATAATGGTCGTCATGGCAACGGTGATGTCATAATGGTCGTCATGGCAACGGTGATGTCATAATGGTCGTCATGGCAACGGTGATGTCATAATGGTCGTCATGGCGACGCCATAATGGTCGTCATGGCAACGGCGACGCCATAATGGTCGTCATGGCAACGGCGGCGTCATAATGGTCGTCATGGCAACGGCGACGTCATAATGGTCGTCATGGCAACGGCGACGTCATAATGGTCGTCATGGCAACGGCGACGTCATAATGGTCGTCATGGCAACGGCGACGTCATAATGGTCGTCATGGCAACGGTGATGTCATAATGGTCGTCATGGCAACGGTGATGTCATAATGGTCGTCATGGCAACAATGATGCCATAATGGTCGTCATGGCAACAATGATGTCATAATGGTCGTCATGGCAACGGTGATGTCATAATGGTCGTCATGGCAACGGTGATGTCATAATGGTCGTCATGGCAACGGTGATGTCATAATGGACGTCATGGCAACGGTGATGTCATAATGGTCGTCATGGCAACGGTGATGTCATAATGGTCGTCATGGCGACGTCATAATGGTCGTCATGGCAACGGTGATGTCATATTGGTCGTCATGGCAATGGTGTTGTCATAATGGTCGTCATGGTGACGTCATAATGGTCGTCATGGCAACGGTGATGTCATAATGGTCGTCATGGCAACAATGATGTCATAATGGACGTCATGGCAACGTCATAATGGTCGTCATGGCAACGGTGATGTCATATTGGTTGTCATGGCAATGGTGATGTCATAATGGTCGTCATGGCGACGTCATAATGGTCGTCATGGCAACGGTGATGTCATAATGGTCGTCATGGCAACGGTGATGTCATAATGGTTGTCATGGCAACAATGATGTCATAATGGTCGTCATGGCAACGGTGATGCCATAATGGTCGTCATGGCAACGGTGATGTCATAATGGTCGTCATGGCAACGGTGATGTCATAATGGTCGTCATGGCAACAATGATGCCATAATGGTCGTCATGGCAACAATGATGCCATAATGGTCGTCATGGCGACGTCATATTGGTCGTCATGGCAACGGTGATGTCATAATGGACGTCATGGCAACAATGATGGTCGTCATGGCAACGGTGATGCCATTATGGTCGTCATGGCAACGGTGATGCCATTATGGTCGTCATGGCAACGATGATGTCAAAATGGTCATCATGGCGACGTCATAATGGTCATCATGGCGATGTCATAATGGTCATCATGGCGACGTCATAATGGTCATCATGGCGACGTCATAATGGTCATCATGGCGACGTCATAATGGTCATCATGGCGACGTCATAATGGTCGTCATGGCAATGGTGATGTCATAATGGTCGTCATGGCAACGTCATAATGGTCGTCATGGCAACGGTGATGTCATAATGGTCGTCATGGCAACGGTGATGTCATAATGGTCGTCATGGCAACGGTGATGTCATAATGGTCGTCATGGCAACGGTGATGTCATAATGGTCGTCATGGCGACGTCATAATGGTCGTCATGGCAACGGTGATGTCATAATGGTCGTCATGGCAACGGTGATGTCATAATGGTCGTCATAGCAACGGTGATGTCATGGCAACGTGATGTCATATTGGTCGTCATGGCAATGGTGATGTCATAATGGTCGTCATGGCGACGTCATAATGATCGTCATGGCAACGGTGATGTCATATTGGTCGTCATGGCAATGGTGATGTCATAATGGTCGTCATGGCAACGGTGATGTCATAATGGTCGTCATGGCAACGGTGATGTCATAATGGTCGTCATGGCAACGGTGATGTCATAATGGTCATCATGGCAACGGTGATGTCATAATGGTCGTCATGGCAACGTCATAATGGTCGTCATGGCAACGGCGACGTCATTTTGGTCGTCATGGCAACGGTGATGTCATATTGGTCATCATGGCAACGGCGATGTCATATTGGTCGTCATGGCAACGGTGATGTCATATTGGTCGTCGTGGCAACGGTGATGTCATAATGGATGTCGTGGCAACGGTGATGTCATAATGGTCGTCATGTCAACGGTGATGTCATATTGGTCGTCATGGCGACGCCATAATGGTCGTCATGGCAACGGCGACGTCATAATGGTCGTCATGGCAACGGCGACGTCATAATGGTCGTCATGGCAACGGCGACGTCATAATGGTCGTCATGGCAACGGCGACGTCATAATGGTAGTCATGGCAACGGCGACGTCATAATGGTCGTCATGGCAACGGCGACGTCATAATGGTCGTCATGGCAACAATGATGCCATAATGGTCGTCATGGCAACAATGATGCCATAATGGTCGTCATGGCAACAATGATGCCATAATGGTCGTCATGGCAACAATGATGCCATAATGGTCGTCATGGCAACGGTGATGTCATAATGGTCGTCATGGCAACGGTGATGTTATAATGGTCGTCATGGCAACGGTGATGTCATAATGGACGTCATGGCAACGGTGATGTCATAATGGTCGTCATGGCAACAATGATGCGATAATGGTCGTCATGGCGACGTCATAATGGTCGTCATGGCAACGGTGATGTCATATTGGTCGTCATGGAAATGGTGATGTCATAATGGTCGTCATGGCGACGTCATAATGGTCGTCATGGCAACGGTGATGTCATAATGGTCGTCATGGCAACAATGATGTCATAATGGACGTCATGGCAACGTCATAATGGTCGTCATGGCAACGGTGATGTCATATTGGTTGTCATGGCAATGGTGATGTCATAATGGTCGTCATGGCGACGTCATAATGGTCGTCATGGCAACGGTGATGTCATAATGGTCGTCATGGCAACAATGATGTCATAATGGACGTCATGGCAACGTCATAATGGTCGTCATGGCAACGGTGATGTCATAATGGTTGTCATGGCAACAATGATGTCATAATGGTCGTCATGGCAACGGTGATGCCATAATGGTCGTCATGGCAACGGTGATGCCATAATGGTCGTCATGGCAACGGTGATGCCATAATGGTCGTCATGGCAACGGTGATGCCATAATGGTCGTCATGGCAACGGTGATGCCATAATGGTCGTCATGGCAACGGTGATGCCATAATGGTCGTCATGGCAACGGTGATGCCATAATGGTCGTCATGGCAACGGTGATGCCATAATGGTCGTCATGGCAACGGTGATGCCATAATGGTCGTCATGGCAACGGTGATGCCATAATGGTCATCATGGCAACGGTGATGCCATAATGGTCGTCATGGCAACGGTGATGCCATAATGGTCGTCATGGCAACGGTGATGCCATAATGGTCGTCATGGCAACGGTGATGCCATAATGGTCGTCATGGCAACGGTGATGTCATAATGGTCGTCATGGCAACAATGATGTCATAATGGTCGTCATGGCAACAATGATGCCATAATGGTCGTCATGGCAACAATGATGCCATAATGGTCGTCATGGCGACGTCATATTGGTCGTCATGGCAACGGTGATGTCATAATGGACGTCATGGCAACAATGATGGTCGTCATGGCAACGGTGATGCCATTATGGTCGTCATGGCAACGGTGATGCCATTATGGTCGTCATGGCAACGATGATGTCATAATGGTCATCATGGCGACGTCATAATGGTCATCATGGCGACGTCATAATGGTCATCATGGCGACGTCATAATGGTCATCATGGCGACGTCATAATGGTCATCATGGCGACGTCATAATGGTCGTCATGGCAATGGTGATGTCATAATGGTCGTCATGGCAACGTCATAATGGTCGTCATGGCAACGGTGATGTCATAATGGTCGTCATGGCAACGGTGATGTCATAATGGTCGTCATGGCAACGGTGATGTCATAATGGTCGTCATGGCAACGGTGATGTCATATTGGTCGTCATGGCAACAATGATGTCATAATGGTCGTCATGTCGACGTCATAATGGTCGTCATGGCAACGGTGATGTCATAATGGTCGTCATGGCAACGGTGATGTCATAATGGTCGTCATGGCAACGGTGATGTCATGGCAACGGTGATGTCATATTGGTCGTCATGGCAATGGTGATGTCATAATGGTCGTCATGGCGACGTCATAATGATCGTCATGGCAACGGTGATGTCATATTGGTCGTCATGGCAATGGTGATGTCATAATGGTCGTCATGGCAACGGTGATGTCATAATGGTCGTCATGGCAACGGTGATGTCATAATGGTCGTCATGGCAACGGTGATGTCATAATGGTCATCATGGCAACGGTGATGTCATAATGGTCGTCATGGCAACGTCATAATGGTCGTCACGGCAACGGCGACGTCATTTTGGTCGTCATGGCAACGGTGATGTCATATTGGTCATCATGGCAACGGTGATGTCATATTGGTCGCCATGGCAACGGTGAGGTCATATTGGTCGTCGTGGCAACGGTGATGTCATAATGGATGTCGTGGCAACGGTGATGTCATAATGGTCGTCATGGCAACGGTGATGTCATATTGGTCGTCATGGCAATGGTGATGTCATAATGGTCATCATGGCGACGTCATAATGGTCATCATGGCGACGTCATAATGGTCGTCATGGCAATGGTGATGTCATAATGGTCGTCATGGCAACGTCATAATGGTCGTCATGGCAACGGTGATGTCATAATGGTCGTCATGGCAACGGTGATGTCATAATGGTCGTCATGGCAACGGTGATGTCATAATGGTCGTCATGGCAACGGTGATGTCATATTGGTCGTCATGGCAACAATGATGTCATAATGGTCGTCATGGCGACGTCATAATGGTCGTCATGGCAACGGTGATGTCATAATGGTCGTCATGGCAACGGTGATGTCATAATGGTCGTCATGGCAACGGTGATGTCATGGCAACGGTGATGTCATATTGGTCGTCATGGCAATGGTGATGTCATAATGGTCGTCATGGCGACGTCATAATGATCGTCATGGCAACGGTGATGTCATATTGGTCGTCATGGCAATGGTGATGTCATAATGGTCGTCATGGCAACGGTGATGTCATAATGGTCGTCATGGCAACGGTGATGTCATAATGGTCGTCATGGCAACGGTGATGTCATAATGGTCATCATGGCAACGGTGATGTCATAATGGTCGTCATGGCAACGTCATAATGGTCGTCACGGCAACGGCGACGTCATTTTGGTCGTCATGGCAACGGTGATGTCATATTGGTCATCATGGCAACGGTGATGTCATATTGGTCGTCATGGCAACGGTGAGGTCATATTGGTCGTCGTGGCAACGGTGATGTCATAATGGATGTCGTGGCAACGGTGATGTCATAATGGTCGTCATGGCAACGGTGATGTCATATTGGTCGTCATGGCAATATTGATGTCATAATGGTCGTCATGGCGACGTCATAATGGTCGTCATGGCGACGTCATTATGGTCGTCATGGCAACGGTGATGTCATATTGGTCATCATGGCAATGGTGATGTCATAATGGTCGTCATGGCGACGTCATAATGGTCGTCATGGCAACGGTGATGTCATAATGGTCGTCATGGCAACAATGATGTCATAATGGACGTCATGGCAACGTCATAATGGTCGTCATGGCAACGGTGATGTCATAATGGTCGTCATGGCAACAATGATGTCATAATGGTCGTCATAGCAACGGTGATGTCATAATGGTCGTCATGGCAACGGTGATGTCATAATGGTCGTCATGGCGACGGTGATGTCATAATGGTCGTCATGGCAACGGTGATGTCATAATGGTCGTCATGGCGACGCCATAATGGTCGTCATGGCAACGGCGACGCCATAATGGTCGTCATGGCAACGGCGACGTCATAATGGTCGTCATGGCAACGGCGACGTCATAATGGTCGTCATGGCAACGGCGACGTCATAATGGTCGTCATGGCAACGGCGACGTCATAATGGTCGTCATGGCAACGGCGACGTCATAATGGTCGTCATGGCAACGGCGACGTCATAATGGTCGTCATGGCAACGGCGACGTCATAATGGTCGTCATGGCAACGGCGATGTCATAATGGTCGTCATGGCAACGGTGATGTCATAATGGTCGTCATGTCAACGGTGATGTCATAATAGTCGTCATGGCAACAATGATGCCATAATGGTCGTCATTGCAATGATGCCATAATGGTCGTCATGGCAACGGTGATGTCATAATGGTCGTCATGGCAATGGTGATGTTATAATGGTCGTCATGGCAACGGTGATGTCATAATGGACGTCATGGCAACGGTGATGTCATAATGGTCGTCATGGCAACAATGATGCCATAATGGTCGTCATGGCGACGTCATAATGGTCGTCATGGCAACGGTGATGTCATATTGGTCGTCATGGCAATGGTGATGTCATAATGGTCGTCATGGCGACGTCATAATGGTCGTCATGGCAACGGTGATGTCATAATGGTCGTCATGGCAACAATGATGTCATAATGGACGTCATGGCAACGTCATAATGGTCGTCATGGCAACGGTGATGTCATATTGGTTGTCATGGCAATGGTGATGTCATAATGGTCGTCATGGCGACGTCATAATGGTCGTCATGGCAACGGTGATGTCATAATGGTCGTCATGGCAACAATGATGTCATAATGGACGTCATGGCAACGTCATAATGGTCGTCATGGCAACGGTGATGTCATAATGGTTGTCATGGCAACAATGATGTCATAATGGTCGTCATGGCAACGGTAATGCCATAATGGTCGTCATGGCAATGGTGATGCCATAATGGTCGTCATGGCAACGGTGATGCCATAATGGTCGTCATGGCAACGGTGATGCCATAATGGTCGTCATGGCAACGGTGATGCCATAATGGTCGTCATGGCAACGGTGATGCCATAATGGTCGTCATGGCAACGGTGATGCCATAATGGTCGTCATGGCAACGGTGATGCCATAATGGTCGTCATGGCAACGGTGATGCCATAATGGTCGTCATGGCAACGGTGATGCCATAATGGTCGTCATGGCAACGGTGATGCCATAATGGTCGTCATGGCAACGGTGATGCCATAATGGTCGTCATGGCAACGGTGATGCCATAATGGTCGTCATGGCAACGGTGATGCCATAATGGTCGTCATGGCAACGGTGATGCCATAATGGTCGTCATGGCAACGGTGATGCCATAATGGTCGTCATGGCAACGGTGATGCCATAATGGTCGTCATGGCAACGGTGATGCCATAATGGTCGTCATGGCAACGGTGATGTCATAATGGTCGTCATGGCAACGGTGATGTCATATTGGTCGTCAAGGCAACGATGATGCCATAATGGTCGTCATGGCGACGTCATAATGGTCGTCATGGCAACGGTGATGTCATAATGGTCGTCATGGCAACAATGATGCCATAATGGACGTCATGGCAACGTCATAATGGTCGTCATGGCAACGGTGATGTCATAATGGTCGTCATGGCAACGGTGATGTCATATTGGTCGTCATGGCAATAGTAATGTCATAATGGTCGTCATGGCAACGGTGATGTCATAATGGTCGTCATGGCAACGGTGATGTCATAATGGTCGTCATGGCAACGGTGATGTCATAATGGTCGTCATGGCAACATCATAATGGTCGTCATGGCAACGGTGATGTCATATTGGTCATCATGGCAACGGTGATGTCATATTGGTCGTCATGGCAACGGTGATGTCATATTGGTCGTCATGGCAACGGTGATGTCATAATGGACGTCGTGGCAACGGTGATGTCATAATGGACATCGTGGCAACGGTGATGTCATAATGGTCGTCATGGCAACGGTGATGTCATAATGGCCGTCATGGCAACAATGATGTCATAATGGACGTCATGGCAACGTCATAATGGTCGTCATGGCAACGGTGATGTCATAATGGTCGTCATGGCAACAATGATGTCATAATGGTCGTCATAGCAACGGTGATGTCATAATGGTCGTCATGGCAACGGTGATGTCATAATGGTCGTCATGGCAACGGTGATGTCATAATGGTCGTCATGGCAACGGTGATGTCATAATGGTCGTCATGGCAACGGTGATGTCATAATGGTCGTCATGGCGACGCCATAATGGTCGTCATGGCAACGGCGACGCCATAATGGTCGTCATGGCAACGGCGGCGTCATAATGGTCGTCATGGCAACGGCGACGTCATAATGGTCGTCATGGCAACGGCGACGTCATAATGGTCGTCATGGCAACGGCGACGTCATAATGGTCGTCATGGCAACGGTGATGTCATAATGGTCGTAATGGCAACGGTGATGTCATAATGGTCGTCATGGCAACAATGATGCCATAATGGTCGTCATGGCAACAATGATGCCATATTGGTCGTCATGGCAACGGTGATGTCATAATGGTCGTCATGGCAACGGTGATGTCATAATGGTCGTCATGGCAACGGTGATGTCATAATGGACGTCATGGCAACGGTGATGTCATAATGGTCGTCATGGCAACGGTGATGTCATAATGGTCGTCATGGCGACGTCATAATGGTCGTCATGGCAACGGTGATGTCATATTGGTCGTCATGGCAATGGTGATGTCATAATGGTCGTCATGGCGACGTCATAATGGTCGTCATGGCAACGGTGATGTCATAATGGTCGTCATGGCAACAATGATGTCATAATGGACGTCATGGCAACGTCATAATGGTCGTCATGGCAACGGTGATGTCATATTGGTTGTCATGGCAATGGTGATGTCATAATGGTCGTCATGGCGACGTCATAATGGTCGTCATGGCAACGGTGATGTCATAATGGTCGTCATGGCAACAATGATGTCATAATGGACGTCATGGCAACGTCATAATGGTCGTCATGGCAACGGTGATGTCATAATGGTTGTCATGGCAACGGTGATGTCATAATGGTCGTCATGGCAACGGTGATGCCATAATGGTCGTCATGGCAACGGTGATGCCATAATGGTCGTCATGGCAACGGTGATGCCATAATGGTCGTCATGGCAACGGTGATGCCATAATGGTCGTCATGGCAACGGTGATGCCATAATGGTCGTCATGGCAACGGTGATGCCATAATGGTCGTCATGGCAACGGTGATGCCATAATGGTCGTCATGGCAACGGTAATGCCATAATGGTCGTCATGGCAACGGTGATGCCATAATGGTCGTCATGGCAACGGTGATGCCATAATGGTCGTCATGGCAACGGTGATGCCATAATGGTCGTCATGGCAACGGTGATGCCATAATGGTCGTCATGGCAACGGTGATGCCATAATGGTCGTCATGGCAACGGTGATGCCATAATGGTCGTCATGGCAACGGTGATGCCATAATGGTCGTCATGTCAACGGTGATGCCATCATGGTCGTCATGGCAACGGTGATGCCATCATGGTCGTCATGGCATCGGTGATGCCATCATGGTCGTCATGGCATCGGTGATGCCATCATGGTCGTCATGGCAACGGTGATGCCATCATGGTCGTTATGGCGACGTCATAATGGTCGTCATGGCGACGTCATAATGGACGTCATGGCGACGTCATATTGGACGTCATGGCGACGTCATAATGGACGTCATGGCGACGTCATAATGGACGTCATGGCGACGTCATAATGGACGTCATGGCAACGGTGATGTCATAATGGACGTCATGGTAACGTCATAATGGTAGTCATGGCAACGGTGATGTCATAATGGTAGTCATGGCAACGGTGATGTCATAATGGTAGTCATGGCGACGTCATAATGGTAGTCATGGCAACGGTGATGTCATAATGGTAGTCATGGCAACGTCATAATGGTCGTCATGGCAACGGTGATGTCATAATGGTCGTCATGGCAACGTCATAATGGTCGTCATGGCAACGGTGATGTCATAATGGTCGTCATGGCAACGGTGATGTCATAATGGTCGTCATGGCAACGGTGATGTCATAATGGTCGTCATGGCAACGGTGATGTCATAATGGTTGTCATGGCAACGGTGATGTCATAATGGTCGTCATGGCAACGGTGATATCATAATGGTCGTCATGGCAACGGTGATGTCATAATGGTCGTCATGGCAACAATGATGTCATAATGGTCGTCATGGCAACGATGATGCCATAATGGTCGTCATGGCGACGTCATAATGGTCGTCATGGCAATGGTGATGTCATAATGGTCGTCATGGCAACAATGATGCCATAATGGACGTCATGGCAACGTCATAATGGTCGTCATGGCAACGGTGATGTCATAATGGTCGTCATGGCAACGGTGATGTCATAATGGTCGTCATGGCAACGGTGATGTCATGGCAACGGTGATGTCATATTGGTCGTCATGGCAATGGTGATGTCATAATGGTCGTCATGGCGACGTCATAATGGTCGTCATGGCAACGGTGATGTCATATTGGTCGTCATGGCAACGGTGATGTCATATTGGTCGTCATGGCAATGGTGATGTCATAATGGTCGTCATGGCAACGGTGATGTCATAATGGTCGTCATGGCAACGTCATAATGGTCGTCATGGCAACGGCGACGTCATATTGGTCGTCATGGCAACGGTGATGTCATATTGGTCATCATGGCAACGGTGATGTCATATTGGTCGTCATGGCAACGGTGATGTCATAATGGACGTCGTGGCAACGGTGATGTCATAATGGACGTCGTGGCAACGGTGATGTCATAATGGTCGTCATGGCAACGGTGATGTCATATTGGTCGTCATGGCAATGGTGATGTCATAATGGTCGTCATGGCGACGTCATAATGGTCGTCATGGCAACGGTGATGTCATATTGGTCATCATGGCAAGGGTGATGTCATAATGGTCGTCTTGGCGATGTCATAATGGTCGTCATGGCAACGGTGATGTCAAAATGGTCGTCATGGCAACAATGATGTCATAATGGACGTCATGGCAACGTCATAATGGTCGTCATGGCAACGGTGATGTCATAATGGTCGTCATGGCAACGGTGATGTCATAATGGTCGTCATGGCAACAATGATGTCATAATGGTCGTCATAGCAACGGTGATGTCATAATGGTCGTCATGGCGACGGTGATGTCATAATGGTCGTCATGGCAACGGTGATGTCATAATGGTCGTCATGGCAACGGTGATGTCATAATGGTCGTCATGGCAACGGTGACGTCATAATGGCCCTCATGGCAACGGTGATGTCATAATGGTCGTCATGGCGACGCCATAATGGTCGTCATGGCAACGGCGACGCCATAATGGTCGTCATGGCAACGGCGACGTCATAATGGTCGTCATGGCAACGGCGACGTCATAATGGTCGTCATGGCAACGGCGACGTCATAATGGTCGTCATGGCAACGGCGACGTCATAATGGTCGTCATGGCAACGGCGACGTCATAATGGTCGTCATGGCAACGGTGATGTCATAATGGTCGTCATGGCAACGGCGACGTCATAATGGTCGTCATGGCGACGTCATAATGGTCGTCATGGCAACGGTGATGTCATAATGGTCGTCATGGCAACAATGATGTCATAATGGACGTCATGGCAACGTCATAATGGTCGTCATGGCAACGGTGATGTCATAATGGTTGTCATGGCAACAATGATGCCATAATCGTCGTCATGGCAACGATGATGCCATAATGGTCGTCATGGCAACGGTGATGCCATAATGGTCGTCATGGCAACGGTGATGCCATAATGGTCGTCATGGCAACGGTTATGTCATAATGGTCGTCATGGCAACGGTGATGCCATAATGGTCGTCATGGCAACGGTGATGCCATAATGGTCGTCATGGCAACGGTGATGCCATAATGGTCGTCATGGCAACGGTGATGCCATAATGGTCGTCATGGCAACGGTGATGCCATAATGGTCGTCATGGCAACGGTGATGCCATAATGGTCGTCATGGCAACGGTGATGTCATAATGGTCGTCATGGCAACGGTGATGCCATAATGGTCGTCATGGCAACGGTGATGCCATAATAGTCGTCATGGCAACGGTGATGCCATAATGGTCGTCATGGCAACGGTGATGCCATAATGGTCGTCATGGCAACGGTGATGCCATAATGGTCGTCATGGCAACGGTGATGCCATCATGGTCGTCATGGCAACGGTGATGCCATCATGGTCGTCATGGCAACGGTGATGCCATCATGGTCGTCATGGCAACGGTGATGCCATCATGGTCGTCATGGCATCGGTGATGCCATCATGGTCGTCATGGCATTGGTGATGCCATCATGGTCGTCATGGCGACGTCATAATGGACGTCATGGCGACGTCATAATGGACGTCATGGCGACGTCATAATGGACGTCATGGCGACGTCATAATGGACGTCATGGCGACGTCATACTGGACGTCATGGCAACGGTGATGTCATAATGGACGTCATGGTAACGTCATAATGGTAGTCATGGCAACGGTGATGTCATAATGGTAGTCATGGCAACGGTGATGTCATAATGGTAGTCATGTCGACGTCATAATGGTAGTCATGGCAACGGTGATGTCATAATGGTAGTCATGGCAACGGTGATGTCATAATGGTCGTCATGGTGACGTCATAATGGTCGTCATGGCAACGGTGATGTCATAATGGACGTCATGGCAACGTCATAATGGTCGTCATGGCAACGGTGATGTCATAATGGTCGTCATGGCAACAATGATGTCATAATGGACGTCATGGCAACGTCATAATTGTCGTCATGGCAACGGTGATGTCATAATGGTCGTCATGGCAACAATGATGTCATAATGGTCGTCATAGCAACGGTGATGTCATAATGGTCGTCATGGCAACGGTGATGTCATAATGGTCGTCATGGCAACAATGATGTCATAATGGACGTCATGGCAACGTCATAATGGTCGTCATGACAACGGTGATGTCATATTGGTCGTCGTGGCAACGGTGATGTCATAATGGATGTCGTGGCAACGGTGATGTCATAATGGTCGTCATGGCAACGGTGATGTCATATTGGTCGTCATGGCAATGGTGATGTCATAATGGTCGTCATGGCGACGTCATAATGGTCGTCATGGCGACGTCATTATGGTCGTCATGGCAACGGTGATGTCATATTGGTCATCATGGCAATGGTGATGTCATAATGGTCGTCATGGCGACGTCATAATGGTCGTCATGGCAACGGTGATGTCATAATGGTCGTCATGGCAACAATGATGTCATAATGGACGTCATGGCAACGTCATAATGGTCGTCATGGCAACGGTGATGTCATAATGGTCGTCATGGCAACAATGATGTCATAATGGTCGTCATAGCAACGGTGATGTCATAATGGTCGTCATGGCAACGGTGATGTCATAATGGTCGTCATGGCAACGGTGATGTCATAATGGTCGTCATGGCAACGGTGATGTCATAATGGTCGTCATGGCAACGGTGATGTCATAATGGTCGTCATGGCGACGCCATAATGGTCGTCATGGCAACGGCGACGCCATAATGGTCGTCATGGCAACGGCGACGTCATAATGGTTGTCATGGCAACGGCGACGTCATAATGGTCGTCATGGCAACGGCGACGTCATAATGGTCGTCATGGCAACGGCGACGTCATAATGGTCGTCATGGCAACGGTGATGTCATAATGGTCGTCATGGCAACGGTGATGTCATAATGGTCGTCATGGCAACGGTGATGTCATAATGGTCGTCATGGCAACGGTGATGTCATAATGGTCGTCATGGCAACGGTGATGTCATAATGGTCGTCATGGCGACGCCATAGTGGTCGTCATGGCAACGGCGACGCCATAATGGTCGTCATGGCAACGGCGACGTCATAATGGTCGTCATGGCAACGGCGACGTCATAATGGTCGTCATGGCAACGGCGACGTCATAATGGTCGTCATGGCAACGGCGACGTCATAATGGTCGTCATGGCAACGGCGATGTCATAATGGTCGTCATGGCAACGGTGATGTCATAATGGTCGTCATGTCAACGGTGATGTCATAATGGTCGTCATGTCAACGGTGATGTCATAATGGTCGTCATGGCAACAATGATGCCATAATGGTCGTCATGGCAACAATGATGCCATAATGGTCGTCATGGCAACGGTGATGTCATAATGGTCGTCATGGCAACGGTGATGTCATAATGGTCGTCATGGCAACGGTGATGTCATAATGGACGTCATGGCAACGGTGATGTCATAATGGTCGTCATGGCAACAATGATGCCATAATGGTCGTCATGGCGACGTCATAATGGTCGTCATGGCAACGGTGATGTCATATTGGTCGTCATGGCAATGGTGATGTCATAATGGTCGTCATGGCGACGTCAGTATGGTCGTCATGGCAACGGTGATGTCATATTGGTCATCATGGCAATGGTGATGTCATAATGGTCGTCATGGCGACGTCATAATGGTCGTCATGGCAACGGTGATGTCATAATGGTCGTCATGGCAACAATGATGTCATAATGGACGTCATGGCAACGTCATAATGGTCGTCATGGCAACGGTGATGTCATAATGGTCGTCATGGCAACAATGATGTCATAATGGTCGTCATAGCAACGGTGATGTCATAATGGTCGTCATGGCAACGGTGATGTCATAATGGTCGTCATGGCAACGGTGATGTCATAATGGTCGTCATGGCAACGGTGATGTCATAATGGTCGTCATGGCAACGGTGATGTCATAATGGTCGTCATGGCGACGCCATAATGGTCGTCATGGCAACGGCGACGCCATAATGGTCGTCATGGCAACGGCGACGTCATAATGGTCGTCATGGCAACGGCGACGTCATAATGGTCGTCATGGCAACGGCGACGTCATAATGGTCGTCATGGCAACGGCGACGTCATAATGGTCGTCATGGCAACGGTGATGTCATAATGGTCGTCATGGCAACGGTGATGTCATAATGGTCGTCATGGCAACGGTGATGTCATAATGGTCGTCATGGCAACGGTGATGTCATAATGGTCGTCATGGCAACGGTGATGTCATAATGGTCGTCATGGCGACGCCATAATGGTCGTCATGGCAACGGCGACGCCATAATGGTCGTCATGGCAACGGCGACGTCATAATAGTCGTCATGGCAACGGCGACGTCATAATGGTCGTCATGGCAACGGCGACGTCATAATGGTCGTCATGGCAACGGCGACGTCATAATGGTCGTCATGGCAACGGCGATGTCATAATGGTCGTCATGGCAACGGTGATGTCATAATGGTCGTCATGTCAACGGTGATGTCATAATGGTCGTCATGTCAACGGTGATGTCATAATGGTCGTCATGGCAACAATGATGCCATAATGGTCGTCATGGCAACAATGATGCCATAATGGTCGTCATGGCAACGGTGATGTCATAATGGTCGTCATGGCAACGGTGATGTTATAATGGTCGTCATGGCAACGGTGATGTCATAATGGACGTCATGGCAACGGTGATGTCATAATGGTCGTCATGGCAACAATGATGCCATAATGGTCGTCATGGCGACGTCATAATGGTCGTCATGGCAACGGTGATGTCATATTGGTCGTCATGGCAATGGTGATGTCATAATGGTCGTCATGGCGACGTCATAATGGTCGTCATGGCAACGGTGATGTCATAATGGTCGTCATGGCAACAATGATGTCATAATGGACGTCATGGCAACGTCATAATGGTCGTCATGGCAACGGTGATGTCATAATGTTCGTCATGGCGACGTCATAATGGTCGTCATGGCAACGGTGATGTCATAATGGTCGTCATGGCAACAATGATGTCATAATGGACGTCATGGCAACGTCATAATGGTCGTCATGGCAACGGTGATGTCATAATGGTCGTCATGGCAACAATGATGTCATAATGGTCGTCATAGCAACGGTGATGTCATAATGGTCGTCATGGCGACGGTGATGTCATAATGGTCGTCATGGCAACGGTGATGTCATAATGGTCGTCATGGCAACGGTGATGTCATAATGGTCGTCATGGCAACGGTGACGTCATAATGGCCCTCATGGCAACGGTGATGTCATAATGGTCGTCATGGCGACGCCATAATGGTCGTCATGGCAACGGCGACGCCATAATGGTCGTCATGGCAACGGCGACGTCATAATGGTCGTCATGGCAACGGCGACGTCATAATGGTCGTCATGGCAACGGCGACGTCATAATGGTCGTCATGGCAACGGCGACGTCATAATGGTCGTCATGGCAACGGCGACGTCATAATGGTCGTCATGGCAACGGTGATGTCATAATGGTCGTCATGGCAACGGTGATGTCATAATGGTCGTCATGGCAACGGCGACGTCATAATGGTCGTCATGGCAACGGCGACGTCATAATGGTCGTCATGGCAACGGCGACGTCATAATGGTCGTCATGGCAACGGTGATGTCATAATGGTCGTCATGGCAACGGTGATGTCATAATGGTCGTCATGGCAACGGTGATGTCATAATGGACGTCATGGCAACGGTGATGTCATAATGGTCGTCATGGCAACGGTGATGTCATAATGGTCGTCATGGCGACGTCATAATGGTCGTCATGGCAACGGTGATGTCATATTGGTCGTCATGGCAATGGTGATGTCATAATGGTCGTCATGGCGACGTCATAATGGTCGTCATGGCAACGGTGATGTCATAATGGTCGTCATGGCAACAATGATGTCATAATGGACGTCATGGCAACGTCATAATGGTCGTCATGGCAACGGTGATGTCATAATGGTTGTCATGGCAACAATGATGCCATAATCGTCGTCATGGCAACGATGATGCCATAATGGTCGTCATGGCAACGGTGATGCCATAATGGTCGTCATGGCAACGGTGATGCCATAATGGTCGTCATGGCAACGGTGATGTCATAATGGTCGTCATGGCAACGGTGATGCCATAATGGTCGTCATGGCAACGGTGATGCCATAATGGTCGTCATGGCAACGGTGATGCCATAATGGTCGTCATGGCAACGGTGATGCCATAATGGTCGTCATGGCAACGGTGATGCCATAATGGTCGTCATGGCAACGGTGATGCCATAATGGTCGTCATGGCAACGGTGATGTCATAATGGTCGTCATGGCAACGGTGATGCCATAATGGTCGTCATGGCAACGGTGATGCCATAATGGTCGTCATGGCAACGGTGATGCCATAATGGTCGTCATGGCAACGGTGATGCCATAATGGTCGTCATGGCAACGGTGATGCCATCATGGTCGTCATGGCAACGGTGATGCCATCATGGTCGTCATGGCAACGGTGATGCCATCATGGTCGTCATGGCAACGGTGATGCCATCATGGTCGTCATGGCAACGGTGATGCCATCATGGTCGTCATGGCATCGGTGATGCCATCATGGTCGTCATGGCATTGGTGATGCCATCATGGTCGTCATGGCGACGTCATAATGGACGTCATGTCGACGTCATAATGGACGTCATGGCGACGTCATAATGGACGTCATGGCGACGTCATAATGGACGTCATGGCGACGTCATAATGGACGTCATGGCAACGGTGATGTCATAATGGACGTCATGGTAACGTCATAATGGTAGTCATGGCAACGGTGATGTCATAATGGTAGTCATGGCAACGGTGATGTCATAATGGTAGTCATGTCGACGTCATAATGGTAGTCATGGCAACGGTGATGTCATAATGGTAGTCATGGCAACGGTGATGTCATAATGGTCGTCATGGTGACGTCATAATGGTCGTCATGGCAACGGTGATGTCATAATGGACGTCATGGCAACGTCATAATGGTCGTCATGGCAACGGTGATGTCATAATGGTCGTCATGGCAACAATGATGTCATAATGGACGTCATGGCAACGTCATAATTGTCGTCATGGCAACGGTGATGTCATAATGGTCGTCATGGCAACAATGATGTCATAATGGTCGTCATAGCAACGGTGATGTCATAATGGTCGTCATGGCAACGGTGATGTCATAATGGTCGTCATGGCAACAATGATGTCATAATGGACGTCATGGCAACGTCATAATGGTCGTCATGACAACGGTGATGTCATATTGGTCGTCGTGGCAACGGTGATGTCATAATGGATGTCGTGGCAACGGTGATGTCATAATGGTCGTCATGGCAACGGTGATGTCATATTGGTCGTCATGGCAATGGTGATGTCATAATGGTCGTCATGGCGACGTCATAATGGTCGTCATGGCGACGTCATTATGGTCGTCATGGCAACGGTGATGTCATATTGGTCATCATGGCAATGGTGATGTCATAATGGTCGTCATGGCGACGTCATAATGGTCGTCATGGCAACGGTGATGTCATAATGGTCGTCATGGCAACAATGATGTCATAATGGACGTCATGGCAACGTCATAATGGTCGTCATGGCAACGGTGATGTCATAATGGTCGTCATGGCAACAATGATGTCATAATGGTCGTCATAGCAACGGTGATGTCATAATGGTCGTCATGGCAACGGTGATGTCATAATGGTCGTCATGGCAACGGTGATGTCATAATGGTCGTCATGGCAACGGTGATGTCATAATGGTCGTCATGGCAACGGTGATGTCATAATGGTCGTCATGGCGACGCCATAATGGTCGTCATGGCAACGGCGACGCCATAATGGTCGTCATGGCAACGGCGACGTCATAATGGTCGTCATGGCAACGGCGACGTCATAATGGTCGTCATGGCAACGGCGACGTCATAATGGTCGTCATGGCAACGGCGACGTCATAATGGTCGTCATGGCAACGGTGATGTCATAATGGTCGTCATGGCAACGGTGATGTCATAATGGTCGTCATGGCAACGGTGATGTCATAATGGTCGTCATGGCAACGGTGATGTCATAATGGTCGTCAAGGCAACGGTGATGTCATAATGGTCGTCATGGCGACGCCATAATGGTCGTCATGGCAACGGCGACGCCATAATGGTCGTCATGGCAACAATGATGTCATAATGGTCGTCATAGCAACGGTGATGTCATAATGGTCGTCATGGCAACGGTGATGTCATAATGGTCGTCATGGCAACAATGATGTCATAATGGACGTCATGGCAACGTCATAATGGTCGTCATGACAACGGTGATGTCATATTGGTCGTCGTGGCAACGGTGATGTCATAATGGATGTCGTGGCAACGGTGATGTCATAATGGTCGTCATGGCAACGGTGATGTCATATTGGTCGTCATGGCAATGGTGATGTCATAATGGTCGTCATGGCGACGTCATAATGGTCGTCATGGCGACGTCATTATGGTCGTCATGGCAACGGTGATGTCATATTGGTCATCATGGCAATGGTGATGTCATAATGGTCGTCATGGCGACGTCATAATGGTCGTCATGGCAACGGTGATGTCATAATGGTCGTCATGGCAACAATGATGTCATAATGGACGTCATGGCAACGTCATAATGGTCGTCATGGCAACGGTGATGTCATAATGGTCGTCATGGCAACAATGATGTCATAATGGTCGTCATAGCAACGGTGATGTCATAATGGTCGTCATGGCAACGGTGATGTCATAATGGTCATCATGGCAACGGTGATGTCATAATGGTCGTCATGGCAACGGTGATGTCATAATGGTCGTCATGGCAACGGTGATGTCATAATGGTCGTCATGGCGACGCCATAATGGTCGTCATGGCAACGGCGACGCCATAATGGTCGTCATGGCAACGGCGACGTCATAATGGTCGTCATGGCAACGGCGACGTCATAATGGTCGTCATGGCAACGGCGACGTCATAATGGTCGTCATGGCAACGGCGACGTCATAATGGTCGTCATGGCAACGGTGATGTCATAATGGTCGTCATGGCAACGGTGATGTCATAATGGTCGTCATGGCAACGGTGATGTCATAATGGTCGTCATGGCAACGGTGATGTCATAATGGTCGTCATGGCAACGGTGATGTCATAATGGTCGTCATGGCGACGCCATAATGGTCGTCATGGCAACGGCGACGCCATAATGGTCGTCATGGCAACGGCGACGTCATAATGGTCGTCATGGCAACGGCGACGTCATAATGGTCGTCATGGCAACGGCGACGTCATAATGGTCGTCATGGCAACGGCGACGTCATAATGGTCGTCATGGCAACGGCGATGTCATAATGGTCGTCATGGCAACGGTGATGTCATAATGGTCGTCATGTCAACGGTGATGTCATAATGGTCGTCATGTCAACGGTGATGTCATAATGGTCGTCATGGCAACAATGATGCCATAATGGTCGTCATGGCAACAATGATGCCATAATGGTCGTCATGGCAACGGTGATGTCATAATGGTCGTCATGGCAACGGTGATGTCATAATGGTCGTCATGGCAACGGTGATGTCATAATGGACGTCATGGCAACGGTGATGTCATAATGGTCGTCATGGCAACAATGATGCCATAATGGTCGTCATGGCGACGTCATAATGGTCGTCATGGCAACGGTGATGTCATATTGGTCGTCATGGCAATGGTGATGTCATAATGGTCGTCATGGCGACGTCAGTATGGTCGTCATGGCAACGGTGATGTCATATTGGTCATCATGGCAATGGTGATGTCATAATGGTCGTCATGGCGACGTCATAATGGTCGTCATGGCAACGGTGATGTCATAATGGTCGTCATGGCAACAATGATGTCATAATGGACGTCATGGCAACGTCATAATGGTCGTCATGGCAACGGTGATGTCATAATGGTCGTCATGGCAACAATGATGTCATAATGGTCGTCATAGCAACGGTGATGTCATAATGGTCGTCATGGCAACGGTGATGTCATAATGGTCGTCATGGCAACGGTGATGTCATAATGGTCGTCATGGCAACGGTGATGTCATAATGGTCGTCATGGCAACGGTGATGTCATAATGGTCGTCATGGCGACGCCATAATGGTCGTCATGGCAACGGCGACGCCATAATGGTCGTCATGGCAACGGCGACGTCATAATGGTCGTCATGGCAACGGCGACGTCATAATGGTCGTCATGGCAACGGCGACGTCATAATGGTCGTCATGGCAACGGCGACGTCATAATGGTCGTCATGGCAACGGTGATGTCATAATGGTCGTCATGGCAACGGTGATGTCATAATGGTCGTCATGGCAACTGTGATGTCATAATGGTCGTCATGGCAACGGTGATGTCATAATGGTCGTCATGGCAACGGTGATGTCATAATGGTCGTCATGGCGACGCCATAATGGTCGTCATGGCAACGGCGACGCCATAATGGTCGTCATGGCAACGGCGACGTCATAATGGTCGTCATGGCAACGGCGACGTCATAATGGTCGTCATGGCAACGGCGACGTCATAATGGTCGTCATGGCAACGGCGACGTCATAATGGTCGTCATGGCAACGGTGATGTCATAATGGTCGTCATGGCAACGGTGATGTCATAATGGTCGTCATGGCAACGGTGATGTCATAATGGTCGTCATGGCAACGGTGATGTCATAATGGTCGTCATGGCAACGGTGATGTCATAATGGTCGTCATGGCGACGCCATAATGGTCGTCATGGCAACGGCGACGCCATAATGGTCGTCATGGCAACGGCGACGTCATAATGGTCGTCATGGCAACGGCGACGTCATAATGGTCGTCATGGCAACGGCGACGTCATAATGGTCGTCATGGCAACGGCGACGTCATAATGGTCGTCATGGCAACGGCGATGTCATAATGGTCGTCATGGCAACGGTGATGTCATAATGGTCGTCATGTCAACGGTGATGTCATAATGGTCGTCATGGCAACAATGATGCCATAATGGTCGTCATGGCAACAATGATGCCATAATGGTCGTCATGGCAACGGTGATGTCATAATGGTCGTCATGGCAACGGTGATGTCATAATGGTCGTCATGGCAACGGTGATGTCATAATGGACGTCATGGCAACGGTGATGTCATAATGGTCGTCATGGCAACAATGATGCCATAATGGTCGTCATGGCGACGTCATAATGGTCGTCATGGCAACGGTGATGTCATATTGGTCGTCATGGCAATGGTGATGTCATAATGGTCGTCATGGCGACGTCAGTATGGTCGTCATGGCAACGGTGATGTCATATTGGTCATCATGGCAATGGTGATGTCATAATGGTCGTCATGGCGACGTCATAATGGTCGTCATGGCAACGGTGATGTCATAATGGTCGTCATGGCAACAATGATGTCATAATGGACGTCATGGCAACGTCATAATGGTCGTCATGGCAACGGTGATGTCATAATGGTCGTCATGGCAACAATGATGTCATAATGGTCGTCATAGCAACGGTGATGTCATAATGGTCGTCATGGCAACGGTGATGTCATAATGGTCGTCATGGCAACGGTGATGTCATAATGGTCGTCATGGCAACGGTGATGTCATAATGGTCGTCATGGCAACGGTGATGTCATAATGGTCGTCATGGCGACGCCATAATGGTCGTCATGGCAACGGCGACGCCATAATGGTCGTCATGGCAACGGCGACGTCATAATGGTCGTCATGGCAACGGCGACGTCATAATGGTCGTCATGGCAACGGCGACGTCATAATGGTCGTCATGGCAACGGCGACGTCATAATGGTCGTCATGGCAACGGTGATGTCATAATGGTCGTCATGGCAACGGTGATGTCATAATGGTCGTCATGGCAACGGTGATGTCATAATGGTCGTCATGGCAACGGTGATGTCATAATGGTCGTCATGGCAACGGTGATGTCATAATGGTCGTCATGGCGACGCCATAATGGTCGTCATGGCAACGGCGACGCCATAATGGTCGTCATGGCAACGGCGACGTCATAATAGTCGTCATGGCAACGGCGACGTCATAATGGTCGTCATGGCAACGGCGACGTCATAATGGTCGTCATGGCAACGGCGACGTCATAATGGTCGTCATGGCAACGGCGATGTCATAATGGTCGTCATGGCAACGGTGATGTCATAATGGTCGTCATGTCAACGGTGATGTCATAATGGTCGTCATGTCAACGGTGATGTCATAATGGTCGTCATGGCAACAATGATGCCATAATGGTCGTCATGGCAACAATGATGCCATAATGGTCGTCATGGCAACGGTGATGTCATAATGGTCGTCATGGCAACGGTGATGTTATAATGGTCGTCATGGCAACGGTGATGTCATAATGGACGTCATGGCAACGGTGATGTCATAATGGTCGTCATGGCAACAATGATGCCATAATGGTCGTCATGGCGACGTCATAATGGTCGTCATGGCAACGGTGATGTCATATTGGTCGTCATGGCAATGGTGATGTCATAATGGTCGTCATGGCGACGTCATAATGGTCGTCATGGCAACGGTGATGTCATAATGGTCGTCATGGCAACAATGATGTCATAATGGACGTCATGGCAACGTCATAATGGTCGTCATGGCAACGGTGATGTCATATTGGTTGTCATGGCAATGGTGATGTCATAATGGTCGTCATGGCGACGTCATAATGGTCGTCATGGCAACGGTGATGTCATAATGGTCGTCATGGCAACAATGATGTCATAATGGACGTCATTGCAACGTCATAATGGTCGTCATGGCAACGGTGATGTCATAATGGTTGTCATGGCAACAATGATGTCATAATGGTCGTCATGGCAACGGTAATGCCATAATGGTCGTCATGGCAACGGTGATGCCATAATGGTCGTCATGGCAACGGTGATGCCATAATGGTCGTCATGGCAACGGTGATGCCATAATGGTCGTCATGGCAACGGTGATGCCATAATGGTCGTCATGGCAACGGTTATGCCATAATGGTCGTCATGCAACGGTGATGCCATAATGGTCGTCATGGCAACGGTGATGCCATAATGGTCGTCATGGCAACGGTGATGCCATAATGGTCGTCATGGCAACGGTGATGCCATAATGGTCGTCATGGCAACGGTGATGCCATAATGGTCGTCATGGCAACGGTGATGCCATAATGGTCGTCATGGCAACGGTGATGCCATCATGGTCGTCATGGCAACGGTGATGCCATCATGGTCGTCTTGGCAACGGTGATGCCATAATGGTCGTCATGGCAACGGTGATGCCATAATGGTCGTCATGGCAACGGTGATGCCATAATGGTCGTCATGGCAACGGTGATGTCATAATGGTCGTCATGGCAATGATGATGCCATAATGGTCGTCATGGCGACGTCATAATGGTCGTCATGGCAAAGGTGATGTCATAATGGTCGTCATGGCAACAATGATGCCATAATGGACGTCATGGCAACGTCATAATGGTCGTCATGGCAACGGTGATGTCATAATGGTCGTCATGGCAACGGTGATGTCATGGCAAGGGTGATGTCATATTGGTCGTCATGGCAATGGTGATGTCATAATGGTCGTCATGGCGACGTCATAATGGTCGTCATGGCAACGGTGATGTCATATTGGTCGTCATGGCAATAGTGATGTCATAATGGTCGTCATGGCAACGGTGATGTCATAATGGTCGTCATGGCAACGGTGATGTCATAATGGTCGTCATGGCAACGGTGATGTCATAATGGTCGTCATGGCAACGTCATAATGGTCGTCATGGCAACTGTGAAGTCATATTGGTCATCATGGCAACGGTGATGTCATATTGGTCGTCATGGCAACGGTGATGTCATATTGGTCGTCATGGCAACGGTGATGTCATAATGGACGTCGTGGCAACGGTGATGTCATAATGGACATCGTGGCAACGTTGATGTCATAATGGTCGTCATGGCAACGGTGATGTCATAATGGTCGTCATGACAACAATGATGTCATAATGGACGTCATGGCAACGTCATAATGGTCGTCATGGCAACGGTGATGTCATAATAGTCGTCATGGCAACAATGATGTCATAATGGTCGTCATAGCAACGGTGATGTCATAATGGTCGTCATGGCAACGGTGATGTCATAATGGTCGTCATGGTAACGGTGATGTCATAATGGTCGTCATGGCAACGGTGATGTCATAATGGTCGTCATGGCAACGGTGATGTCATAATGGTCGTCATGGCGACGCCATAATGGTCGTCATGGCAACGGCGACGCCATAATGGTCGTCATGGCAACGGCGACGTCATAATGGTCGTCATGACAACGGCGACGTCATAATGGTCGTCATGGCAACGGCGACGTCATAATGGTCGTCATGGCAACGGCGACGTCATATTGGTCGTCATGGCAACGGCGACGTCATAATGGTCGTCATGGCAACAATGATGCCATAATGGTCGTCATGGCAACAATGATGTCATAATGGTCGTCATGGCAACGGTGATGTCATAATGGTCGTCATGGCAACGGTGATGTCATAATGGTCGTCATGGCAACGGTGATGTCATAATGGACGTCATGGCAACGGTGATGTCATAATGGTCGTCATGGCAACGGTGATGTCATAATGGTCGTCATGGCGACGTCATAATGGTCGTCATGGCAACGGTGATGTCATATTGGTCGTCATGGCAATGGTGATGTCATAATGGTCGTCATGGCGACGTCATAATGGTCGTCATGTCAACGGTGATGTCATAATGGTCGTCATGGCAACAATGATGTCATAATGGACGTCATGGCAACGTCATAATGGTCGTCATGGCAACGGTGATGTCATATTGGTTGTCATGGCAATGGTGATGTCATAATGGTCATCATGGCGACGTCATAATGGTCGTCATGGCAACGGTGATGTCATAATGGTCGTCATGGCAACAATGATGTCATAATGGACGTCATGGCAACGTCATAATGGTCGTCATTTCAACGGTGATGTCATAATGGTTGTCATGGCAACAATGATGTCATAATGGTCGTCATGGCAACGGTGAGGCCATAATGGTCGTCATGGCAACGGTGAGGCCATAATGGTCGTCATGGCAACGGTGATGCCATAATGGTCGTCATGGCAACGGTGATGCCATAATGGTCGTCATGGCAACGGTGATGCCATAATGGTCGTCATGGCAACGGTGATGCCATAATGGTCGTCATGGCAACGGTGATGCCATAATGGTCGTCATGGCAACGGTGATGCCATAATGGTCGTCATGGCAACGGTGATGCCATAATGGTCGTCATGGCAACGGTGATGCCATAATGGTCGTCATGGCAACGGTGATGCCATCATGGTCGTCATGGCAACGGTGATGCCATCATGGTCGTCATGGCAACGGTGATGCCATCATGGTCGTCATGGCAACGGTGATGCCATAATGGTCGTCATGGCAACGGTGATGCCATAATGGTCGTCATGGCAACGGTGATGCCATCATGGTCGTCATGGCAACGGTGATGCCATAATGGTCGTCATGGCAACGGTGATGCCATCATGGTCGTCATGGCAACGGTGATGCCATCATGGTCATCATGGCAACGGTGATGCCATCATGGTTGTCATGGCAACGGTGATGCCATCATGGTCGTCATGGCATCGGTGATGCCATCATGGTCGTCATGGCAACGGTGATGCCATCATGGTCGTCATGGCGACGTCATAATGGTCGTCATGGCGACGTCATAATGGACGTCATGGCGACGTCATAATGGACGTCATGGCGACGTCATAATGGACGTCATGGCGACGTCATAATGGACGTCATGGCGACGTCATAATGGACGTCATGGCGACTTCATAATGGACGTCATGGCAACGGTGATGTCATAATGGACGTCATGGTAACGTCATAATGGTAGTCATGGCAACGGTGATGTCATAATGGTAGTCATGGCAACGGTGATGTCATAATGGTAGTCATGGCGACGTCATAATGGTAGTCATGGCAACGGTGATGTCATAATGGTAGTCATGGCAACGTCATAATGGTCGTCATGGCAACGGTGATGTCATAATGGTCGTCATGGCAACGTCATAATGGTCGTCATGGCAACGGTGATGTCATAATGGTCGTCATGGCAACGGTGATGTCATAATGGTCGTCATGGCAACGGTGATGTCATAATGGTCGTCATGGCAACGGTGATGTCATAATGGTCGTCATGGCAACGGTGATGTCATAATGGTCGTCATGGCAACGGTGATGTCATAATGGTCGTCATGGCAACAATGATGTCATAATGGTCGTCATGGCAACGATGATGCCATAATGGTCGTCATGGCGACGTCATAATGGTCGTCATGGCAATGGTGATGTCATAATGGTCGTCATGGCAACAATGATGCCATAATGGACGTCATGGCAACGTCATAATGGTCGTCATGGCAACGGTGATGTCATAATGGTCGTCATGGCAACGGTGATGTCATAATGGTCGTCATGGCAACGGTGATGTCATGGCAACGGTGATGTCATATTGGTCGTCATGGCAATGGTTATGTCATAATGGTCGTCATGGTGACGTCATAATGGTCGTCATGGCAACGGTGATGTCATATTGGTCGTCATGGCAACGGTGATGTCATATTGGTCGTCATGGCAATGGTGATGTCATAATGGTCGTCATGGCAACGGTGATGTCATAATGGTCGTCATGGCAACGGTGATGTCATAATGGTCGTCATGGCAACGTCATAATGGTCGTCATGGCAACGGCAACGTCATATTGGTCGTCATGGCAACGGTGATGTCATATTGGTCATCATGGCAACGGTGATGTCATATTGGTCGTCATGGCAACGGTGATGTCATATTGGTCGTCATGGCAACGGTGATGTCATAATGGACGTCGTGGCAACGGTGATGTCATAATGGACGTCGTGGCAACGGTGATGTCATAATGGTCGTCATGGCAACGGTGATGTCATATTGGTCGTCATGGCAATGGTGATGTCATAATGGTCGTCATGGCGACATCATAATGGTCGTCATGGCGACGTCATAATGGTCGTCATGGCAACGGTGATGTCATATTGGTCATCATGGCAATGGTGATGTCATAATGGTCGTCATGGCGACGTCATAATGGTCGTCATGGCAACGGTGATGTCATAATGGTCGTCATGGCAACAATGATGTCATAATGGACGTCATGGCAACGTCATAATGGTCGTCATGGCAACGGTGATGTCATAATGGTCGTCATGGCAACAATGATGTCATAATGGTCGTCATAGCAACGGTGATGTCATAATGGTCGTCATGGCAACGGTGATGTCATAATGGTCGTCATGGCAACGGTGATGTCATAATGGTCGTCATGGCAACGGTGATGTCATAATGGTCGTCATGGCAACGGTGACGTCATAATGGCCGTCATGGCAACGGTGATGTCATAATGGTCGTCATGGCGACGCCATAATGGTCGTCATGGCAACGGCGACGCCATAATGGTCCTCATGGCAACGGCGACGTCATAATGGTCGTCATGGCAACGGCGACGTCATAATGGTCGTCATGGCAACGGCGACGTCATAATGGTCGTCATGGCAACGACGACGTCATAATGGTCGTCATGGCAACGGCGACGTCATAATGGTCGTCATGGCAACGGTGATGTCATAATGGTCGTCATGGCAACGGCGATGTCATAATGGTCGTCATGGCAACGGCAACGTCATAATGGTCGCCATGGCAACGGCGACGTCATAATGGTCGTCATGGCAACGGCGACGTCATAATGGTCGTCATGGCAACGGCGACGTCACAATGGTCGTCATGGCAACGGTGATGTCATAATGGTCGTCATGGCAACGGTGATGTCATAATGGTCGTCATGGCAACGGTGATGTCATAATGGACGTCATGGCAACGGTGATGTCATAATGGTCGTCATGGCAACGATGATGTCATAATGGTCGTCATGGCGACATCATAATGGTCGTCATGGCAACGGTGATGTCATATTGGTCGTCATGGCAATGGTGATGTCATAATGGTCGTCATGGCGAATTCATAATGGTCGTCATGGCAACGGTGATGTCATAATGGTCGTCATGGCAACAATGATGTCATAATGGACGTCATGGCAACGTCATAATGGTCGTCATGGCAACTGTGATGTCATATTGGTTGTCATGGCAATGGTGATGTCATAATGGTCGTCATGGCGACGTCATAATGGTCGTCATGGCAACGGTGATGTCATAATGGTCGTCATGGCAACGGTGATGTCATAATGGTCGTCATGGCAACAATGATGTCATAATGGACGTCATGGCAACGTCATAATGGTCGTCATGGCAACGGTGATGTCATAATGGTTGTCATGGCAACAATGATGTCATAATGGTCGTCATGGCAACGGTGATGCCATAATGGTCGTCATGGCAACGGTGATGCCATAATGGTCGTCATGGCAACGGTGATGCCATAATGGTCGTCATGGCAACGGTGATGCCATAATGGTCGTCATGGCAACGGTGATGCCATAATGGTCGTCATGGCAACGGTGATGCCATAATGGTCGTCATGGCAACGGTGATGCCATAATGGTCGTCATGGCAACGGTGATGCCATAATGGTCGTCATGGCAACGGTGATGCCATAATGGTCGTCATGGCAACGGTGATGCCATAATGGTCGTCATGGCAACGGTGATGCCATAATGGTCGTCATGGCAACGGTGATGCCATAATGGTCGTCATGGCAACGGTGATGCCATAATGGTCGTCATGGCAACGGTGATGCCATCATGGTCGTCATGGCAACGGTGATGCCATCATGGTCGTCATGGCAACGGTGATGCCATCATGGTCGTCATGGCAATGGTGATGCCATAATGGTCGTCATGGCAACGGTGATGCCATAATGGTCGTCATGGCAACGGTGATGCCATAATGGTCGTCATGGCAACGGTGATGCCATAATGGTCGTCATGGCAACGGTGATGCCATAATGGTCGTCATGGCATTGGTGATGCCATCATGGACGTCATGGCGACGTCATAATGGACGTCATGGCGACATCATAATGGACGTCATGGCGACGTCATAATGGACGTCATGGCGACGTCATAATGGACGTCATGGCGACGTCATAATGGACGTCATGGCAACGGTGATGTCATAATGGACGTCATGGTAACGTCATAATGGTAGTCATGGCAACGGTGATGTCATAATGGTAGTCATGGCAACGGTGATGTCATAATGGTTGTCATGGCGACGTCATAATGGTAGTCATGGCAACGGTGATGTCATAATGGTAGTCATGGCAACGGTGATGTCATAATGGTCGTCATGGTGACGTCATAATGGTCGTCATGGCAACGGTGATGTCATAATGGACGTCATGGCAACGTCATAATGGTCGACATGGCAACGGTGATGTCATAATGGTCGTCATGGCAACAATGATGCCATAATGGTCGTCATGGCAACAATGATGTCATAATGGACGTCATGGCAACGTCATAATGGTCGTCATGGCAACGGTGATGTCATAATGGTCGTCATGGCGAAGTCATAATGGTCGTCATGGCGACGGTGATGTCATAATGGTCGTCACGGCGAAGTCATAATGGTCGTCATGGCGACGGTGATGTCATAATGGTCGTCATGGCGACGTCATAATGGTCGTCATGGCGACGTCATAATGGTCGTCATGGCGACGTCATAATGGTCATCATGGCAACGGTGATGTCATAATGGTCGTCATGGCAACGGTGATGTCATAATGGTCGTCATGGCAACAATGATGGCATAATGGTCGTCATGGCAACAATGATGTCATAATGGTCGTCATGGCAAGAATGATGTCATAATGGTCGTCATGGCAACAATGATGTCATAATGGTCGTCATGGCAACAATGATGTCATAATGGTCGTCATGGCAACAATGATGTCATAATGGTCGTCATGGCAACAATGATGCCATAATGGTCGTCATGGCAACAATGATGCCATAATGGTCGTCATGGCGACGTCATATTGGTCGTCATGGCAACGGTGATGTCATAATGGACGTCATGGAAACAATGATGGTCGTCATGGCAACGGTGATGCCATTATGGTCGTCATGGCAACGGTGATGCCATTATGGTCGTCATGGCAACGATGATGTCATAATGGTCATCATGGCGACGTCATAATGGTCATCATGGCGACGTCATAATGGTCATCATGGCGACGTCATAATGGTCATCATGGCGACGTCATAATGGTCGTCATGGCAATGGTGATGTCATAATGGTCGTCATGGCAACGTCATAATGGTCGTCATGGCAACGGTGATGTCATAATGGTCGTCATGGCAACGGTGATGTCATAATGGTCGTCATGGCAACGGTGATGTCATAATGGTCGTCATGGCAACGGTGATGTCATATTGGTCGTCATGGCAACAATGATGTCATAATGGTCGTCATGGCAACGGTGATGTCATAATGGTCGTCATGGCAACGGTGATGTCATAATGGTCGTCATGGCAACGGTGATGTCATGGCAACGGTGATGTCATATTGGTCGTCATGGCAATGGTGATGTCATAATGGTCGTCATGGCGACGTCATAATGATCGTCATGGCAACGGTGATGTCATATTGGTCGTCATGGCAATGGTGATGTCATAATGGTCGTCATGGCAACGGTGATGTCATAATGGTCGTCATGGCAACGGTGATGTCATAATGGTCGTCATGGCAACGGTGATGTCATAATGGTCATCATGGCAACAGTGATGTCATAATGGTCGTCATGGCAACGTCATAATGGTCGTCATGGCAACGGCGACGTCATTTTGGTCGTCATGGCAACGGTGATGTCATATAGGTCATCATGGCAACGGTGATGTCATATTGGTCGTCATGGCAACGGTGATGTCATATTGGTCGTCGTGGCAACGGTGATGTCATAATGGATGTCGTGGCAACGGTGATGTCATAATGGTCGTCATGGCAACGGTGATGTCATATTGGTCGTCATGGCAATGGTGATGTCATAATGGTCGTCATGGCGACGTCATAATGGTCGTCATGGCGACGTCATTATGGTCGTCATGGCAACGGTGATGTCATATTGGTCATCATGGCAATGGTGATGTCATAATGGTCGTCATGGCGACGTCATAATGGTCGTCATGGCAACGGTGATGTCATAATGGTCGTCATGGCAACAATGATGTCATAATGGATGTCATGGCAACGTCATAATGGTCGTCATGGCAACGGTGATGTCATAATGGTCGTCATGGCAACAATGATGTCATAATGGTCGTCATGGCAACGGTGATGTCATAATGGTCGTCATGGCAACGGTGATGTCATAATGGTCGTCATGGCAACGGTGATGTCATAATGGTCGTCATGGCAACGGTGATGTCATAATGGTCGTCATGGCGACGCCATAATGGTCGTCATGGCAACGGCGACGCCATAATGGTCGTCATGGCAACGGCGACGTCATAATGGTCGTCATGGCAACGGCGACGTCATAATGGTCGTCATGGCAACGGCGACGTCATAATGGTCGTCATGGCAACGGCGACGTCATAATGGTCGTCATGGCAACGGCGACGTCATAATGGTCGTCATGGCAACGGCGACGTCATAATGGTCGTCATGGCAACGGCGATGTCATAATGGTCGTCATGGCAACGGTGATGTCATAATGGTCGTCATGTCAACGGTGATGTCATAATGGTCGTCATGGCAACAATGATGCCATAATGGTCGTCATGGCAACAATGATGCCATAATGGTCGTCATGGCAACGGTGATGTCATAATGGTCGTCATGGCAACGGTGATGTTATAATGGTCGTCATGGCAACGGTGATGTCATAATGGACGTCATGGCAACGGTGATGTCATAATGGTCGTCATGGCAACAATGATGCCATAATGGTCGTCATGGCGACGTCATAATGGTCGTCATGGCAACGGTGATGTCATATTGGTCGTCATGGCAATGGTGATGTCATAATGGTCGTCATGGCGACGTCATAATGGTCGTCATGGCAACGGTGATGTCATAATGGTCGTCATGGCAACAATGATGTCATAATGGACGTCATGGCAACGTCATAATGGTCGTCATGGCAACGGTGATGTCATATTGGTTGTCATGGCAATGGTGATGTCATAATGGTCGTCATGGCGACGTCATAATGGTCGTCATGGCAACGGTGATGCCATAATGGTCGTCATGGCAACGGTGATGCCATAATGGTCGTCATGGCAACGGTGATGCCATAATGGTCGTCATGGCAACGGTGATGCCAGAATGGTCGTCATGGCAACGGTGATGCCATAATGGTCGTCATGGCAACGGTGATGCCATAATGGTCGTCATATCAACGGTGATGCCATAATGGTCGTCATGGCAACGGTGATGCCATAATGGTCGTCATGGCAACGGTGATGCCATAATGGTCGTCATGGCAACGGTGATGCCATAATGGTCGTCATGGCAACGGTGATGTCATATTGGTCGTCAAGGCAACAATGATGTCATAATGGTCGTCATGGCAACGATGATGCCATAATGGTCGTCATGGCGACGTCATAATGGTCGTCATGGCAACGGTGATGTCATAATGGTCGTCATGGCAACAATGATGCCATAATGGACGTCATGGCAACGTCATAATGGTCGTCATGGCAACGGTGATGTCATAATGGTCGTCATGGCAACGGTGATGTCATGGCAAGGGTGATGTCATATTGGTCGTCATGGCAATGGTGATGTCATAATGGTCGTCATGGCGACGTCATAATGGTCGTCATGGCAACGGTGATGTCATATTGGTCGTCATGGCAATAGTGATGTCATAATGGTCGTCATGGCAACGGTGATGTCATAATGGTCGTCATGGCAACGGTGATGTCATAATGGTCGTCATGGCAACGGTGATGTCATAATGGTCGTCATGGCAACGTCATAATGGTCGTCATGGCAACGGTGATGTCATATTGGTCATCATGGCAACGGTGATGTCATATTGGTCGTCATGGCAACGGTGATGTCATATTGGTCGTCATGGCAACGGTGATGTCATAATGGACGTCGTGGCAACGGTGATGTCATAATGGACATCGTGGCAACGGTGATGTCATAATGGTCGTCATGGCAACGGTGATGTCATAATGGTCGTCATGGCAACAATGATGTCATAATGGACGTCATGGCAACGTCATAATGGTCGTCATGGCAACGGTGATGTCATAATGGTCGTCATGGCAACAATGATGTCATAATGGTCGTCATAGCAACGGTGATGTCATAATGGTCGTCATGGCAACGATGATGTCATAATGGTCGTCATGGCAACGGTGATGTCATAATGGTCGTCATGGCAACGGTGATGTCATAATGGTCGTCATGGCGACGCCATAATGGTCGTCATGGCAACGGCGACGCCATAATGGTCGTCATGGCAACGGCGACGTCATAATGGACGTCATGGCAACGGCGACGTCATAATGGTCGTCATGGCAACGGCGACGTCATAATGGTCGTCATGGCAACGGCGACGTCATAATGGTCGTCATGGCAACGGCGACGTCATAATGGTCGTCATGGCAACGGTGATGCCATAATGGTCGTCATGGCAACGGTGATGCCATAATGGTCGTCATGGCAACGGTGATGCCATAATGGTCGTCATGGCAACGGTGATGCCATCATGGTCGTCATGGCAACGGTGATGCCATAATGGTCGTCATGGCAACGGTGATGCCATAATGGTCGTCATGGCAACGGTGATGCCATAATGGTCGTCATGGCAACGGTGATGCCATAATGGTCGTCATGGCAACGGTGATGCCATAATGGTCGTCATGGCATTGGTGATGCCATCATGGTCGTCATGGCGACGTCATAATGGACGTCATGGCGACGTCATAATGGACGTCATGGCGACGTCATAATGGACGTCATGGCAACGGTGATGTCATAATGGACGTCATGGTAACGTCATAATGGTAGTCATGGCAACGGTGATGTCATAATGGTAGTCATGGCAACGGTGATGTCATAATGCTAGTCATGGCGACGTCATAATGGTAGTCATGGCAACGGTGATGTCATAATGGTAGTCATGGCAACGGTGATGTCATAATGGTCGTCATGGCGACGTCATAATGGACGTCATGGCGACGTCATAATGGACGTCATGGCAACGGTGATGTCATAATGGACGTCATGGTAACGTCATAATGGTAGTCATGGCAACGGTGATGTCATAATGGTAGTCATGGCAACGGTGATGTCATAATGGTAGTCATGGCGACGTCATAATGGTAGTCATGGCAACGGTGATGTCATAATGGTAGTCATGGCAACGGTGATGTCATAATGGTCGTCATGGTGACGTCATAATGGTCGTCATGGCAACGGTGATGTCATAATGGACGTCATGGCAACGTCATAATGGTCGACATGGCAACGGTGATGTCATAATGGTCGTCATGGCAACAATGATGCCATAATGGTCGTCATGGCAACAATGATGTCATAATGGACGTCATGGCAACGTCATAATGGTCGTCATGGCAACGGTGATGTCATAATGGTCGTCATGGCGAAGTCATAATGGTCGTCATGGCGACGGTGATGTCATAATGGTCGTCACGGCGAAGTCATAATGGTCGTCATGGCGACGGTGATGTCATAATGGTCGTCATGGCGACGTCATAATGGTCGTCATGGCGACGTCATAATGGACGTCATGGCAACGGTGATGTCATAATGGACGTCATGGTAACGTCATAATGGTAGTCATGGCAACGGTGATGTCATAATGGTAGTCATGGCAATGGTGATGTCATAATGGTAGTCATGGCGACGTCATAATGGTAGTCATGGCAACGGTGATGTCATAATGGTAGTCATGGCAACGGTGATGTCATAATGGTCGTCATGGTGACGTCATAATGGTCGTCATGGCAACGGTGATGTCATAATGGACGTCATGGCAACGTCATAATGGTCGACATGGCAACGGTGATGTCATAATGGTCGTCATGGCAACAATGATGCCATAATGGTCGTCATGGCAACAATGATGTCATAATGGACGTCATGGCAACGTCATAATGGTTGTCATGGCAACGGTGATGTCATAATGGTCGTCATGGCGAAGTCATAATGGTCGTCATGGCGACGGTGATGTCATAATGGTCGTCACGGCGAAGTCATAATGGTCGTCATGGCGACGGTGATGTCATAATGGTCGTCATGGCGACGTCATAATGGTCGTCATGGCGACGTCATAATGGTCATCATGGCAACGGTGATGTCATAATGGTCGTCATGGCAACGGTGATGTCATAATGGTCGTCATGGCAACAATGATGTCATAATGGTCGTCATGGCAACAATGATGTCATAATGGTCGTCATGGCAACAATGATGTCATAATGGTCGTCATGGCAACAATGATGTCATAATGGTCGTCATGGCAACAATGATGTCATAATGGTCGTCATGGCAACAATGATGTCATAATGGTTGTCATGGCAACAATGATGCCATAATGGTCGTCATGGCAACAATGATGCCATAATGGTCGTCATGGCGACGTCATATTGGTCGTCATGGCAACGGTGATGTCATAATGGACGTCATGGCAACAATGATGGTCGTCATGGCAACGGTGATGCCATTATGGTCGTCATGGCAACGGTGATGCCATTATGGTCGTCATGGCAACGATGATGTCATAATGGTCATCATGGCGACGTCATAATGGTCATCATGGCGACGTCATAATGGTCATCATGGCGACGTCATAATGGTCATCATGGCGACGTCATAATGGTCATCATGGCGACGTCATAATGGTCGTCATGGCAATGGTGATGTCATAATGGTCGTCATGGCAACGTCATAATGGTCGTCATGGCAACGGTGATGTCATAATGGTCGTCATGGCAACGGTGATGTCATAATGGTCGTCATGGCAACGGTGATGCCATAATGGTCGTCATGGCAACGGCGACGTCATAATGGTCGTCATGGCAACGGCGACGTCATAATGGTCGTCATGGCAACGGCGACGTCATAATGGTCGTCATGGCAACGGTGATGCCATAATGGTCGTCATGGCAACGGTGATGCCATAATGGTCGTCATGGCAACGGTGATGCCATAATGGTCGTCATGGCAACGGTGATGCCATCATGGTCGTCATGGCAACGGTGATGCCATAATGGTCGTCATGACAACGGTGATGCCATAATGGTCGTCATGGCAACGGTGATGCCATAATGGTCGTCATGGCAACGGTGATGCCATAATGGTCGTCATGGCAACGGTGATGCCATAATGGTCGTCATGGCATTGGTGATGCCATCATGGTCGTCATGGCGACGTCATAATGGACGTCATGGCGACGTCATAATGGACGTCATGGCGACGTCATAATGGACGTCATGGCAACGGTGATGTCATAATGGACGTCATGGTAACGTCATAATGGTAGTCATGGCAACGGTGATGTCATAATGGTAGTCATGGCAACGGTGATGTCATAATGCTAGTCATGGCGACGTCATAATGGTAGTCATGGCAACGGTGATGTCATAATGGTAGTCATGGCAACGGTGATGTCATAATGGTCGTCATGGCGACGTCATAATGGACGTCATGGCGACGTCATAATGGACGTCATGGCAACGGTGATGTCATAATGGACGTCATGGTAACGTCATAATGGTAGTCATGGCAACGGTGATGTCATAATGGTAGTCATGGCAACGGTGATGTCATAATGGTAGTCATGGCGACGTCATAATGGTAGTCATGGCAACGGTGATGTCATAATGGTAGTCATGGCAACGGTGATGTCATAATGGTCGTCATGGTGACGTCATAATGGTCGTCATGGCAACGGTGATGTCATAATGGACGTCATGGCAACGTCATAATGGTCGACATGGCAACGGTGATGTCATAATGGTCGTCATGGCAACAATGATGCCATAATGGTCGTCATGGCAACAATGATGTCATAATGGACGTCATGGCAACGTCATAATGGTCGTCATGGCAACGGTGATGTCATAATGGTCGTCATGGCGAAGTCATAATGGTCGTCATGGCGACGGTGATGTCATAATGGTCGTCACGGCGAAGTCATAATGGTCGTCATGGCGACGGTGATGTCATAATGGTCGTCATGGCGACGTCATAATGGTCGTCATGGCGACGTCATAATGGTCATCATGGCAACGGTGATGTCATAATGGTCGTCATGGCAACGGTGATGTCATAATGGTCGTCATGGCAACAATGATGTCATAATGGTCGTCATGGCAACAATGATGTCATAATGGTCGTCATGGCAACAATGATGTCATAATGGTCGTCATGGCAACAATGATGTCATAATGGTCGTCATGGCAACAATGATGTCATAATGGTCGTCATGGCAACAATGATGTCATAATGGTCGTCATGGCAACAATGATGCCATAATGGTCGTCATGGCAACAATGATGCCATAATGGTCGTCATGGCGACGTCATATTGGTCGTCATGGCAACGGTGATGTCATAATGGACGTCATGGCAACAATGATGGTCGTCATGGCAACGGTGATGCCATTATGGTCGTCATGGCAACGGTGATGCCATTATGGTCGTCATGGCAACGATGATGTCATAATGGTCATCATGGCGACGTCATAATGGTCATCATGGCGACGTCATAATGGTCATCATGGCGACGTCATAATGGTCATCATGGCGACGTCATAATGGTCATCATGGCGACGTCATAATGGTCGTCATGGCAATGGTGATGTCATAATGGTCGTCATGGCAACGTCATAATGGTCGTCATGGCAACGGTGATGTCATAATGGTCGTCATGGCAACGGTGATGTCATAATGGTCGTCATGGCAACGGTGATGCCATAATGGTCGTCATGGCAACGGCGACGTCATAATGGTCGTCATGGCAACGGCGACGTCATAATGGTCGTCATGGCAACGGTGATGCCATAATGGTCGTCATGGCAACGGTGATGCCATAATGGTCGTCATGGCAACGGTGATGCCATAATGGTCGTCATGGCAACGGTGATGCCATCATGGTCGTCATGGCAACGGTGATGCCATAATGGTCGTCATGGCAACGGTGATGCCATAATGGTCGTCATGGCAACGGTGATGCCATAATGGTCGTCATGGCAACGGTGATGCCATAATGGTCGTCATGGCAACGGTGATGCCATAATGGTCGTCATGGCATTGGTGATGCCATCATGGTCGTCATGGCGACGTCATAATGGACGTCATGGCGACGTCATAATGGACGTCATGGCGACGTCATAATGGACGTCATGGCAACGGTGATGTCATAATGGACGTCATGGTAACGTCATAATGGTAGTCATGGCAACGGTGATGTCATAATGGTAGTCATGGCAACGGTGATGTCATAATGCTAGTCATGGCGACGTCATAATGGTAGTCATGGCAACGGTGATGTCATAATGGTAGTCATGGCAACGGTGATGTCATAATGGTCGTCATGGCGACGTCATAATGGACGTCATGGCGACGTCATAATGGACGTCATGGCAACGGTGATGTCATAATGGACGTCATGGTAACGTCATAATGGTAGTCATGGCAACGGTGATGTCATAATGGTAGTCATGGCAACGGTGATGTCATAATGGTAGTCATGGCGACGTCATAATGGTAGTCATGGCAACGGTGATGTCATAATGGTAGTCATGGCAACGGTGATGTCATAATGGTCGTCATGGTGACGTCATAATGATCGTCATGGCAACGGTGATGTCATAATGGACGTCATGGCAACGTCATAATGGTCGTCATGGCAACGGTGATGTCATAATGGTCGTCATGGCAACAGTGATGCCATAATGGTCGTCATGGCAACAATGATGTCATAATGGACGTCATGGCAAAGTCATAATGGTCGTCATGGCGACGGTGATGTCATAATGGTCGTCATGGCGAAGTCATAATGGTCGTCATGGCGACGGTGATGTCATAATGGTCGTCATGGCGACGTCATAATGGTCGTCATGGCGACGTCATAATGGTCGTCATGGCAACGGTGATGTCATAATGGTCGTCATGGCAACGGTGATGTCATAATGGTCGTCATGGCAACAATGATGTCATAATGGTCGTCATGGCAACAATGATGTCATAATGGTCGTCATGGCAACAATGATGTCATAATGGTCGTCATGGCAACAATGATGTCATAATGGTCGTCATGGCAACAATGTTGTCATAATGGTCGTCATGGCAACAATGATGTCATAATGGTCGTCATGGCAACAATGATGCCATAATGGTCATCATGGCAACAATGATGCCATAATGGTCGTCATGGCGACGTCATATTGGTCGTCATGGCAACGGTGATGTCATAATGGACGTCATGGCAACAATGATGGTCGTCATGGCAACGGTGATGCCATTATGGTCGTCATGGCAACGGTGATGACATTATGGTCGTCATGGCAACGATGATGTCATAATGGTCATCATGGCGACGTCATAATGGTCATCATGGCGACGTCATAATGGTCATCATGGCGACGTCATAATGGTCATCATGGCGACGTCATAATGGTCATCATGGCGACGTCATAATGGTCGTCATGGCAATGGTGATGTCATAATGGTCGTCATGGCAACGTCATAATGGTCGTCATGGCAACGGTGATGTCATAATGGTCGTCATGGCAACGGTGATGTCATAATGGTCGTCAATGCAACGGTGATGTCATAATGGTCGTCATGGCAACGGTGATGTCATATTGGTCGTCATGGCAACAATGATGTCATAATGGTCGTCATGGCAACGGTGATGTCATAATGGTCGTCATGGCAACGGTGATGTCATAATGGTCGTCATGGCAACGGTGATGTCATGGCAACGGTGATGTCATATTGGTCGTTATGGCAATGGTGATGTCATAATGGTCGTCATGGCGACGTCATAATGATCGTCATGGCAACGGTGATGTCATATTGGTCGTCATGGCAATCGTGATGTCATAATGGTCGTCATGGCAACGGTGATGTCATAATGGTCGTCATGGCAACGGTGATGTCATAATGGTCGTCATGGCAACGGTGATGTCATAATGGTCATCATGGCAACGGTGATGTCATAATGGTCGTCATGGCAACGTCATAATGGTCGTCATGGCAACGGCGACGTCATTTTGGTCGTCATGGCAACGGTGATGTCATATTGGTCGTCATGGCAACGGTGATGTCATATTGGTCGTCATGGCAACGGTGATGTCATATTGGTCGTCGTGGCAACGGTGATGTCATAATGGATGTCGTGGCAACGGTGATGTCATAATGGTCGTCATGGCAACGGTGATGTCATATTGGTCGTCATGGCAATGGTGATGTCATAATGGTCGTCATGGCGACGTCATAATGGTCGTCATGGCAACGTCATTATGGTCGTCATGGCAACGGTGATGTCATATTGGTCATCATGGCAATGGTGATGTCATAATGGTCGTCATGGCGACGTCATAATGGTCGTCATGGCAACGGTGATGTCATAATGGTCGTCATGGCAACATTGATGTCATAGTGGACGTCATGGCAACGTCATAATGGTCGTCATGGCAACGGTGATGTCATAATGGTCGTCATGGCAACAATGATGTCATAATGGTCGTCATAGCAACGGTGATGTCATAATGGTGGTCATGGCAACGGTGATGTCATAATGGTCGTCATGGCAACGGTGATGTCATAATGGTCATCATGGCAACGGTGATGTCATAATGGTCGTCATGGCAACGGTGATGTCATAATGGTCGTCATGGCGACGCCATAATGGTCGTCTTGGCAACGGCGACGCCATAATGGTCGTCATGGCAACGGCGACGTCATAATGGTCGTCATGGCAACGGCGACGTCATAATGGTCGTCATGGCAACGGCGACGTCATAATGGTCGTCATGGCAACGGCGACATCATAATGGTCGTCATGGCAACGGCGACGTCATAATGGTCGTCATGGCAACGGCGACGTCATAATGGTCGTCATGGCAACGGCAATGTCATAATGGTCGTCATGTCAACGGCGATGTCATAATGGTCGTCATGTCAACGGTGATGTCATAATGGTCGTCTTGGCAACAATGATGCCATAGTGGTCGTCATGGCAACGGTGATGTCATAATGGTCGTCATGGCAACGGTGATGTTATAATGGTCGTCATGGCAACGGTGATGTCATAATGTACGTCATGGCAACGGTGATGTCATAATGGTCGTCATGGCAACAATCATGCCATAATGGTCGTCATGGCGACGTCATAATGGTCGTCATGGCAACGGTGATGTCATATTGGTCGTCATGGCAATGGTGATGTCATAATGGTCGTCATGGCGACGTCATAATGGTCGTCATGGCAACGGTGATGTCATAATGGTCGTCATGGCAACAATGATGTCATAATGGACGTCATGGCAACGTCATAATGGTCGTCATGGCAACGGTGATGTCATATTGGTTGTCATGGCAATGGTGATGTCATAATGGTCGTCATGGCGACGTCATAATGGTCGTCATGGCAACGGTGATGTCATAATGGTCGTCATGGCAACAATGATGTCATAATGGACGTCATGGCAACGTCATAATGGTCGTCATGGCAACGGTGATGCCATAATGGTCGTCATGGCAACGGTGATGCCATAATGGTCGTCATGGCAACGGTGATGCCATAATGGTCGTCATGGCAACGGTGATGCCATAATGGTCGTCATGGCAACGGTGATGCCATAATGGTCGTCATGGCAACGGTGATGCCATAATGGTCGTCATGGCAACGGTGATGCCATAATGGTCGTCATGGCAACGGTGATGCCATAATGGTCGTCATGGCAACGGTGATGCCATAATGGTCGTCATGGCAACGGTGATGCCATAATGGTCGTCATGGCAACGGTGATGCCATAATGGTCGTCATGGCAACGGTGATGCCATAATGGTCGTCATGGCAACGGTGATGCCATAATGGTCGTCATGGCAACGGTGATGCCATAATGGTCGTCATGGCAACGGTGATGCCATAATGGTCGTCATGGCAACGGTGATGCCATAATGGTCGTCATGGCAACGGTGATGCCATAATGGTCGTCATGGCAACGGTGATGCCATAATGGTCGTCATGGCAACGGTGATGTCATATTGGTCGTCAAGGCAACGATGATGTCATAATGGTCGTCATGGCAACGATGATGCCATAATGGTCGTCATGGCGACGTCATAATGGTCGTCATGGCAACGGTGATGTCATAATGGTCGTCATGGCAACAATGATGCCATAATGGACGTCATGGCAACGTCATAATGGTCGTCATGGCAACGGTGATGTCATAATGGTCGTCATGGCAACGGTGATGTCATGGCAAGGGTGATGTCATATTGGTCGTCATGGCAATGGTGATGTCATAATGGTCGTCATGGCGACGTCATAATGTTCGTCATGGCAACGGTGATGTCATATTGGTCGTCATGGCAATAGTGATGTCATAATGGTCGTCATGGCAATGGTGATGTCATAATGGTCGTCATGGCAACGGTGATGTCATAATGGTCGTCATGGCAATGGTGATGTCATAATGGTCGTCATGGCGACGTCATAATGGTCGTCATGGCGACGTCATAATGGTCGTCATGGCAACGGTGATGTCATATTGGTCATCATGGGAATGGTGATGCCATAATGGTCGTCATGGCGACGTCATAATGGTCGTCATGGCAACGGTGATGTCATAATGGTCGTCATGGCAACAATGATGCCATAATGGACGTCATGGCAACGTCATAATGGTCGTCATGGCAACGGTGATGTCATAATGGTAGTCATGGCAACGGTGATGTCATAATGGTCGTCATGGCAACGGTGATGTCATGGCAAGGGTGATGTCATATTGGTCGTCATGGCAATGGTGATGTCATAATGGTCGTCATAGCGACGTCATAATGGTCGTCATGGCAACGGTGATGTCATATTGGTCGTCATGGCAATGGTGATGTCATAATGGTCGTCATGGCAACGGTGATGTCATAATGGTCGTCATGGCAACGGTGATGTCATAATGGTCGTCATGGCAACGGTGATGTCATAATGGTCGTCATGGCAACAATGATGTCATAATGGTCGTCATGGCAACAATGATGCCATAATGGTCGTCATGGCAACAATGATGCCATAATGGTCGTCATGGCGATGTCATATTGGTCGTCATGGCAACGGTGATGTCATAATGGACGTCATGGCAACAATGATGGTCGTCATGGCAACGGTGATGCCATTATGGTCGTCATGGCAACGGTGATGCCATTATGGTCGTCATGGCAACGATGATGTCATAATGGTCATCATGGCGACGTCATAATGGTCATCATGGCGACGTCATAATGGTCATCATGGCGACGTCATAATGGTCATCATGGCGACGTCATAATGGTCATCATGGCGACGTCATAATGGTCGTCATGGCAATGGTGATGTCATAATGGTCGTCATGGCAACGTCATAATGGTCGTCATGGCAACGGTGATGTCATAATGGTCGTCATGGCAACGGTGATGCCATAATGGTCGTCATGGCAACGGTGATGCCATAATGGTCGTCATGGCAACGGTGATGCCATAATGGTCGTCATGGCAACGGTGATGCCATAATGGTCCTCATGGCAACGGTGATGCCATAATGGTCGTCATGGCAACGGTGATGCCATAATGGTCGTCATGGCAACGGTGATGCCATTATGGTCGTCATGGCAACGGTGATGCCATTATGGTCGTCATGGCAACGGTGATGCCATTATGGTCGTCATGGCAACGATGATGTCATAATGGTCATCATGGCGACGTCATAATGGTCATCATGGCGACGTCATAATGGTCATCATGGCGACGTCATAATGGTCATCATGGCGACGTCATAATGGTCGTCATGGCAATGGTGATGTCATAATGGTCGTCATGGCAACGTCATAATGGTCGTCATGGCAACGGTGATGTCATAATGGTCGTCATGGCAACGGTGATGTCATAATGGTCGTCATGGCAACGGTGATGCCATAATGGTCGTCATGGCAACGGTGATGCCATAATGGTCGTCATGGCAACGGTGATGCCATAATGGTCGTCATGGCAACGGTGATGCCATAATGGTCGTCATGGCAACTGTGATGCCATAATGGTCGTCATGGCAACGGTGATGCCATAATGGTCGTCATGGCAACGGTGATGCCATAATGGTCGTCATGGCAACGGTGATGCCATAATGGTCGTCATGGCAACGGTGATGCCATAATGGTCGTCATGGCGACGTCATAATGGACGTCATGGCGACGTCATAATGGACGTCATGGCGACGTCATAATGGACGTCATGGCGACGTCATAATGGACGTCATGGCGACGTCATAATGGACGTCATGGCAACGGTGATGTCATAATGGACGTCATGGTAACGTCATAATGGTAGTCATGGCAATGGTGATGTCATAATGGTAGTCATGGCAACGGTGATGTCATAATGGTCGTCATGGTGACGTCATAATGATCGTCATGGCAACGGTGATGTCATAATGGACGTCATGGCAACGTCATAATGGTCGTCATGGCAACGGTGATGTCATAATGGTCGTCATGGCAACAGTGATGCCATAATGGTCGTCATGGCAACAATGATGTCATAATGGACGTCATGGCGAAGTCATAATGGTCGTCATGGCGACGGTGATGTCATAATGGTCGTCATGGCGAAGTCATAATGGTCGTCATGGCGACGGTGATGTCATAATGGTCGTCATGGCGACGTCATAATGGTCGTCATGGCGACGTCATAATGGTCGTCATGGCGACGTCATAATGGTCGTCATGGCAACGGTGATGTCATAATGGTCGTCATGGCAACGGTGATGTCATAATGGTCGTCATGGCAACAATGATGTCATAATGGTCGTCATGGCAACAATGATGACATAATGGTCGTCATGGCAACAATGATGTCATAATGGTCGTCATGGCAACAATGATGTCATAATGGTCGTCATGGCAACAATGATGTCATAATGGTCGTCATGGCAACAATGATGCCATAATGGTCGTCATGGCAACAATGATGCCATATTGGTCGTCATGGCGACGTCATATTGGTCGTCATGGCAACGGTGATGTCATAATGGACGTCATGGCAACAATGATGGTCGTCATGGCAACGGTGATGCCATTATGGTCGTCATGGCAACGGTGATGCCATTATGGTCGTCATGGCAACGATGATGTCATAATGGTCATCATGGCGACGTCATAATGGTCATCATGGCGACGTCATAATGGTCATCATGGCGACGTCATAATGGTCGTCATGGCAATGGTGATGTCATAATGGTCGTCATGGCAACGTCATAATGGTCGTCATGGCAACGGTGATGTCATAATAGTCGTCATGGCAACGGTGATGTCATAATGGTCGTCATGGCAACGGTGATGCCATAATGGTCGTCATGGCAACGGTGATGCCATAATGGTCGTCATGGCAACGGTGATGCCATAATGGTCGTCATGGCAACGGTGATGCCATAATGGTCGTCATGGCAACGGTGATGCCATAATGGTCGTCATGGCAACGGTGATGCCATAATGGTCGTCATGGCAACGGTGATGCCATAATGGTCGTCATGGCAACGGTGATGCCATAATGGTCGTCATGGCAACGGTGATGCCATAATGGTCGTCATGGCAACGGTGATGCCATAATGGTCGTCATGGCAACGGTGATGCCATAATGGTCGTCATGGCAACGGTGATGCCATAATGGTCGTCATGGCAACGGTGATGTCATAATGGTCGTCATGGCAACGGTGATGTCATATTGGTCGTCAAGGCAACGATGATGTCATAATGGTCGTCATGGCAACGATGATGCCATAATGGTTGTCATGGCGACGTCATAATGGTCGTCATGGCAACGGTGATGTCATAATGGTCGTCATGGCAACAATGATGCCATAATGGACGTCATGGCAACGTCATAATGGTCGTCATGGCAACGGTGATGTCATAATGGTCGTCATGGCAACGGTGATGTCATGGCAAGGGTGATGTCATATTGGTCGTCATGGCAATGGTGATGTCATAATGGTCATCATGGCGACGTCATAATGGTCGTCATGGCAACGGTGATGTCATATTGGTCGTCATGGCAATAGTGATGTCATAATGGTCGTCATGGCAATGGTAATGTCATAATGGTCGTCATGGCAACGGTGATGTCATATTGGTCGTCATGGCAACGGTGATGTCATAATGGTCGTCATGGCAACGTCATAATGGTCGTCATGGCAACGGTGATGTCATATTGGTCATCATGGCAACGGTGATGTCATACTGGTCGTCATGGCTACGGTGATGTCATTTTGGTCGTCATGGCAACGGTGATGTCATAATGGACGTCGTGGCAACGGTGATGTCATAATGGACATCGTGGCAACGGTGATGTCATAATGGTCGTCATGGCAACGGTGATGTCATATTGGTCGTCATGGCAATGGTGATGTCATAATGGTCGTCATGGCGACGTCATAATGGTCGTCATGGCGACGTCATAATGGTCGTCATGGCAACGGTGATGTCATATTGGTCATCATGGGAATGGTGATGCCATAATGGTCGTCATGGCGACGTCATAATGGTCGTCATGGCAACGGTGATGTCATAATGGTCGTCATGGCAACAATGATGCCATAATGGACGTCATGGCAACGTCATAATGGTCGTCATGGCAACGGTGATGTCATAATGGTAGTCATGGCAACGGTGATGTCATAATGGTCGTCATGGCAACGGTGATGTCATGGCAAGGGTGATGTCATATTGGTCGTCATGGCAATGGTGATGTCATAATGGTCGTCATAGCGACGTCATAATGGTCGTCATGGCAACGGTGATGTCATATTGGTCGTCATGGCAATGGTGATGTCATAATGGTCGTCATGGCAACGGTGATGTCATAATGGTCGTCATGGCAACGGTGATGTCATAATGGTCGTCATGGCAACGGTGATGTCATAATGGTCGTCATGGCAACAATGATGTCATAATGGTCGTCATGGCGATGTCATATTGGTCGTCATGGCAACGGTGATGTCATAATGGACGTCATGGCAACAATGATGGTCGTCATGGCAACGGTGATGCCATAATGGTCGTCATGGCAACGGTGATGCCATAATGGTCGTCATGGCAACGGTGATGCCATAATGGTCGTCATGGCAACGGTGATGCCATAATGGTCGTCATGGCAACGGTGATGCCATAATGGTCGTCATGGCAACGGTGATGTCATAATGGTAGTCATGGCGACGTCATAACGGACGTCATGGCGACGTCATAACGGACGTCATGGCGACGTCATAATGGACGTCATGGCGACGTCATAATGGACGTCATGGCGACGTCATAATGGACGTCATGGCGACGTCATAATGGACGTCATGGCAACGGTGATGTCATAATGGACGTCATGGTAACGTCATAATGGTAGTCATGGCAACGGTGATGTCATAATGGTAGTCATGGCAACGGTGATGTCATAATGGTAGTCATGGCGACGTCATAATGGTAGTCATGGCAACGGTGATGTCATAATGGTAGTCATGGCAACGGTGATGTCATAATGGTCGTCATGGTGACGTCATAATGATCGTCATGGCAACGGTGATGTCATAATGGACGTCATGGCAACGTCATAATGGTCGTCATGGCAACCGTGATGTCATAATGGTCGTCATGGCAACAGTGATGCCATAATGGTCGTCATGGCAACAATGATGTCATAATGGACGTCATGGCGAAGTCATAATGGTCGTCATGGCGACGGTGATGTCATAATGGTCGTCATGGCGAAGTCATAATGGTCGTCATGGCGACGGTGACGTCATAATGGTCGTCATGGCGACGTCATAATGGTCGTCATGGCGACGTCATAATGGTCGTCATGGCGACGTCATAATGGTCGTCATGGCAACGGTAATGTCATAATGGTCGTCATGGCAACGGTGATGTCATAATGGTCGTCATGGCAACAATGATGTCATAATGGTCGTCATGGCAACAATGATGTCATAATGGTCGACATGGCAACAATGATGTCATAATGGTCGTCATGGCAACAATGATGTCATAATGGTCGTCATGGCAACAATGATGTCATAATGGTCGTCATGGCAACAATGATGTCATAATGGTCGTCATGGCAACAATGATGCCATAATGGTCGTCATGGCAACAATGATGCCATAATGGTCGTCATGGCAACAATGATGCCATAATGGTCGTCATGGCGACGTCATATTGGTCGTCATGGCAACGGTGATGTCATAATGGACGTCATGGCAACAATGATGGTCGTCATGGCAACGGTGATGCCATTATGGTCGTCATGGCAACGGTGATGCCTTTATGGTCGTCATGGCAACGATGATGTCATAATGGTCATCATGGCGACGTCATAATGGTCATCATGGCGACGTCATAATGGTCATCATGGCGACGTCATAATGGTCATCATGGCGACGTCATAATGGTCATCATGGCGACGTCATAATGGTCGTCATGGCAATGGTGATGTCATAATGGTCGTCATGGCAACGTCATAATGGTCGTCATGGCAACGGTGATGTCATAATGGTCGTCATGGCAACGGTGATGTCATAATGGTCGTCATGGCAACGGTGATGCCATAATGGTCGTCATGGCAATGGTGATGCCATAATGGTCGTCATGGCAACGGTGATGCCATAATGGTCGTCATGGCAACGGTGATGCCATAATGGTCGTCATGGCAACGGTGATGCCATAATGGTCGTCATGGCAACGGTGATGCCATAATGGTCGTCATGGCAACGGTGATGCCATAATGGTCGTCATGGCAACGGTGATGCCATAATGGTCGTCATGGCAACGGTGATGCCATAATGGTTGTCATGGCAACGGTGATGCCATAATGGTCGTCATGGCAACGGTGATGCCATAATGGTCGTCATGGCAACGGTGATGTTATAATGGTCGTCATGGCAACGGTGATGCCATAATGGTCGTCATGGCAACGGTGATGCCATAATGGTCGTCATGGCAACGGTGATGCCATAATGGTCGTCATGGCAACGGTGATGCCATAATGGTCGTCATGGCAACGGTGATGCCATAATGGTCGTCATGGCAACGGTGATGCCATAATGGTCGTCATGGCAACGGTGATGCCATCATGGTCGTCATGGCATCGGTGATGCCATCATGGTCGTCATGGCGACGTCATAATGGTCGTCATGGCGACGTCATAATGGACGTCATGGCGACGTCATAATGGACGTCATGGCGACGTCATAATGGACATCATGGCGACGACATAATGGACGTCATGGCGACGTCATAATGGACGTCATGGCGACGTCATAAAGGACGTCATGGCGACGTCATAATGGACGTCATGGCGACGTCATAATGGACGTCATGGCGACGTCATAATGGACGTCATGGCAACGGTGATGTCATAATGGACGTCATGGTAACGTCATAATGGTAGTCATGGCAACGGTGATGTCATAATGGTAGTCATGGCGACGTCATAATGGTAGTCATGGCAACGGTGATGTCATAATGGTAGTCATGGCAACGGTGATGTCATAATGGTCGTCATGGTGACGTCATAATGATCGTCATGGCAACGGTGATGTCATAACGGACGTCATGGCAACGTCATAATGGTCGTCATGGCAACGGTGATGTCATAATGGTCGTCATGGCAACAGTGATGCCATAATGGTCGTCATGGCAACAATGATGTCATAATGGACGTCATGGCGAAGTCATAATGGTCGTCATGGCGACGGTGATGTCATAATGGTCGTCATGGCGAAGTCATAATGGTCGTCATGGCGACGGTGATGTCATAATGGTCGTCATGGCGACGTCATAATGGTCGTCATGGCGACGTCATAATGGTCGTCATGGCAACGGTGATGTCATAATGGTCGTCATGGCAACGGTGATGTCATAATGGTCGTCATGGCAACAATGATGTCATAATGGTCGTCATGGCAACAATGATGTCATAATGGTCGTCATGGCAACAATGATGTCATAATGGTCGTCATGGCAACAATGATGTCATAATGGTCGTCATGGCAACAATGTTGTCATAATGGTCGTCATGGCAACAATGATGTCATAATGGTCGTCATGGCAACAATGATGCCATAATGGTCATCATGGCAACAATGATGCCATAATGGTCGTCATGGCGACGTCATATTGGTCGTCATGGCAACGGTGATGTCATAATGGACGTCATGGCAACAATGATGGTCGTCATGGCAACGGTGATGCCATTATGGTCGTCATGGCAACGATGATGTCATAATGGTCATCATGGCGACGTCATAATGGTCATCATGGCGACGTCATAATGGTCATCATGGCGACGTCATAATGGTCATCATGGCGACGTCATAATGGTCATCATGGCGACGTCATAATGGTCGTCATGGCAATGGTGATGTCATAATGGTCGTCATGGCAACGTCATAATGGTCGTCATGGCAACGGTGATGTCATAATGGTCGTCATGGCAACGGTGATGTCATAATGGTCGTCAATGCAACGGTGATGTCATAATGGTCGTCATGGCAACGGTGATGTCATATTGGTCGTCATGGCAACAATGATGTCATAATGGTCGTCATGGCGACGTCATAATGGTCGTCATGGCAACGGTGATGTCATAATGGTCGTCATGGCAACGGTGATGTCATAATGGTCGTCATGGCAACGGTGATGTCATGGCAACGGTGATGTCATATTGGTCGTCATGGCAATGGTGATGTCATAATGGTCGTCATGGCGACGTCATAATGACCGTCATGGCAACGGTGATGTCATATTGGTCGTCATGGCAATCGTGATGTCATAATGGTCGTCATGGCAACGGTGATGTCATAATGGTCGTCATGGCAACGGTGATGTCATAATGGTCGTCATGGCAACGGTGATGTCATAATGGTCATCATGGCAACGGTGATGTCATAATGGTCGTCATGGCAACGTCATAATGGTCGTCATGGCAACGGCGACGTCATTTTGGTCGTCATGGCAACGGTGATGTCATATTGGTCATCATGGCAACGGTGATGTCATATTGGTCGTCATGGCAACGGTGATGTCATATTGGTCGTCGTGGCAACGGTGATGTCATAATGGATGTCGTGGCAACGGTGATGTCATAATGGTCGTCATGGCAACGGTGATGTCATATTGGTCGTCATGGCAATGGTGATGTCATAATGGTCGTCATGGCGACGTCATAATGGTCGTCATGGCAACGTCATTATGGTCGTCATGGCAACGGTGATGTCATATTGGTCATCATGGCAATGGTGATGTCATAATGGTCGTCATGGCGACGTCATAATGGTCGTCATGGCAACGGTGATGTCATAATGGTCGTCATGGCAACAATGATGTCATAATGGACGTCATGGCAACGTCATAATGGTCGTCATGGCAACGGTGATGTCATAATGGTCGTCATGGCAACAATGATGTCATAATGGTCGTCATAGCAACGGTGATGTCATAATGGTCGTCATGGCAACGGTGATGTCATAATGGTCGTCATGGCAACGGTGATGTCATAATGGTCGTCATGGCAACGGTGATGTCATAATGGTCGTCATGGCAACGGTGATGTCACAATGGTCGTCATGGCGACGCCATAATGGTCGTCTTGGCAACGGCGACGCCATAATGGTCGTCATGGCAACGGCGACGTCATAATGGTCGTCATGGCAACGGCGACGTCATAATGGTCGTCATGGCAACGGCGACGTCATAATGGTCGTCATGGCAACGGCGACGTCATAATGGTCGTCATGGCAACGGCGACGTCATAATGGTCGTCATGGCAACGGCGACGTCATAATGGTCGTCATGGCAACGGCGACGTCATAATGGTCGTCATGGCAACGGCGATGTCATAATGGTCGTCATGTCAACGGCGATGTCATAATGGTCGTCATGTCAACGGTGATGTCATAATGGTCGTCTTGGCAACAATGATGCCATAGTGGTCGTCATGGCAACGGTGATGTCATAATGGTCGTCATGGCAACGGTGATGTTATAATGGTCGTCATGGCAACGGTGATGTCATAATGGACGTCATGGCAACGGTGATGTCATAATGGTCGTCATGGCAACAATGATGCCATAATGGTCGTCATGGCGACGTCATAATGGTCGTCATGGCAACGGTGATGTCATATTGGTCGTCATGGCAATGGTGATGTCATAATGGTCGTCATGGCGACGTCATAATGGTCGTCATGGCAACGGTGATGTCATAATGGTCGTCATGGCAACAATGATGTCATAATGGACGTCATGGCAACGTCATAATGGTCGTCATGGCAACGGTGATGTCATATTGGTTGTCATGGCAATGGTGATGTCATAATGGTCGTCATGGCGACGTCATAATGGTCGTCATGGCAACGGTGATGTCATAATGGTCATCATGGCAACAATGATGTCATAATGGACGTCATGGCAACGTCATAATGGTCGTCATGGCAACGGTGATGCCATAATGGTCGTCATGGCAACGGTGATGCCATAATGGTCGTCATGGCAACGGTGATGCCATAATGGTCGTCATGGCAACGGTGATGCCATAATGGTCGTCATGGCAACGGTGATGCCATAATGGTCGTCATGGCAACGGTGATGCCATAATGGTCGTCATGGCAACGGTGATGCCATAATGGTCGTCATGGCAACGGTGATGCCATAATGGTCGTCATGGCAACGGTGATGCCATAATGGTCGTCATGGCAACGGTGATGCCATAATGGTCGTCATGGCAACGGTGATGCCATAATGGTCGTCATGGCAACGGTGATGCCATAATGGTCGTCATGGCAACGGTGATGCCATAATGGTCGTCATGGCAACGGTGATGCCATAATGGTCGTCATGGCAACGGTGATGCCATAATGGTCGTCATGGCAACGGTGATGTCATAATGGTCGTCATGGCAACGGTGATGTCATATTGGTCGTCAAGGCAACGATGATGTCATAATGGTCGTCATGGCAACGATGATGCCATAATGGTCGTCATGGCGACGTCATAATGGTCGTCATGGCAACGGTGATGTCAAAATGGTCGTCATGGCAACAATGATGCCATAATGGACGTCATGGCAACGTCATAATGGTCGTCATGGCAACGGTGATGTCATAATGGTCGTCATGGCAACGGTGATGTCATGGCAAGGGTGATGTCATATTGGTCGTCATGGCAATGGTGATGTCATAATGGTCGTCATGGCGACGTCATAATGGTCGTCATGGCAACGGTGATGTCATATTGGTCGTCATGGCAATAGTGATGTCATAATGGTCGTCATGGCAATGGTGATGTCATAATGGTCGTCATGGCAACGGTGATGTCATAATGGTCGTCATGGCAACGGTGATGTCATAATGGTCGTCATGGCAACGTCATAATGGTCGTCATGGCAACGGTGATGTCATATTGGTCATCATGGCAACGGTGATGTCATATTGGTCGTCATGGCAACGGTGATGTCATATTGGTCGTCATGGCAACGGTGATGTCATAATGGACGTCGTGGCAACGGTGATGTCATAATGGACATCGTGGCAACGGTGATGTCATAATGGACATCGTGGCAACGGTGATGTCATAATGGTCGTCATGGCAACGGTGATGTCATATTGGTCGTCATGGCAATGGTGATGTCATAATGGTCGTCATGGCGACGTCATAATGGTCGTCATGGCGACGTCATAATGGTCGTCATGGCAACGGTGATGTCATATTGGTCATCATGGGAATGGTGATGCCATAATGGTCGTCATGGCGACGTCATAATGGTCGTCATGGCAACGGTGATGTCATAATGGTCGTCATGGCAACAATGATGCCATAATGGACGTCATGGCAACGTCATAATGGTCGTCATGGCAATGGTGATGTCATAATGGTCGTCATGGCAACGGTGATGTCATAATGGTCGTCATGGCAACGGTGATGTCATGGCAAGGGTGATGTCATATTGGTCGTCATGGCAATGGTGATGTCATAATGGTCGTCATAGCGACGTCATAATGGTCGTCATGGCAACGGTGATGTCATATTGGTCGTCATGGCAATGGTGATGTCATAATGGTCGTCATGGCAACGGTGATGTCATAATGGTCGTCATGGCAACGGTGATGTCATAATGGTCGTCATGGCAACGGTGATGTCACAATGGTCGTCATGGCGACGCCATAATGGTCGTCTTGGCAACGGCGACGCCATAATGGTCGTCATGGCAACGGCGACGTCATAATGGTCGTCATGGCAACGGCGACGTCATAATGGTCGTCATGGCAACAATGATGTCATAATGGTCGTCATAGCAACGGTGATGTCATAATGGTCGTCATGGCAACGGTGATGTCATAATGGTCGTCATGGCAACGGTGATGTCATAATGGTCGTCATGGCAACGGTGATGTCATAATGGTCGTCATGGCAACGGTGATGTCACAATGGTCGTCATGGCGACGCCATAATGGTCGTCTTGGCAACGGCGACGCCATAATGGTCGTCATGGCAACGGCGACGTCATAATGGTCGTCATGGCAACGGCGACGTCATAATGGTCGTCATGGCAACGGCGACGTCATAATGGTCGTCATGGCAACGGCGACGTCATAATGGTCGTCATGGCAACGGCGACGTCATAATGGTCGTCATGGCAACGGCGACGTCATAATGGTCGTCATGGCAACGGCGACGTCATAATGGTCGTCATGGCAACGGCGACGTCATAATGGTCGTCATGGCAACGGCGATGTCATAATGGTCGTCATGTCAACGGCGATGTCATAATGGTCGTCATGTCAACGGTGATGTCATAATGGTCGTCTTGGCAACAATGATGCCATAGTGGTCGTCATGGCAACGGTGATGTCATAATGGTCGTCATGGCAACGGTGATGTTATAATGGTCGTCATGGCAACGGTGATGTCATAATGGACGTCATGGCAACGGTGATGTCATAATGGTCGTCATGGCAACAATGATGCCATAATGGTCGTCATGGCGACGTCATAATGGTCGTCATGGCAACGGTGATGTCATATTGGTCGTCATGGCAATGGTGATGTCATAATGGTCGTCATGGCGACGTCATAATGGTCGTCATGGCAACGGTGATGTCATAATGGTCGTCATGGCAACAATGATGTCATAATGGACGTCATGGCAACGTCATAATGGTCGTCATGGCAACGGTGATGTCATATTGGTTGTCATGGCAATGGTGATGTCATAATGGTCGTCATGGCGACGTCATAATGGTCGTCATGGCAACGGTGATGTCATAATGGTCATCATGGCAACAATGATGTCATAATGGACGTCATGGCAACGTCATAATGGTCGTCATGGCAACGGTGATGCCATAATGGTCGTCATGGCAACGGTGATGCCATAATGGTCGTCATGGCAACGGTGATGCCATAATGGTCGTCATGGCAACGGTGATGCCATAATGGTCGTCATGGCAACGGTGATGCCATAATGGTCGTCATGGCAACGGTGATGCCATAATGGTCGTCATGGCAACGGTGATGCCATAATGGTCGTCATGGCAACGGTGATGCCATAATGGTCGTCATGGCAACGGTGATGCCATAATGGTCGTCATGGCAACGGTGATGCCATAATGGTCGTCATGGCAACGGTGATGCCATAATGGTCGTCATGGCAACGGTGATGCCATAATGGTCGTCATGGCAACGGTGATGCCATAATGGTCGTCATGGCAACGGTGATGCCATAATGGTCGTCATGGCAACGGTGATGCCATAATGGTCGTCATGGCAACGGTGATGTCATAATGGTCGTCATGGCAACGGTGATGTCATATTGGTCGTCAAGGCAACGATGATGTCATAATGGTCGTCATGGCAACGATGATGCCATAATGGTCGTCATGGCGACGTCATAATGGTCGTCATGGCAACGGTGATGTCAAAATGGTCGTCATGGCAACAATGATGCCATAATGGACGTCATGGCAACGTCATAATGGTCGTCATGGCAACGGTGATGTCATAATGGTCGTCATGGCAACGGTGATGTCATGGCAAGGGTGATGTCATATTGGTCGTCATGGCAATGGTGATGTCATAATGGTCGTCATGGCGACGTCATAATGGTCGTCATGGCAACGGTGATGTCATATTGGTCGTCATGGCAATAGTGATGTCATAATGGTCGTCATGGCAATGGTGATGTCATAATGGTCGTCATGGCAACGGTGATGTCATAATGGTCGTCATGGCAACGGTGATGTCATAATGGTCGTCATGGCAACGTCATAATGGTCGTCATGGCAACGGTGATGTCATATTGGTCATCATGGCAACGGTGATGTCATATTGGTCGTCATGGCAACGGTGATGTCATATTGGTCGTCATGGCAACGGTGATGTCATAATGGACGTCGTGGCAACGGTGATGTCATAATGGACATCGTGGCAACGGTGATGTCATAATGGACATCGTGGCAACGGTGATGTCATAATGGTCGTCATGGCAACGGTGATGTCATATTGGTCGTCATGGCAATGGTGATGTCATAATGGTCGTCATGGCGACGTCATAATGGTCGTCATGGCGACGTCATAATGGTCGTCATGGCAACGGTGATGTCATATTGGTCATCATGGGAATGGTGATGCCATAATGGTCGTCATGGCGACGTCATAATGGTCGTCATGGCAACGGTGATGTCATAATGGTCGTCATGGCAACAATGATGCCATAATGGACGTCATGGCAACGTCATAATGGTCGTCATGGCAATGGTGATGTCATAATGGTCGTCATGGCAACGGTGATGTCATAATGGTCGTCATGGCAACGGTGATGTCATGGCAAGGGTGATGTCATATTGGTCGTCATGGCAATGGTGATGTCATAATGGTCGTCATAGCGACGTCATAATGGTCGTCATGGCAACGGTGATGTCATATTGGTCGTCATGGCAATGGTGATGTCATAATGGTCGTCATGGCAACGGTGATGTCATAATGGTCGTCATGGCAACGGTGATGTCATAATGGTCGTCATGGCAACGGTGATGTCATAATGGTCGTCATAGCAACAATGATGTCATAATGGTCGTCATGGCAACAATGATGCCATAATGGTCGTCATGGCAACAATGATGCCATAATGGTCGTCATGGCGATGTCATATTGGTCGTCATGGCAACGGTGATGTCATAATGGACGTCATGGCAACAATGATGGTCGTCATGGCAACGGTGATGCCATTATGGTCGTCATGGCAACGGTGATGCCATTATGGTCGTCATGGCAACGATGATGTCATAATGGTCATCATGGCGACGTCATAATGGTCATCATGGCGACGTCATAATGGTCATCATGGCGACGTCATAATGGTCATCATGGCGACGTCATAATGGTCATCATGGCGACGTCATAATGGTCGTCATGGCAATGGTGATGTCATAATGGTCGTCATGGCAACGTCATAATGGTCGTCATGGCAACGGTGATGTCATAATGGTCGTCATGGCAACGGTGATGCCATAATGGTCGTCATGGCAACGGTGATGCCATAATGGTCGTCATGGCAACGGTGATGCCATAATGGTCGTCATGGCAACGGTGATGCCATAATGGTCGTCATGGCAACGGTGATGCCATAATGGTCGTCATGGCAACGGTGATGCCATAATGGTCGTCATGGCAACGGTGATGCCATAATGGTCGTCATGGCAACGGTGATGCCATAATGGTCGTCATGGCAACGGTGATGCCATAATGGTCGTCATGGCAACGGTGATGCCATTATGGTCGTCATGGCAACGGTGATGCCATTATGGTCATCATGGCGACGTCATAATGGTCATCATGGCGACGTCATAATGGTCATCATGGCGACGTCATAATGGTCATCATGGCGACGTCATAATGGTCGTCATGGCAATGGTGATGTCATAATGGTCGTCATGGCAATGTCATAATGGTCGTCATGGCAACGGTGATGTCATAATGGTCGTCATGGCAACGGTGATGTCATAATGGTCGTCATGGCAACGGTGATGCCATAATGGTCGTCATGGCAACGGTGATGCCATAATGGTCGTCATGGCAACGGTGATGCCATAATGGTCGTCATGGCAACGGTGATGCCATAATGGTCGTCATGGCAACGGTGATGCCATAATGGTCGTCATGGCAACGGTGATGCCATAATGGTCATCATGGCAACGGTGATGCCATAATGGTCGTCATGGCAACGGTGATGCCATAATGGTCGTCATGGCAACGGTGATGCCATAATGGTCATCATGGCAACGGTGATGTCATAATGGTAGTCATGGCGACGTCATAATGGACGTCATGGCGACGTCATAATGGACGTCATGGCGACGTCATAATGGACGTCATGGCGACGTCATAATGGACGTCATGGCAACGGTGATGTCATAATGGACGTCATGGTAACGTCATAATGGTAGTCATGGCAACGGTGATGTCATAATGGTAGTCATGGCAACGGTGATGTCATAATGGTAGTCATGGCGACGTCATAATGGTAGTCATGGCAATGGTGATGTCATAATGGTAGTCATGGCAACGGTGATGTCATAATGGTCGTCATGGTGACGTCATAATGATCGTCATGGCAACGGTGATGTCATAATGGACGTCATGGCGAAGTCATAATGGTCGTCATGGCGACGGTGATGTCATAATGGTCGTCATGGCGAAGTCATAATGGTCGTCATGGCGACGGTGATGTCATAATGGTCGTCATGGCGACGTCATAATGGTCGTCATGGCGACGTCATAATGGTCGTCATGGCGACGTCATAATGGTCGTCATGGCAACGGTGATGTCATAATGGTCGTCATGGCAACGGTGATGTCATAATGGTCGTCATGGCAACAATGATGTCATAATGGTCGTCATGGCAACAATGATGTCATAATGGTCGTCATGGCAACAATGATGTCATAATGGTCGTCATGGCAACAATGATGTCATAATGGTCGTCATGGCAACAATGATGTCATAATGGTCGTCATGGCAACAATGATGCCATAATGGTCGTCATGGCAACAATGATGCCATAATGGTCGTCATGGCGACGTCATATTGGTCGTCATGGCAACGGTGATGTCATAATGGACGTCATGGCAACAATGATGGTCGTCATGGCAACGGTGATGCCATTATGGTCGTCATGGCAACGGTGATGCCATTATGGTCGTCATGGCAACGGTGATGTCATGGCAAGGGTGATGTCATATTGGTCGTCATGGCAATGGTGATGTCATAATGGTCGTCATGGCGACGTCATAATGGTCGTCATGGCAACGGTGATGTCATATTGGTCGTCATGGCAATAGTGATGTCATAATGGTCGTCATGGCAATGGTGATGTCATAATGGTCGTCATGGCAACGGTGATGTCATAATGGTCGTCATGGCAACGGTGATGTCATAATGGTCGTCATGGCAACGTCATAATGGTCGTCATGGCAACGGTGATGTCATATTGGTCATCATGGCAACGGTGATGTCATATTGGTCGTCATGGCAACGGTGATGTCATATTGGTCGTCATGGCAACGGTGATGTCATAATGGACGTCGTGGCAACGGTGATGTCATAATGGACATCGTGGCAACGGTGATGTCATAATGGTCGTCATGGCAACGGTGATGTCATATTGGTCGTCATGGCAATGGTGATGTCATAATGGTCGTCATGGCGACGTCATAATGGTCGTCATGGCGACGTCATAATGGTCGTCATGGCAACGGTGATGTCATATTGGTCATCATGGGAATGGTGATGCCATAATGGTCGTCATGGCGACGTCATAATGGTCGTCATGGCAACGGTGATGTCATAATGGTCGTCATGGCAACAATGATGCCATAATGGACGTCATGGCAACGTCATAATGGTCGTCATGGCAATGGTGATGTCATAATGGTAGTCATGGCAACGGTGATGTCATAATGGTCGTCATGGCAACGGTGATGTCATGGCAAGGGTGATGTCATATTGGTCGTCATGGCAATGGTGATGTCATAATGGTCGTCATAGCGACGTCATAATGGTCGTCATGGCAACGGTGATGTCATATTGGTCGTCATGGCAATGGTGATGTCATAATGGTCGTCATGGCAACGGTGATGTCATAATGGTCGTCATGGCAACGGTGATGTCATAATGGTCGTCATGGCAACGGTGATGTCATAATGGTCGTCATGGCAACAATGATGTCATAATGGTCGTCATGGCAACAATGATGCCATAATGGTCGTCATGGCAACAATGATGCCATAATGGTCGTCATGGCGATGTCATATTGGTCGTCATGGCAACGGTGATGTCATAATGGACGTCATGGCAACAATGATGGTCGTCATGGCAACGGTGATGCCATTATGGTCGTCATGGCAACGGTGATGCCATTATGGTCGTCATGGCAACGATGATGTCATAATGGTCATCATGGCGACGTCATAATGGTCATCATGGCGACGTCATAATGGTCATCATGGCGACGTCATAATGGTCATCATGGCGACGTCATAATGGTCGTCATGGCAATGGTGATGTCATAATGGTCGTCATGGCAACGTCATAATGGTCGTCATGGCAACGGTGATGTCATAATGGTCGTCATGGCAACGGTGATGCCATAATGGTCGTCATGGCAACGGTGATGCCATAATGGTCGTCATGGCAACGGTGATGCCATAATGGTCGTCATGGCAACGGTGATGCCATAATGGTCGTCATGGCAACGGTGATGCCATAATGGTCGTCATGGCAACGGTGATGCCATAATGGTCGTCATGGCAACGGTGATGCCATAATGGTCGTCATGGCAACGGTGATGCCATAATGGTCGTCATGGCAACGGTGATGCCATTATGGTCGTCATGGCAACGGTGATGCCATTATGGTCGTCATGGCAACGATGATGTCATAATGGTCATCATGGCGACGTCATAATGGTCATCATGGCGACGTCATAATGGTCATCATGGCGACGTCATAATGGTCATCATGGCGACGTCATAATGGTCGTCATGGCAATGGTGATGTCATAATGGTCGTCATGGCAACGTCATAATGGTCGTCATGGCAACGGTGATGTCATAATGGTCGTCATGGCAACGGTGATGCCATAATGGTCGTCATGGCAACGGTGATGCCATAATGGTCGTCATGGCAACGGTGATGCCATAATGGTCGTCATGGCAACGGTGATGCCATAATGGTCGTCATGGCAACGGTGATGTCATAATGGTAGTCATGGCGACGTCATAATGGACGTCATGGCGACGTCATAATGGACGTCATGGCGACGTCATAATGGACGTCATGGCGACGTCATAATGGACGTCATGGCAACGGTGATGTCATAATGGACGTCATGGTAACGTCATAATGGTAGTCATGGCAACGGTGATGTCATAATGGTAGTCATGGCAACGGTGATGTCATAATGGTAGTCATGGCGACGTCATAATGGTAGTCATGGCAATGGTGATGTCATAATGGTAGTCATGGCAACGGTGATGTCATAATGGTCGTCATGGTGACGTCATAATGATCGTCATGGCAACGGTAATGTCATAATGGACGTCATGGCGAAGTCATAATGGTCGTCATGGCGACGGTGATGTCATAATGGTCGTCATGGCGAAGTCATAATGGTCGTCATGGCGACGGTGATGTCATAATGGTCGTCATGGCGACGTCATAATGGTCGTCATGGCGACGTCATAATGGTCGTCATGGCGACGTCATAATGGTCGTCATGGCAACGGTGATGTCATAATGGTCGTCATGGCAACGGTGATGTCATAATGGTCGTCATGGCAACAATGATGTCATAATGGTCGTCATGGCAACAATGATGTCATAATGGTCGTCATGGCAACAATGATGTCATAATGGTCGTCATGGCAACAATGATGTCATAATGGTCGTCATGGCAACAATGATGTCATAATGGTCGTCATGGCAACAATGATGCCATAATGGTCGTCATGGCAACAATGATGCCATAATGGTCGTCATGGCGACGTCATATTGGTCGTCATGGCAACGGTGATGTCATAATGGACGTCATGGCAACAATGATGGTCGTCATGGCAACGGTGATGCCATTATGGTCGTCATGGCAACGGTGATGCCATTATGGTCGTCATGGCAACGGTGATGTCATGGCAAGGGTGATGTCATATTGGTCGTCATGGCAATGGTGATGTCATAATGGTCGTCATGGCGACGTCATAATGGTCGTCATGGCAACGGTGATGTCATATTGGTCGTCATGGCAATAGTGATGTCATAATGGTCGTCATGGCAATGGTGATGTCATAATGGTCGTCATGGCAACGGTGATGTCATAATGGTCGTCATGGCAACGGTGATGTCATAATGGTCGTCATGGCAACGTCATAATGGTCATCATGGCAACGGTGATGTCATATTGGTCATCATGGCAACGGTGATGTCATATTGGTCGTCATGGCAACGGTGATGTCATATTGGTCGTCATGGCAACGGTGATGTCATAATGGACGTCGTGGCAACGGTGATGTCATAATGGACATCGTGGCAACGGTGATGTCATAATGGTCGTCATGGCAACGGTGATGTCATATTGGTCGTCATGGCAATGGTGATGTCATAATGGTCGTCATGGCGACGTCATAATGGTCGTCATGGCGACGTCATAATGGTCGTCATGGCAACGGTGATGTCATATTGGTCATCATGGGAATGGTGATGCCATAATGGTCGTCATGGCGACGTCATAATGGTCGTCATGGCAACGGTGATGTCATAATGGTCGTCATGGCAACAATGATGCCATAATGGACGTCATGGCAACGTCATAATGGTCGTCATGGCAATGGTGATGTCATAATGGTAGTCATGGCAACGGTGATGTCATAATGGTCGTCATGGCAACGGTGATGTCATGGCAAGGGTGATGTCATATTGGTCGTCATGGCAATGGTGATGTCATAATGGTCGTCATAGCGACGTCATAATGGTCGTCATGGCAACGGTGATGTCATATTGGTCGTCATGGCAATGGTGATGTCATAATGGTCGTCATGGCAACGGTGATGTCATAATGGTCGTCATGGCAACGGTGATGTCATAATGGTCGTCATGGCAACGGTGATGTCATAATGGTCGTCATGGCAACAATGATGTCATAATGGTCGTCATGGCAACAATGATGCCATAATGGTCGTCATGGCAACAATGATGCCATAATGGTCGTCATGGCGATGTCATATTGGTCGTCATGGCAACGGTGATGTCATAATGGACGTCATGGCAACAATGATGGTCGTCATGGCAACGGTGATGCCATTATGGTCGTCATGGCAACGGTGATGCCATTATGGTCGTCATGGCAACGATGATGTCATAATGGTCATCATGGCGACGTCATAATGGTCATCATGGCGACGTCATAATGGTCATCATGGCGACGTCATAATGGTCATCATGGCGACGTCATAATGGTCATCATGGCGACGTCATAATGGTCGTCATGGCAATGGTGATGTCATAATGGTCGTCATGGCAACGTCATAATGGTCGTCATGGCAACGGTGATGTCATAATGGTCGTCATGGCAACGGTGATGCCATAATGGTCGTCATGGCAACGGTGATGCCATAATGGTCGTCATGGCAACGGTGATGCCATAATGGTCGTCATGGCAACGGTGATGCCATAATGGTCGTCATGGCAACGGTGATGCCATAATGGTCGTCATGGCAACGGTGATGCCATAATGGTCGTCATGGCAACGGTGATGCCATAATGGTCGTCATGGCAACGGTGATGCCATTATGGTCGTCATGGCAACGGTGATGCCATTATGGTCGTCATGGCAACGATGATGTCATAATGGTCATCATGGCGACGTCATAATGGTCATCATGGCGACGTCATAATGGTCATCATGGCGACGTCATAATGGTCATCATGGCGACGTCATAATGGTCGTCATGGCAATGGTGATGTCATAATGGTCGTCATGGCAACGTCATAATGGTCGTCATGGCAACGGTGATGCCATAATGGTCGTCATGGCAACGGTGATGTCATAATGGTCGTCATGGCAACGGTGATGCCATAATGGTCGTCATGGCAACGGTGATGCCATAATGGTCGTCATGGCAACGGTGATGCCATAATGGTCGTCATGGCAACGGTGATGCCATAATGGTCGTCATGGCAACGGTGATGCCATAATGGTCGTCATGGCAACGGTGATGCCATAATAGTCGTCATGGCAACGGTGATGCCATAATGGTCGTCATGGCAACGGTGATGCCATAATGGTCGTCATGGCAACGGTGATGTCATAATGGTAGTCATGGCGACGTCATAATGGACGTCATGGCGACGTCATAATGGACGTCATGGCAACGGTGATGTCATAATGGACGTCATGGTAACGTCATAATGGTAGTCATGGCAACGGTGATGTCATAATGGTAGTCATGGCAACGGTGATGTCATAATGGTAGTCATGGCGACGTCATAATGGTAGTCATGGCAATGGTGATGTCATAATGGTAGTCATGGCAACGGTGATGTCATAATGGTCGTCATGGTGACGTCATAATGATCGTCATGGCAACGGTGATGTCATAATGGACGTCATGGCAACGTCATAATGGTCGTCATGGCAACGGTGATGTCATAATGGTCGTCATGGCAATGGTGATGTCATAATGGTCGTCATGGCAACGTCATAATGGTCGTCATGGCAACGGTGATGTCATAATGGTCGTCATGGCAACGGTGATGCCATAATGGTCGTCATGGCAACGGTGATGCCATAATGGTCGTCATGGCAACGGTGATGCCATAATGGTCGTCATGGCAACGGTGATGCCATAATGGTCGTCATGGCAACGGTGATGCCATAATGGTCGTCATGGCAACGGTGATGCCATAATGGTCGTCATGGCAACGGTGATGCCATAATGGTCGTCATGGCAACGGTGATGCCATTATGGTCGTCATGGCAACGGTGATGCCATTATGGTCGTCATGGCAACGATGATGTCATAATGGTCATCATGGCGACGTCATAATGGTCATCATGGCGACGTCATAATGGTCATCATGGCGACGTCATAATGGTCATCATGGCGACGTCATAATGGTCGTCATGGCAATGGTGATGTCATAATGGTCGTCATGGCAACGTCATAATGGTCGTCATGGCAACGGTGATGCCATAATGGTCGTCATGGCAACGGTGATGTCATAATGGTCGTCATGGCAACGGTGATGCCATAATGGTCGTCATGGCAACGGTGATGCCATAATGGTCGTCATGGCAACGGTGATGCCATAATGGTCGTCATGGCAACGGTGATGCCATAATGGTCGTCATGGCAACGGTGATGCCATAATGGTCGTCATGGCAACGGTGATGCCATAATAGTCGTCATGGCAACGGTGATGCCATAATGGTCGTCATGGCAACGGTGATGCCATAATGGTCGTCATGGCAACGGTGATGTCATAATGGTAGTCATGGCGACGTCATAATGGACGTCATGGCGACGTCATAATGGACGTCATGGCAACGGTGATGTCATAATGGACGTCATGGTAACGTCATAATGGTAGTCATGGCAACGGTGATGTCATAATGGTAGTCATGGCAACGGTGATGTCATAATGGTAGTCATGGCGATGTCATAATGGTAGTCATGGCAATGGTGATGTCATAATGGTAGTCATGGCAACGGTGATGTCATAATGGTCGTCATGGTGACGTCATAATGATCGTCATGGCAACGGTGATGTCATAATGGACGTCATGGCAACGTCATAATGGTCGTCATGGCAACGGTGATGTCATAATGGTCGTCATGGCAATGGTGATGTCATAATGGTCGTCATGGCAACGTCATAATGGTCGTCATGGCAACGGTGATGTCATAATAGTCGTCATGGCAACGGTGATGTCATAATGGTCGTCATGGCAACGGTGATGCCATAATGGTCGTCATGGCAACGGTGATGCCATAATGGTCGTCATGGCAACGGTGATGCCATAATGGTCGTCATGGCAACGGTGATGCCATAATGGTCGTCATGGCAACGGTGATGCCATAATGGTCGTCATGGTAACGGTGATGCCATAATGGTCGTCATGGCAACGGTGATGCCATAATGGTCGTCATGGCAACGGTGATGCCATAATGGTCGTCATGGCAACGGTGATGCCATAATGGTCGTCATGGCAACGGTGATGCCATAATGGTCGTCATGGCAACGGTGATGCCATAATGGTCGTCATGGCAACGGTGATGCCATAATGGTCGTCATGGCAACGGTGATGCCATAATGGTCGTCATGGCAACGGTGATGCCATAATGGTCGTCATGGCAACGGTGATGTCATAATGGTCGTCATGGCAACGGTGATGTCATATTTGTCGTCAAGGCAACGATGATGTCATAATGGTCGTCATGGCAACGATGATGCCATAATGGTCGTCATGGCGACGTCATAATGGTCGTCATGGCAACGGTGATGTCATAATGGTCGTCATGGCAACAATGATGCCATAATGGACGTCATGGCAACGTCATAATGGTCGTCATGGCAACGGTGATGTCATAATGGTCGTCATGGCAACGGTGATGTCATGGCAAGGGTGATGTCATATTGGTCGTCATGGCAATGGTGATGTCATAATGGTCATCATGGCGACGTCATAATGGTCGTCATGGCAACGGTGATGTCATATTGGTCGTCATGGCAATAGTGATGTCATAATGGTCGTCATGGCAATGGTGATGTCATAATGGTCGTCATGGCAACGGTGATGTCATAATGGTCGTCATGGCAACGGTGATGTCATAATGGTCGTCATGGCAACGTCATAATGGTCGTCATGGCAACGGTGATGTCATATTGGTCATCATGGCAACGGTGATGTCATACTGGTCGTCATGGCAACGGTGATGTCATATTGGTCGTCATGGCAACGGTGATGTCATAATGGACGTCGTGGCAACGGTGATGTCATAATGGACATCGTGGCAACGGTGATGTCATAATGGTCGTCATGGCAACGGTGATGTCATATTGGTCGTCATGGCAATGGTGATGTCATAATGGTCGTCATGGCGACGTCATAATGGTCGTCATGGCGACGTCATAATGGTCGTCATGGTGACGTCATAATGGTCGTCATGGCAACGGTGATGTCATAATGGTCGTCATGGCAACAATGATGTCATAATGGTCGTCATGGCAACAATGATGTCATAATGGTCGTCATGGCAACAATGATGTCATAATGGTCGTCATGGCAACAATGATGTCATAATGGTCGTCATGGCAACAATGATGTCATAATGGTCGTCATGGCAACAATGATGCCATAATGGTCGTCATGGCAACAATGATGCCATAATGGTCGTCATGGCGACGTCATATTGGTCGTCATGGCAACGGTGATGTCATAATGGACGTCATGGCAACAATGATGGTCGTCATGGCAACGGTGATGCCATTATGGTCGTCATGGCAACGGTGATGCCATTATGGTCGTCATGGCAACGATGATGTCATAATGGTCATCATGGCGACGTCATAATGGTCATCATGGCGACGTCATAATGGTCATCATGGCGACGTCATAATGGTCATCATGGCGACGTCATAATGGTCATCATGGCGACGTCATAATGGTCATCATGGCGACGTCATAATGGTCGTCATGGCAATGGTGATGTCATAATGGTCGTCATGGCAACGTCATAATGGTCGTCATGGCAACGGTGATGTCATAATAGTCGTCATGGCAACGGTGATGTCATAATGGTCGTCATGGCAACGGTGATGCCATAATGGTCGTCATGGCAACGGTGATGCCATAATGGTCGTCATGGCAACGGTGATGCCATAATGGTCGTCATGGCAACGGTGATGCCATAATGGTCGTCATGGCAACGGTGATGCCATAATGGTCGTCATGGCAACGGTGATGCCATAATGGTCGTCATGGCAACGGTGATGCCATAATGGTCGTCATGGCAACGGTGATGCCATAATGGTCGTCATGGCAACGGTGATGCCATAATGGTCGTCATGGCAACGGTGATGCCATAATGGTCGTCATGGCAACGGTGATGCCATAATGGTCGTCATGGCAACGGTGATGCCATAATGGTCGTCATGGCAACGGTGATGCCATAATGGTCGTCATGGCAACGGTGATGCCATAATGGTCGTCATGGCAACGGTGATGTCATAATGGTCGTCATGGCAACGGTGATGTCATATTGGTCGTCAAGGCAACGATGATGTCATAATGGTCGTCATGGCAACGATGATGCCATAATGGTCGTCATGGCGACGTCATAATGGTCGTCATGGCAACGGTGATGTCATAATGGTCGTCATGGCAACAATGATGCCATAATGGACGTCATGGCAACGTCATAATGGTCGTCATGGCAACGGTGATGTCATAATGGTCGTCATGGCAACGGTGATGTCATGGCAAGGGTGATGTCATATTGGTCGTCATGGCAATGGTGATGTCATAATGGTCATCATGGCGACGTCATAATGGTCGTCATGGCAACGGTGATGTCATATTGGTCGTCATGGCAATAGTGATGTCATAATGGTCGTCATGGCAATGGTGATGTCATAATGGTCGTCATGGCAACGGTGATGTCATAATGGTCGTCATGGCAACGGTGATGTCATAATGGTCGTCATGGCAACGTCATAATGGTCGTCATGGCAACGGTGATGTCATATTGGTCATCATGGCAACGGTGATGTCATACTGGTCGTCATGGCAACGATGATGTCATATTGGTCGTCATGGCAACGGTGATGTCATAATGGACGTCGTGGCAACGGTGATGTCATAATGGACATCGTGGCAACGGTGATGTCATAATGGTCGTCATGGCAACGGTGATGTCATATTGGTCGTCATGGCAATGGTGATGTCATAATGGTCGTCATGGCGACGTCATAATGGTCGTCATGGCGACGTCATAATGGTCGTCATGGCAACGGTGATGTCATATTGGTCATCATGGGAATGGTGATGCCATAATGGTCGTCATGGCGACGTCATAATGGTCGTCATGGCAACGGTGATGTCATAATGGTCGTCATGGCAACAATGATGCCATAATGGACGTCATGGCAACGTCATAATGGTCGTCATGGCAACGGTGATGTCATAATGGTAGTCATGGCAACGGTGATGTCATAATGGTCGTCATGGCAACGGTGATGTCATGGCAAGGGTGATGTCATATTGGTCGTCATGGCAATGGTGATGTCATAATGGTCATCATAGCGACGTCATAATGGTCGTCATGGCAACGGTGATGTCATATTGGTCGTCATGGCAATGGTGATGTCATAATGGTCGTCATGGCAACGGTGATGTCATAATGGTCGTCATGGCAACGGTGATGTCATAATGGTCGTCATGGCAACGGTGATGTCATAATGGTCGTCATGGCAACAATGATGTCATAATGGTCGTCATGGCAACAATGATGCCATAATGGTCGTCATGGCAACAATGATGCCATAATGGTCGTCATGGCGATGTCATATTGGTCGTCATGGCAACGGTGATGTCATAATGGATGTCATGGCAACAATGATGGTCGTCATGGCAACGGTGATGCCATTATGGTCGTCATGGCAACGGTGATGCCATTATGGTCGTCATGGCAACGATGATGTCATAATGGTCATCATGGCGACGTCATAATGGTCATCATGGCGACGTCATAATGGTCATCATGGCGACGTCATAATGGTCATCATGGCGACGTCATAATGGTCATCATGGCGACGTCATAATGGTCGTCATGGCAATGGTGATGTCATAATGGTCGTCATGGCAACGTCATAATGGTCGTCATGGCAACGGTGATGCCATAATGGTCGTCATGGCAACGGTGATGCCATAATGGTCGTCATGGCAACGGTGATGCCATAATGGTCGTCATGGCAACGGTGATGCCATAATGGTCGTCATGGCAACGGTGATGCCATAATGGTCGTCATGGCAACGGTGATGCCATAATGGTCGTCATGGCAACGGTGATGCCATAATGGTCGTCATGGCAACGGTGATGCCATAATGGTCGTCATGGCAACGGTGATGCCATAATGGTCGTCATGGCAACGGTGATGCCATTATGGTTGTCATGGCAACGGTGATGCCATTATGGTCGTCATGGCAACGATGATGTCATAATGGTCGTCATGGCGACGTCATAATGGTCATCATGGCGACGTCATAATGGTCATCATGGCGACGTCATAATGGTCATCATGGCGACGTCATAATGGTCATCATGGCGACGTCATAATGGTCGTCATGGCAATGGTGATGTCATAATGGTCGTCATGGCAACGTCATAATGGTCGTCATGGCAACGGTGATGTCATAATGGTCGTCATGGCAACGGTGATGTCATAATGGTCGTCATGGCAACGGTGATGCCATAATGGTCGTCATGGCAACGGTGATGCCATAATGGTCGTCATGGCAACGGTGATGCCATAATGGTCGTCATGGCAACGGTGATGCCATAATGGTCGTCATGGCAACGGTGATGCCATAATGGTCGTCATGGCAACGGTGATGCCATAATGGTCGTCATGGCAACGGTGATGCCATAATGGTCGTCATGGCAACGGTGATGCCATAATGGTCGTCATGGCAACGGTGATGCCATAATGGTCGTCATGGCAACGGTGATGTCATAATGGTAGTCATGGCGACGTCATAATGGACGTCATGGCGACGTCATAATGGACGTCATGGCGACGTCATAATGGACGTCATGGCGACGTCATAATGGACGTCATGGCGACGTCATAATGGACGTCATGGCAACGGTGATGTCATAATGGACGTCATGGTAACGTCATAATGGTAGTCATGGCAACGGTGATGTCATAATGGTAGTCATGGCAACGGTGATGTCATAATGGTAGTCATGGCGACGTCATAATGGTAGTCATGGCAACGGTGATGTCATAATGGTAGTCATGGCAACGGTGATGTCATAATGGTCGTCATGGTGAGGTCATAATGATCGTCATGGCAACGGTGATGTCATAATGGACGTCATGGCAACGTCATAATGGTCGTCATGGCAACGGTGATGTCATAATGGTCGTCATGGCAACAGTGATGCCATAATGGTCGTCATGGCAACAATGATGTCATAATGGACGTCATGGCGAAGTCATAATGGTCGTCATGGCGACGGTGATGTCATAATGGTCGTCATGGCGAAGTCATAATGGTCGTCATGGCGACGGTGATGTCATAATGGTCGTCATGGCGACGTCATAATGGTCGTCATGGCGACGTCATAATGGTCATCATGGCGACGTCATAATGGTCGTCATGGCAACGGTGATGTCATAATGGTCGTCATGGCAACGGTGATGTCATAATGGTCGTCATGGCAACAATGATGTCATAATGGTCGTCATGGCAACAATGATGTCATAATGGTCGTCATGGCAACAATGATGTCATAATGGTCGTCATGGCAACAATGATGTCATAATGGTCGTCATGGCAACAATGATGTCAAAATGGTCGTCATGGCAACAATGATGCCATAATGGTCGTCATGGCAACAATGATGCCATAATGGTCGTCATGGCGACGTCATATTGGTCGTCATGGCAACGGTGATGTCATAATGGACGTCATGGCAACAATGATGGTCGTCATGGCAACGGTGATGCCATTATGGTCGTCATGGCAACGGTGATGCCATTATGGTCGTCATGGCAACGATGATGTCATAATGGTCATCATGGCGACGTCATAATGGTCATCATGGCGACGTCATAATGGTCATCATGGCGACGTCATAATGGTCATCATGGCGACGTCATAATGGTCATCATGGCGACGTCATAATGGTCGTCATGGCAATGGTGATGTCATAATGGTCGTCATGGCAACGTCATAATGGTCGTCATGGCAACGGTGATGTCATAATGGTCGTCATGGCAACGGTGATGTCATAATGGTCGTCATGGCAACGGTGATGTCATAATGGTCGTCATGGCAACGGTGATGTCATATTGGTCGTCATGGCAACAATGATGTCATAATGGTCGTCATGGCGACGTCATAATGGTCGTCATGGCAACGGTGATGTCATAATGGTCGTCATGGCAACGGTGATGTCATAATGGTCGTCATGGCAACGGTGATGTCATGGCAACGGTGATGTCATATTGGTCATCATGGCAATGGTGATGTCATAATGGTCGTCATGGCGACGTCATAATGATCGTCATGGCAACGGTGATGTCATATTGGTCGTCATGGCAATGGTGATGTCATAATGGTCGTCATGGCAACGGTGATGTCATAATGGTCGTCATGGCAACGGTGATGTCATAATGGTCGTCATGGCAACGGTGATGTCATAATGGTCATCATGGCAACGGTGATGTCATAATGGTCATCATGGCAACGTCATAATGGTCGTCATGGCAACGGCGACGTCATTTTGGTCGTCATGGCAACGGTGATGTCATATTGGTCATCATGGCAACGGTGATGTCATATTGGTCGTCATGGCAACGGTGATGTCATATTGGTCGTCGTGGCAACAGTGATGTCATAATGGATGTCGTGGCAACGGTGATGTCATAATGGTCGTCATGGCAACGGTGATGTCATATTGGTCGTCATGGCAATGGTGATGTCATAATGGTCGTCATGGCGACGTCATAATGGTCGTCATGGCGACGTCATTATGGTCGTCATGGCAACGGTGATGTCATATTGGTCATCATGGCAATGGTGATGTCATAATGGTCGTCATGGCGACGTCATAATGGTCGTCATGGCAACGGTGATGTCATAATGGTCGTCATGGCAACAATGATGTCATAATGGACGTCATGGCAACGTCATAATGGTCGTCATGGCAACGGTGATGTCATAATGGTCGTCATGGCAACAATGATGTCATAATGGTCGTCATAGCAACGGTGATGTCATAATGGTCGTCATGGCAACGGTGATGTCATATTGGTCATCATGGCAACGGTGATGTCATATTGGTCGTCATGGCAACGGTGATGTCATATTGGTCGTCGTGGCAACAGTGATGTCATAATGGATGTCGTGGCAACGGTGATGTCATAATGGTCGTCATGGCAACGGTGATGTCATATTGGTCGTCATGGCAATGGTGATGTCATAATGGTCGTCATGGCGACGTCATAATGGTCGTCATGGCGACGTCATTATGGTCGTCATGGCAACGGTGATGTCATATTGGTCATCATGGCAATGGTGATGTCATAATGGTCGTCATGGCGACGTCATAATGGTCGTCATGGCAACGGTGATGTCATAATGGTCGTCATGGCAACAATGATGTCATAATGGACGTCATGGCAACGTCATAATGGTCGTCATGGCAACGGTGATGTCATAATGGTAGTCATGGCAACGGTGATGTCATAATGGTCGTCATGGCAACGGTGATGTCATGGCAAGGGTGATGTCATATTGGTCGTCATGGCAATGGTGATGTCATAATGGTCATCATAGCGACGTCATAATGGTCGTCATGGCAACGGTGATGTCATATTGGTCGTCATGGCAATGGTGATGTCATAATGGTCGTCATGGCAACGGTGATGTCATAATGGTCGTCATGGCAACGGTGATGTCATAATGGTCGTCATGGCAACGGTGATGTCATAATGGTCGTCATGGCAACAATGATGTCATAATGGTCGTCATGGCAACAATGATGCCATAATGGTCGTCATGGCAACAATGATGCCATAATGGTCGTCATGGCGATGTCATATTGGTCGTCATGGCAACGGTGATGTCATAATGGATGTCATGGCAACAATGATGGTCGTCATGGCAACGGTGATGCCATTATGGTCGTCATGGCAACGGTGATGCCATTATGGTCGTCATGGCAACGATGATGTCATAATGGTCATCATGGCGACGTCATAATGGTCATCATGGCGACGTCATAATGGTCATCATGGCGACGTCATAATGGTCATCATGGCGACGTCATAATGGTCATCATGGCGACGTCATAATGGTCGTCATGGCAATGGTGATGTCATAATGGTCGTCATGGCAACGTCATAATGGTCGTCATGGCAACGGTGATGCCATAATGGTCGTCATGGCAACGGTGATGCCATAATGGTCGTCATGGCAACGGTGATGCCATAATGGTCGTCATGGCAACGGTGATGCCATAATGGTCGTCATGGCAACGGTGATGCCATAATGGTCGTCATGGCAACGGTGATGCCATAATGGTCGTCATGGCAACGGTGATGCCATAATGGTCGTCATGGCAACGGTGATGCCATAATGGTCGTCATGGCAACGGTGATGCCATAATGGTCTTCATGGCAACGGTGATGCCATTATGGTTGTCATGGCAACGGTGATGCCATTATGGTCGTCATGGCAACGATGATGTCATAATGGTCGTCATGGCGACGTCATAATGGTCATCATGGCGACGTCATAATGGTCATCATGGCGACGTCATAATGGTCATCATGGCGACGTCATAATGGTCATCATGGCGACGTCATAATGGTCGTCATGGCAATGGTGATGTCATAATGGTCGTCATGGCAACGTCATAATGGTCGTCATGGCAACGGTGATGTCATAATGGTCGTCATGGCAACGGTGATGTCATAATGGTCGTCATGGCAACGGTGATGCCATAATGGTCGTCATGGCAACGGTGATGCCATAATGGTCGTCATGGCAACGGTGATGCCATAATGGTCGTCATGGCAACGGTGATGCCATAATGGTCGTCATGGCAACGGTGATGCCATAATGGTCGTCATGGCAACGGTGATGCCATAATGGTCGTCATGGCAACGGTGATGCCATAATGGTCGTCATGGCAACGGTGATGCCATAATGGTCGTCATGGCAACGGTGATGCCATAATGGTCGTCATGGCAACGGTGATGTCATAATGGTAGTCATGGCGACGTCATAATGGACGTCATGGCGACGTCATAATGGACGTCATGGCGACGTCATAATGGACGTCATGGCGACGTCATAATGGACGTCATGGCGACGTCATAATGGACGTCATGGCAACGGTGATGTCATAATGGACGTCATGGTAACGTCATAATGGTAGTCATGGCAACGGTGATGTCATAATGGTAGTCATGGCAACGGTGATGTCATAATGGTAGTCATGGCGACGTCATAATGGTAGTCATGGCAACGGTGATGTCATAATGGTAGTCATGGCAACGGTGATGTCATAATGGTCGTCATGGTGAGGTCATAATGATCGTCATGGCAACGGTGATGTCATAATGGACGTCATGGCAACGTCATAATGGTCGTCATGGCAACGGTGATGTCATAATGGTCGTCATGGCAACAGTGATGCCATAATGGTCGTCATGGCAACAATGATGTCATAATGGACGTCATGGCGAAGTCATAATGGTCGTCATGGCGACGGTGATGTCATAATGGTCGTCATGGCGAAGTCATAATGGTCGTCATGGCGACGGTGATGTCATAATGGTCGTCATGGCGACGTCATAATGGTCGTCATGGCGACGTCATAATGGTCATCATGGCGACGTCATAATGGTCGTCATGGCAACGGTGATGTCATAATGGTCGTCATGGCAACGGTGATGTCATAATGGTCGTCATGGCAACAATGATGTCATAATGGTCGTCATGGCAACAATGATGTCATAATGGTCGTCATGGCAACAATGATGTCATAATGGTCGTCATGGCAACAATGATGTCATAATGGTCGTCATGGCAACAATGATGTCAAAATGGTCGTCATGGCAACAATGATGCCATAATGGTCGTCATGGCAACAATGATGCCATAATGGTCGTCATGGCGACGTCATATTGGTCGTCATGGCAACGGTGATGTCATAATGGACGTCATGGCAACAATGATGGTCGTCATGGCAACGGTGATGCCATTATGGTCGTCATGGCAACGGTGATGCCATTATGGTCGTCATGGCAACGATGATGTCATAATGGTCATCATGGCGACGTCATAATGGTCATCATGGCGACGTCATAATGGTCATCATGGCGACGTCATAATGGTCATCATGGCGACGTCATAATGGTCATCATGGCGACGTCATAATGGTCGTCATGGCAATGGTGATGTCATAATGGTCGTCATGGCAACGTCATAATGGTCGTCATGGCAACGGTGATGTCATAATGGTCGTCATGGCAACGGTGATGTCATAATGGTCGTCATGGCAACGGTGATGTCATAATGGTCGTCATGGCAACGGTGATGTCATATTGGTCGTCATGGCAACAATGATGTCATAATGGTCGTCATGGCGACGTCATAATGGTCGTCATGGCAACGGTGATGTCATAATGGTCGTCATGGCAACGGTGATGTCATAATGGTCGTCATGGCAACGGTGATGTCATGGCAACGGTGATGTCATATTGGTCATCATGGCAATGGTGATGTCATAATGGTCGTCATGGCGACGTCATAATGATCGTCATGGCAACGGTGATGTCATATTGGTCGTCATGGCAATGGTGATGTCATAATGGTCGTCATGGCAACGGTGATGTCATAATGGTCGTCATGGCAACGGTGATGTCATAATGGTCGTCATGGCAACGGTGATGTCATAATGGTCATCATGGCAACGGTGATGTCATAATGGTCATCATGGCAACGTCATAATGGTCGTCATGGCAACGGCGACGTCATTTTGGTCGTCATGGCAACGGTGATGTCATATTGGTCATCATGGCAACGGTGATGTCATATTGGTCGTCATGGCAACGGTGATGTCATATTGGTCGTCGTGGCAACAGTGATGTCATAATGGATGTCGTGGCAACGGTGATGTCATAATGGTCGTCATGGCAACGGTGATGTCATATTGGTCGTCATGGCAATGGTGATGTCATAATGGTCGTCATGGCGACGTCATAATGGTCGTCATGGCGACGTCATTATGGTCGTCATGGCAACGGTGATGTCATATTGGTCATCATGGCAATGGTGATGTCATAATGGTCGTCATGGCGACGTCATAATGGTCGTCATGGCAACGGTGATGTCATAATGGTCGTCATGGCAACAATGATGTCATAATGGACGTCATGGCAACGTCATAATGGTCGTCATGGCAACGGTGATGTCATAATGGTCGTCATGGCAACAATGATGTCATAATGGTCGTCATAGCAACGGTGATGTCATAATGGTCGTCATGGCAACGGTGATGTCATATTGGTCATCATGGCAACGGTGATGTCATATTGGTCGTCATGGCAACGGTGATGTCATATTGGTCGTCGTGGCAACAGTGATGTCATAATGGATGTCGTGGCAACGGTGATGTCATAATGGTCGTCATGGCAACGGTGATGTCATATTGGTCGTCATGGCAATGGTGATGTCATAATGGTCGTCATGGCGACGTCATAATGGTCGTCATGGCGACGTCATTATGGTCGTCATGGCAACGGTGATGTCATATTGGTCATCATGGCAATGGTGATGTCATAATGGTCGTCATGGCGACGTCATAATGGTCGTCATGGCAACGGTGATGTCATAATGGTCGTCATGGCAACAATGATGTCATAATGGACGTCATGGCAACGTCATAATGGTCGTCATGGCAACGGTGATGTCATAATGGTCGTCATGGCAACAATGATGTCATAATGGTCGTCATAGCAACGGTGATGTCATAATGGTCGTCATGGCAACGGTGATGTCATAATGGTCGTCATGGCAACGGTGATGTCATAATGGTCGTCATGGCAACGGTGATGTCATAATGGTCGTCATGGCAACGGTGATGTCATAATGGTCGTCATGGCGACGCCATAATGGTCGTCTTGGCAGCGGCGACGCCATAATGGTCGTCATGGCAACGGTGACGTCATAATGGTCGTCATGGCAACGGCGACGTCATAATGGTCGTCATGGCAACGGCGACGTCATAATGGTCGTCATGGCAACGGCGACGTCATAATGGTCGTCATGGCAACGGCGACGTCATAATGGTCGTCATGGCAACGGCGACGTCATAATGGTCGTCATGGCAACGGCGACGTCATAATGGTCGTCATGGCAACGGTGATGTCATAATGGTCGTCATGGCAACGGTGATGTCATAATGGTCGTCATGGCAACGGTGATATCATAATGGTCGTCATGGCAACGGTGATGTCATAATGGTCGTCATGGCGACGCCATAATGGTCGTCTTGGCAGCGGCGACGCCATATTGGTCGTCATGGCAACGGTGACGTCATAATGGTCGTCATGGCAACGGTGACGTCATAATGGTCGTCATGGCAACGGCGACGTCATAATGGTCGTCATGGCAACGGCGACGTCATAATGGTCGTCATGGCAACGGCGACGTCATAATGGTCGTCATGGCAACGGCGACGTCATAATGGTCGTCATGGCAACGGCGACGTCATAATGGTCGTCATGGCAACGGCGACGTCATAATGGTCGTCATGGCAACGGCGATGTCATAATGGTCGTCATGGCAACGGCGACGTCATAATGGTCGTCATGGCAACGGCGACGTCATAATGGTCGTCATGGCAACAATGATGCCATAATGGTCGTCATGGCAACGGTGATGTCATAATGGTCGTCATGGCAACGGTGATGTTATAATGGTCGTCATGGCAACGGTGATGTCATAATGGACGTCATGGCAACGGTGATGTCATAATGGTCGTCATGGCAACAATGATGCCATAATGGTCGTCATGGCGACGTCATAATGGTCGTCATGGCAACGGTGATGTCATATTGGTCGTCATGGCAATGGTGATGTCATAATGGTCGTCATGGCGACGTCATAATGGTCGTCATGGCAACGGTGATGTCATAATGGTCGTCATGGCAACAATGATGTCATAATGGACGTCATGGCAACGTCATAATGGTCGTCATGGCAACGGTGATGTCATATTGGTTGTCATGGCAATGGCGACGTCATAATGGTCGTCATGGCGACGTCATAATGGTCGTCATGGCAACGGTGATGTCATAATGGTCGTCATGGCAACAATGATGTCATAATGGACGTCATGGCAACGTCATAATGGTCGTCATGGCAACGGTGATGTCATAATGGTTGTCATGGCAACAATGATGTCATAATGGTCGTCATGGCAACGGTGATGCCATAATGGTCGTCATGGCAACGGTGATGCCATAATGGTCGTCATGGCAACGGTGATGCCATAATGGTCGTCATGGCAACGGTGATGCCATAATGGTCGTCATGGCAACGGTGATGCCATAATGGTCGTCATGGCAACGGTGATGCCATAATGGTCGTCATGGCAACGGTGATGCCATAATGGTCGTCATGGCAACGGTGATGCCATAATGGTCGTCATGGCAACGGTGATGCCATAATGGTCGTCATGGCAACGGTGATGCCATAATGGTCGTCATGGCAACGGTGATGCCATAATGGTCGTCATGGCAACGGTGATGCCATAATGGTCGTTATGGCAACGGTGATGCCATAATGGTCGTCATGGCAACGGTGATGCCATAATGGTCGTCATGGCAACGGTGATGCCATAATGGTCGTCATGGCAACGGTGATGTCATAATGGTCGTCATGGCAACGGTGATGTCATATTGGTCGTCAAGGCAACAATGATGTCATAATGGTCGTCATGGCAACGATGATGCCATAATGGTCGTCATGGCGACGTCATAATGGTCGTCATGGCAACGGTGATGTCATAATGGTCGTCATGGCAACAATGATGCCATAATGGACGTCATGGCAACGTCATAATGGTCGTCATGGCAACGGTGATGTCATAATGGTCGTCATGGCAACAGTGATGTCATGGCAAGGGTGATGTCATAATGGTCGTCATGGCGACGTCATAATGGTCGTCATGGCAACGGTGATGTCATATTGGTCGTCATGGCAATAGTGATGTCATAATGGTCGTCATGGCAACGGTGATGTCATAATGGTCGTCATGGCAACGATGATGTCATAATGGTCGTCATGGCAACGGTGATGTCATAATGGTCGTCATGGCAACGTCATAATGGTCGTCATGGCAACGGTGATGTCATATTGGTCATCATGGCAACGGTGATGTCATATTGGTCGTCATGGCAACGGTGATGTCATATTGGTCGTCATGGCAACGGTGATGTCATAATGGACGTCGTGGCAACGGTGATGTCATAATGGACATCGTGGCAACAGTGATGTCATAATGGTCGTCATGGCAACGGTGATGTCATATTGGTCGTCATGGCAATGGTGATGTCATAATGGTCGTCATGGCGACGTCATAATGGTCGTCATGGCGACGTCATAATGGTCGTCATGGCAACGGTGATGTCATATTGGTCATCATGGGAATGGTGATGCCATAATGGTCGTCATGGCGACGTCATAATGGTCATCATGGCAACGGTGATGTCATAATGGTCGTCATGGCAACAATGATGCCATAATGGACGTCATGGCATCGTCATAATGGTCGTCATGGCAACGGTGATGTCATAATGGTAGTCATGGCAACGGTGATGTCATAATGGTCGTCATGGCAACGGTGATGTCATGGCAAGGGTGATGTCATATTGGTCGTCATGGCAATGGTGATGTCATAATGGTCGTCATAGCGACGTCATAATGGTCGTCATGACAACGGTGATGTCATATTGGTCGTCATGGCAATGGTGATGTCATAATGGTCGTCATGGCAACGGTGATGTCATAATGGTCGTCATGGCAACGGTGATGTCATAATGGTCGTCATGGCAACGGTGATGTCATAATGGTCGTCATGGCAACGTCATAATGGTCGTCATGGCAACGGCGACGTCATATTGGTCGTCATGGCAACGGTGATGTCATATTGGTCATCATGGCAACGGTGATGTCATATTGGTCGTCATGGCAACGGTGATGTCATATTGGTCGTCATGGCAACGGTGATGTCATAATGGACGTCGTGGCAACGGTGATGTCATAATGGACGTCGTGGCAACGGTGATGTCATAATGGTCGTCATGGCAACGGTGATGTCATATTGGTCGTCATGGCAATGGTGATGTCATAATGGTCGTCATGGCGACGTCATAATGGTCGTCATGGCGACGTCATAATGGTCGTCATGGCAACGGTGATGTCATATTGGTCATCATGGCAATGGTGATGTCATAATGGTCGTCATGGCGACGTCATAATGGTCGTCATGGCAACGGTGATGTCATAATCGTCGTCATGGCAACAATGATGTCATAATGGACGTCATGGCAACGTCATAATGGTCGTCATGGCAACGGTGATGTCATAATGGTCGTCATGGCAACAATGATGTCATAATGGTCGTCATGGCAACAATGATGTCATAATGGTCGTCATAGCAACGGTGATGTCATAATGGTCGTCATGGCAACGGTGATGTCATAATGGTCGTCATGGCAACGGTGATGTCATAATGGTCGTCATGGCAACGGTGATGTCCTAATGGTCGTCATGGCGACGCCATAATGGTCGTCATGGCAACGGCGACGCCATAATGGTCGTCATGGCAACGCCGACGTCATAATGGTCGTCATGGCAACGGCGACGTCATAATGGTCGTCATGGCAACGGCGACGTCATAATGGTCGTCATGGCAACGGCGACGTCATAATGGTCGTCATGGCAACGGCAATGTCATAATGGTCGTCATGGCAACGGCGATGTCATAATGGTCGTCATGGCAACGGTGATGTCATAATGGTCGTCATGGCAACAATGATGCCATAATGGTCGTCATGGCAACAATGATGCCATAATGGTCGTCATGGCAACGGTGATGTCATAATGGTCGTCATGGCAACGGTGATGTCATAATGGTCGTCATGGCAACGGTGATGTCATAATGGACGTCATGGCAACGGTGATGTCATAATGGTCGTCATGGCAACAATGATGCCATAATGGTCGTCATGGCGACGTCATAATGGTGGTCATGGCAACGGTGATGTCATATTGGTCGTCATGGCAATGGTGATGTCATAATGGTCGTCATGGCGACGTCATAATGGTCGTCATGGCAACGGTGATGTCATAATGGTCGTCATGGCAACAATGATGTCATAATGGACGTCATGGCAACGTCATAATAGTCGTCATGGCAACGGTGATGTCATATTGGTTGTCATGGCAATGGTGATGTCATAATGGTCGTCATGGCAACGGTGATGTCATAATGGTCGTCATGGCAACAATGATGTCATAATGGACGTCATGGCAACGTCATAATGGTCGTCATGGCAACGGTGATGTCATAATGGTTGTCATGGCAACAATGATGTCATAATGGTCGTCATGGCAACGGTGATGCCATAATGGTCGTCATGGCAACGGTGATGCCATAATGGTCGTCATGGCAACGGTGATGCCATAATGGTCGTCATGGCAACGGTGATGCCATAATGGTCGTCATGGCAACGGTGATGCCATAATGGTCGTCATGGCAACGGTGATGCCATAATGGTCGTCATGGCAACGGTGATGCCATAATGGTCGTCATGGCAACGGTGATGCCATAATGGTCGTCATGGCAACGGTGATGCCATAATGGTCGTCATGGCAACGGTGATGCCATAATGGTCGTCATGGCAACGGTGATGCCATAATGGTCGTCATGGCAACGGTGATGCCATAATGGTCGTTATGGCAACGGTGATGCCATAATGGTCGTCATGGCAACGGTGATGCCATAATGGTCGTCATGGCAACGGTGATGCCATAATGGTCGTCATGGCAACGGTGATGTCATAATGGTCGTCATGGCAACGGTGATGTCATATTGGTCGTCAAGGCAACAATGATGTCATAATGGTCGTCATGGCAACGATGATGCCATAATGGTCGTCATGGCGACGTCATAATGGTCGTCATGGCAACGGTGATGTCATAATGGTCGTCATGGCAACAATGATGCCATAATGGACGTCATGGCAACGTCATAATGGTCGTCATGGCAACGGTGATGTCATAATGGTCGTCATGGCAACAGTGATGTCATGGCAAGGGTGATGTCATAATGGTCGTCATGGCGACGTCATAATGGTCGTCATGGCAACGGTGATGTCATATTGGTCGTCATGGCAATAGTGATGTCATAATGGTCGTCATGGCAACGGTGATGTCATAATGGTCGTCATGGCAACGATGATGTCATAATGGTCGTCATGGCAACGGTGATGTCATAATGGTCGTCATGGCAACGTCATAATGGTCGTCATGGCAACGGTGATGTCATATTGGTCATCATGGCAACGGTGATGTCATATTGGTCGTCATGGCAACGGTGATGTCATATTGGTCGTCATGGCAACGGTGATGTCATAATGGACGTCGTGGCAACGGTGATGTCATAATGGACATCGTGGCAACAGTGATGTCATAATGGTCGTCATGGCAACGGTGATGTCATATTGGTCGTCATGGCAATGGTGATGTCATAATGGTCGTCATGGCGACGTCATAATGGTCGTCATGGCGACGTCATAATGGTCGTCATGGCAACGGTGATGTCATATTGGTCATCATGGGAATGGTGATGCCATAATGGTCGTCATGGCGACGTCATAATGGTCATCATGGCAACGGTGATGTCATAATGGTCGTCATGGCAACAATGATGCCATAATGGACGTCATGGCATCGTCATAATGGTCGTCATGGCAACGGTGATGTCATAATGGTAGTCATGGCAACGGTGATGTCATAATGGTCGTCATGGCAACGGTGATGTCATGGCAAGGGTGATGTCATATTGGTCGTCATGGCAATGGTGATGTCATAATGGTCGTCATAGCGACGTCATAATGGTCGTCATGACAACGGTGATGTCATATTGGTCGTCATGGCAATGGTGATGTCATAATGGTCGTCATGGCAACGGTGATGTCATAATGGTCGTCATGGCAACGGTGATGTCATAATGGTCGTCATGGCAACGGTGATGTCATAATGGTCGTCATGGCAACGTCATAATGGTCGTCATGGCAACGGCGACGTCATATTGGTCGTCATGGCAACGGTGATGTCATATTGGTCATCATGGCAACGGTGATGTCATATTGGTCGTCATGGCAACGGTGATGTCATATTGGTCGTCATGGCAACGGTGATGTCATAATGGACGTCGTGGCAACGGTGATGTCATAATGGACGTCGTGGCAACGGTGATGTCATAATGGTCGTCATGGCAACGGTGATGTCATATTGGTCGTCATGGCAATGGTGATGTCATAATGGTCGTCATGGCGACGTCATAATGGTCGTCATGGCGACGTCATAATGGTCGTCATGGCAACGGTGATGTCATATTGGTCATCATGGCAATGGTGATGTCATAATGGTCGTCATGGCGACGTCATAATGGTCGTCATGGCAACGGTGATGTCATAATCGTCGTCATGGCAACAATGATGTCATAATGGACGTCATGGCAACGTCATAATGGTCGTCATGGCAACGGTGATGTCATAATGGTCGTCATGGCAACAATGATGTCATAATGGTCGTCATGGCAACAATGATGTCATAATGGTCGTCATAGCAACGGTGATGTCATAATGGTCGTCATGGCAACGGTGATGTCATAATGGTCGTCATGGCAACGGTGATGTCATAATGGTCGTCATGGCAACGGTGATGTCCTAATGGTCGTCATGGCGACGCCATAATGGTCGTCATGGCAACGGCGACGCCATAATGGTCGTCATGGCAACGCCGACGTCATAATGGTCGTCATGGCAACGGCGACGTCATAATGGTCGTCATGGCAACGGCGACGTCATAATGGTCGTCATGGCAACGGCGACGTCATAATGGTCGTCATGGCAACGGCAATGTCATAATGGTCGTCATGGCAACGGCGATGTCATAATGGTCGTCATGGCAACGGTGATGTCATAATGGTCGTCATGGCAACAATGATGCCATAATGGTCGTCATGGCAACAATGATGCCATAATGGTCGTCATGGCAACGGTGATGTCATAATGGTCGTCATGGCAACGGTGATGTCATAATGGTCGTCATGGCAACGGTGATGTCATAATGGACGTCATGGCAACGGTGATGTCATAATGGTCGTCATGGCAACAATGATGCCATAATGGTCGTCATGGCGACGTCATAATGGTGGTCATGGCAACGGTGATGTCATATTGGTCGTCATGGCAATGGTGATGTCATAATGGTCGTCATGGCGACGTCATAATGGTCGTCATGGCAACGGTGATGTCATAATGGTCGTCATGGCAACAATGATGTCATAATGGACGTCATGGCAACGTCATAATAGTCGTCATGGCAACGGTGATGTCATATTGGTTGTCATGGCAATGGTGATGTCATAATGGTCGTCATGGCAACGGTGATGTCATAATGGTCGTCATGGCAACAATGATGTCATAATGGACGTCATGGCAACGTCATAATGGTCGTCATGGCAACGGTGATGTCATAATGGTTGTCATGGCAACAATGATGTCATAATGGTCGTCATGGCAACGGTGATGCCATAATGGTCGTCATGGCAACGGTGATGCCATAATGGTCGTCATGGCAACGGTGATGCCATAATGGTCGTCATGGCAACGGTGATGCCATAATGGTCGTCATGGCAACGGTGATGCCATAATGGTCGTCATGGCAACGGTGATGCCATAATGGTCGTCATGGCAACGGTGATGCCATAATGGTCGTCATGGCAACGGTGATGCCATAATGGTCGTCATGGCAACGGTGATGCCATAATGGTCGTCATGGCAACGGTGATGCCATAATGGTCGTCATGGCAACGGTGATGCCATAATGGTCGTCATGGCAATGGTGATGCCATAATGGTCGTCATGGCAACGGTGGTGCCATAATGGTCGTCATGGCAACGGTGATGCCATAATGGTCGTCATGGCAACGGTGATGCCATAATGGTCGTCATGGCAACGGTGATGCCATAATGGTCGTCATGGCAACGGTGATGCCATAATGGTCGTCATGGCAACGGTGATGTCATAATGGTCGTCATGGCAACAATGATGTCATAATGGTCGTCATGGCAACGATGATGCCATAATGGTCGTCATGGCGACGTCATAATGGTCGTCATGGCAACGGTGATGTCATAATGGTCGTCATGGCAACAATGATGCCATAATGGACGTCATGGCAACGTCATAATGGTCGTCATGGCAACGGTGATGTCATAATGGTCGTCATGGCAACGGTGATGTCATGGCAAGGGTGATGTCATATTGGTCGTCATGGCAATGGTGATGTCATAATGGTCGTCATGGCGACGTCATAATGGTCGTCATGGCAACGGTGATGTCATATTGGTCGTCATGGCAATAGTGATGTCATAATGGTCGTCATGGCAATAGTGATGTCATAATGGTCGTCATGGCAACGGTGATGTCATAATGGTCGTCATGGCAACGGTGATGTCATAATGGTCGTCATGGCAACGTCATAATGGTCGTCATGGCAACGGTGATGTCATATTGGTCATCATGGCAACGGTGATGTCATATTGGTCGTCATGGCAACGGTGATGTCATATTGGTCGTCATGGCAACGGTGATGTCATAATGGACGTCGTGGCAACGGTGATGTCATAATGGACATCGTGGCAACGGTGATGTCATAATGGTCGTCATGGCAACGGTGATGTCATATTGGTCGTCATGGCAATGGTGATGTCATAATGGTCGTCATGGCGACGTCATAATGGTCGTCATGGCGACGTCATAATGGTCGTCATGGCAACGGTGATGTCATATTGGTCATCATGGGAATGGTGATGCCATAATGGTCGTCATGGCGACGTCATAATGGTCGTCATGGCAACGGTGATGTCATAATGGTCGTCATGGCAACAATGATGCCATAATGGACGTCATGGCAACGTCATAATGGTCGTCATGGCAACGGTGATGTCATAATGGTAGTCATGGCAACGGTGATGTCATAATGGTCGTCATGGCAACGGTGATGTCATGGCAAGGGTGATGTCATATTGGTCGTCATGGCAATGGTGATGTCATAATGGTCGTCATAGCGACGTCATAATGGTCGTCATGGCAACGGTGATGTCATATTGGTCGTCATGGCAATGGTGATGTCATAATGGTCGTCATGGCAACGGTGATGTCATAATGGTCGTCATGGCAACGGTGATGTCATAATGGTCGTCATGGCAACGTCATAATGGTCGTCATGGCAACGGCGACGTCATATTGGTCGTCATGGCAACGGTGATGTCGTATTGGTCATCATGGCAACGGTGATGTCATATTGGTCGTCATGGCAACGGTGATGTCATATTGGTCGTCATGGCAACGGTGATGTCATAATGGACGTCGTGGCAACGGTGATGTCATAATGGACGTCGTGGCAACGGTGATGTCATAATGGTCGTCATGGCAACGGTGATGTCATATTGGTCATCATGGCAACGGTGATGTCATATTGGTCGTCATGGCAACGGTGATGTCATATTGGTCGTCATGGCAACGGTGATGTCATAATGGACGTCGTGGCAACGGTGATGTCATAATGGACATCGTGGCAACAGTGATGTCATAATGGTCGTCATGGCAACGGTGATGTCATATTGGTCGTCATGGCAATGGTGATGTCATAATGGTCGTCATGGCGACGTCATAATGGTCGTCATGGCGACGTCATAATGGTCGTCATGGCAACGGTGATGTCATATTGCTCATCATGGGAATGGTGATGCCATAATGGTCGTCATGGCGACGTCATAATGGTCGTCATGGCAACGGTGATGTCATAATGGTCGTCATGGCAACAATGATGCCATAATGGACGTCATGGCATCGTCATAATGGTCGTCATGGCAACGGTGATGTCATAATGGTAGTCATGGCAACGGTGATGTCATAATGGTCGTCATGGCAACGGTGATGTCATGGCAAGGGTGATGTCATATTGGTCGTCATGGCAATGGTGATGTCATAATGGTCGTCATAGCGACGTCATAATGGTCGTCATGACAACGGTGATGTCATATTGGTCGTCATGGCAATGGTGATGTCATAATGGTCGTCATGGCAACGGTGATGTCATAATGGTCGTCATGGCAACGGTGATGTCATAATGGTCGTCATGGCAACGGTGATGTCATAATGGTCGTCATGGCAACGTCATAATGGTCGTCATGGCAACGGCGACGTCATATTGGTCGTCATGGCAACGGTGATGTCATATTGGTCATCATGGCAACGGTGATGTCATATTGGTCGTCATGGCAACGGTGATGTCATATTGGTCGTCATGGCAACGGTGATGTCATAATGGACGTCGTGGCAACGGTGATGTCATAATGGACGTCGTGGCAACGGTGATGTCATAATGGTCGTCATGGCAACGGTGATGTCATGTTGGTCGTCATGGCAATGGTGATGTCATAATGGTCGTCATGGCGACGTCATAATGGTCGTCATGGCGACGTCATAATGGTCGTCATGGCAACGGTGATGTCATATTGGTCATCATGGCAATGGTGTTGTCATAATGGTCGTCATGGCGACGTCATAATGGTCGTCATGGCAACGGTGATGTCATAATCGTCGTCATGGCAACAATGATGTCATAATGGACGTCATGGCAACGTCATAATGGTCGTCATGGCAACGGTGATGTCATAATGGTCGTCATGGCAACAATGATGTCATAATGGTCGTCATAGCAACGGTGATGTCATAATGGTCGTCATGGCAACGGTGATGTCATAATGGTCGTCATGGCAACGGTGATGTCATAATGGTCGTCATGGCAACAATGATGTCATAATGGTCGTCATAGCAACGGCGACGTCATAATGGTCGTCATGGCAACGGCGACGTCATAATGGTCGTCATGGCAACGGCGACGTCATAATGGTCGTCATGGCAACGGCGACGTCATAATGGTCGTCATGGCAACGGCGATGTCATAATGGTCGTCATGGCAACGGCGACGTCATAATGGTCGTCATGGCAACGGCGACGTCATAATGGTCGTCATGGCAACAATGATGCCATAATGGTCGTCATGGCAACGGTGATGTCATAATGGTCGTCATGGCAACGGTGATGTTATAATGGTCGTCATGGCAACGGTGATGTCATAATGGACGTCATGGCAACGGTGATGTCATAATGGTCGTCATGGCAACAATGATGCCATAATGGTCGTCATGGCGACGTCATAATGGTCGTCATGGCAACGGTGATGTCATATTGGTCGTCATGGCAATGGTGATGTCATAATGGTCGTCATGGCGACGTCATAATGGTCGTCATGGCAACGGTGATGTCATAATGGTCGTCATGGCAACAATGATGTCATAATGGACGTCATGGCAACGTCATAATGGTCGTCATGGCAACGGTGATGTCATATTGGTTGTCATGGCAATGGTGATGTCATAATGGTCGTCATGGCGACGTCATAATGGTCGTCATGGCAACGGTGATGTCATAATGGTCGTCATGGCAACAATGATGTCATAATGGACGTCATGGCAACGTCATAATGGTCGTCATGGCAACGGTGATGTCATAATGGTTGTCATGGCAACAATGATGTCATAATGGTCGTCATGGCAACGGTGATGCCATAATGGTCGTCATGGCAACGGTGATGCCATAATGGTCGTCATGGCAACGGTGATGCCATAATGGTCGTCATGGCAACGGTGATGCCATAATGGTCGTCATGGCAACGGTGATGCCATAATGGTCGTCATGGCAACGGTGATGCCATAATGGTCGTCATGGCAACGGTGATGCCATAATGGTCGTCATGGCAACGGTGATGCCATAATGGTCGTCATGGCAACGGTGATGCCATAATGGTCGTCATGGCAACGGTGATGCCATAATGGTCGTCATGGCAACGGTGATGCCATAATGGTCGTCATGGCAACGGTGATGCCATAATGGTCGTTATGGCAACGGTGATGCCATAATGGTCGTCATGGCAACGGTGATGCCATAATGGTCGTCATGGCAACGGTGATGCCATAATGGTCGTCATGGCAACGGTGATGTCATAATGGTCGTCATGGCAACGGTGATGTCATATTGGTCGTCAAGGCAACAATGATGTCATAATGGTCGTCATGGCAACGATGATGCCATAATGGTCGTCATGGCGACGTCATAATGGTCGTCATGGCAACGGTGATGTCATAATGGTCGTCATGGCAACAATGATGCCATAATGGACGTCATGGCAACGTCATAATGGTCGTCATGGCAACGGTGATGTCATAATGGTCGTCATGGCAACAGTGATGTCATGGCAAGGGTGATGTCATAATGGTCGTCATGGCGACGTCATAATGGTCGTCATGGCAACGGTGATGTCATATTGGTCGTCATGGCAATAGTGATGTCATAATGGTCGTCATGGCAACGGTGATGTCATAATGGTCGTCATGGCAACGATGATGTCATAATGGTCGTCATGGCAACGGTGATGTCATAATGGTCGTCATGGCAACGTCATAATGGTCGTCATGGCAACGGTGATGTCATATTGGTCATCATGGCAACGGTGATGTCATATTGGTCGTCATGGCAACGGTGATGTCATATTGGTCGTCATGGCAACGGTGATGTCATAATGGACGTCGTGGCAACGGTGATGTCATAATGGACATCGTGGCAACAGTGATGTCATAATGGTCGTCATGGCAACGGTGATGTCATATTGGTCGTCATGGCAATGGTGATGTCATAATGGTCGTCATGGCGACGTCATAATGGTCGTCATGGCGACGTCATAATGGTCGTCATGGCAACGGTGATGTCATATTGGTCATCATGGGAATGGTGATGCCATAATGGTCGTCATGGCGACGTCATAATGGTCATCATGGCAACGGTGATGTCATAATGGTCGTCATGGCAACAATGATGCCATAATGGACGTCATGGCATCGTCATAATGGTCGTCATGGCAACGGTGATGTCATAATGGTAGTCATGGCAACGGTGATGTCATAATGGTCGTCATGGCAACGGTGATGTCATGGCAAGGGTGATGTCATATTGGTCGTCATGGCAATGGTGATGTCATAATGGTCGTCATAGCGACGTCATAATGGTCGTCATGACAACGGTGATGTCATATTGGTCGTCATGGCAATGGTGATGTCATAATGGTCGTCATGGCAACGGTGATGTCATAATGGTCGTCATGGCAACGGTGATGTCATAATGGTCGTCATGGCAACGGTGATGTCATAATGGTCGTCATGGCAACGTCATAATGGTCGTCATGGCAACGGCGACGTCATATTGGTCGTCATGGCAACGGTGATGTCATATTGGTCATCATGGCAACGGTGATGTCATATTGGTCGTCATGGCAACGGTGATGTCATATTGGTCGTCATGGCAACGGTGATGTCATAATGGACGTCGTGGCAACGGTGATGTCATAATGGACGTCGTGGCAACGGTGATGTCATAATGGTCGTCATGGCAACGGTGATGTCATATTGGTCGTCATGGCAATGGTGATGTCATAATGGTCGTCATGGCGACGTCATAATGGTCGTCATGGCGACGTCATAATGGTCGTCATGGCAACGGTGATGTCATATTGGTCATCATGGCAATGGTGATGTCATAATGGTCGTCATGGCGACGTCATAATGGTCGTCATGGCAACGGTGATGTCATAATCGTCGTCATGGCAACAATGATGTCATAATGGACGTCATGGCAACGTCATAATGGTCGTCATGGCAACGGTGATGTCATAATGGTCGTCATGGCAACAATGATGTCATAATGGTCGTCATGGCAACAATGATGTCATAATGGTCGTCATAGCAACGGTGATGTCATAATGGTCGTCATGGCAACGGTGATGTCATAATGGTCGTCATGGCAACGGTGATGTCATAATGGTCGTCATGGCAACGGTGATGTCCTAATGGTCGTCATGGCGACGCCATAATGGTCGTCATGGCAACGGCGACGCCATAATGGTCGTCATGGCAACGCCGACGTCATAATGGTCGTCATGGCAACGGCGACGTCATAATGGTCGTCATGGCAACGGCGACGTCATAATGGTCGTCATGGCAACGGCGACGTCATAATGGTCGTCATGGCAACGGCAATGTCATAATGGTCGTCATGGCAACGGCGATGTCATAATGGTCGTCATGGCAACGGTGATGTCATAATGGTCGTCATGGCAACAATGATGCCATAATGGTCGTCATGGCAACAATGATGCCATAATGGTCGTCATGGCAACGGTGATGTCATAATGGTCGTCATGGCAACGGTGATGTCATAATGGTCGTCATGGCAACGGTGATGTCATAATGGACGTCATGGCAACGGTGATGTCATAATGGTCGTCATGGCAACAATGATGCCATAATGGTCGTCATGGCGACGTCATAATGGTGGTCATGGCAACGGTGATGTCATATTGGTCGTCATGGCAATGGTGATGTCATAATGGTCGTCATGGCGACGTCATAATGGTCGTCATGGCAACGGTGATGTCATAATGGTCGTCATGGCAACAATGATGTCATAATGGACGTCATGGCAACGTCATAATAGTCGTCATGGCAACGGTGATGTCATATTGGTTGTCATGGCAATGGTGATGTCATAATGGTCGTCATGGCAACGGTGATGTCATAATGGTCGTCATGGCAACAATGATGTCATAATGGACGTCATGGCAACGTCATAATGGTCGTCATGGCAACGGTGATGTCATAATGGTTGTCATGGCAACAATGATGTCATAATGGTCGTCATGGCAACGGTGATGCCATAATGGTCGTCATGGCAACGGTGATGCCATAATGGTCGTCATGGCAACGGTGATGCCATAATGGTCGTCATGGCAACGGTGATGCCATAATGGTCGTCATGGCAACGGTGATGCCATAATGGTCGTCATGGCAACGGTGATGCCATAATGGTCGTCATGGCAACGGTGATGCCATAATGGTCGTCATGGCAACGGTGATGCCATAATGGTCGTCATGGCAACGGTGATGCCATAATGGTCGTCATGGCAACGGTGATGCCATAATGGTCGTCATGGCAACGGTGATGCCATAATGGTCGTCATGGCAATGGTGATGCCATAATGGTCGTCATGGCAACGGTGGTGCCATAATGGTCGTCATGGCAACGGTGATGCCATAATGGTCGTCATGGCAACGGTGATGCCATAATGGTCGTCATGGCAACGGTGATGCCATAATGGTCGTCATGGCAACGGTGATGCCATAATGGTCGTCATGGCAACGGTGATGTCATAATGGTCGTCATGGCAACAATGATGTCATAATGGTCGTCATGGCAACGATGATGCCATAATGGTCGTCATGGCGACGTCATAATGGTCGTCATGGCAACGGTGATGTCATAATGGTCGTCATGGCAACAATGATGCCATAATGGACGTCATGGCAACGTCATAATGGTCGTCATGGCAACGGTGATGTCATAATGGTCGTCATGGCAACGGTGATGTCATGGCAAGGGTGATGTCATATTGGTCGTCATGGCAATGGTGATGTCATAATGGTCGTCATGGCGACGTCATAATGGTCGTCATGGCAACGGTGATGTCATATTGGTCGTCATGGCAATAGTGATGTCATAATGGTCGTCATGGCAATAGTGATGTCATAATGGTCGTCATGGCAACGGTGATGTCATAATGGTCGTCATGGCAACGGTGATGTCATAATGGTCGTCATGGCAACGTCATAATGGTCGTCATGGCAACGGTGATGTCATATTGGTCATCATGGCAACGGTGATGTCATATTGGTCGTCATGGCAACGGTGATGTCATATTGGTCGTCATGGCAACGGTGATGTCATAATGGACGTCGTGGCAACGGTGATGTCATAATGGACATCGTGGCAACGGTGATGTCATAATGGTCGTCATGGCAACGGTGATGTCATATTGGTCGTCATGGCAATGGTGATGTCATAATGGTCGTCATGGCGACGTCATAATGGTCGTCATGGCGACGTCATAATGGTCGTCATGGCAACGGTGATGTCATATTGGTCATCATGGGAATGGTGATGCCATAATGGTCGTCATGGCGACGTCATAATGGTCGTCATGGCAACGGTGATGTCATAATGGTCGTCATGGCAACAATGATGCCATAATGGACGTCATGGCAACGTCATAATGGTCGTCATGGCAACGGTGATGTCATAATGGTAGTCATGGCAACGGTGATGTCATAATGGTCGTCATGGCAACGGTGATGTCATGGCAAGGGTGATGTCATATTGGTCGTCATGGCAATGGTGATGTCATAATGGTCGTCATAGCGACGTCATAATGGTCGTCATGGCAACGGTGATGTCATATTGGTCGTCATGGCAATGGTGATGTCATAATGGTCGTCATGGCAACGGTGATGTCATAATGGTCGTCATGGCAACGGTGATGTCATAATGGTCGTCATGGCAACGTCATAATGGTCGTCATGGCAACGGCGACGTCATATTGGTCGTCATGGCAACGGTGATGTCGTATTGGTCATCATGGCAACGGTGATGTCATATTGGTCGTCATGGCAACGGTGATGTCATATTGGTCGTCATGGCAACGGTGATGTCATAATGGACGTCGTGGCAACGGTGATGTCATAATGGACGTCGTGGCAACGGTGATGTCATAATGGTCGTCATGGCAACGGTGATGTCATATTGGTCATCATGGCAACGGTGATGTCATATTGGTCGTCATGGCAACGGTGATGTCATATTGGTCGTCATGGCAACGGTGATGTCATAATGGACGTCGTGGCAACGGTGATGTCATAATGGACATCGTGGCAACAGTGATGTCATAATGGTCGTCATGGCAACGGTGATGTCATATTGGTCGTCATGGCAATGGTGATGTCATAATGGTCGTCATGGCGACGTCATAATGGTCGTCATGGCGACGTCATAATGGTCGTCATGGCAACGGTGATGTCATATTGCTCATCATGGGAATGGTGATGCCATAATGGTCGTCATGGCGACGTCATAATGGTCGTCATGGCAACGGTGATGTCATAATGGTCGTCATGGCAACAATGATGCCATAATGGACGTCATGGCATCGTCATAATGGTCGTCATGGCAACGGTGATGTCATAATGGTAGTCATGGCAACGGTGATGTCATAATGGTCGTCATGGCAACGGTGATGTCATGGCAAGGGTGATGTCATATTGGTCGTCATGGCAATGGTGATGTCATAATGGTCGTCATAGCGACGTCATAATGGTCGTCATGACAACGGTGATGTCATATTGGTCGTCATGGCAATGGTGATGTCATAATGGTCGTCATGGCAACGGTGATGTCATAATGGTCGTCATGGCAACGGTGATGTCATAATGGTCGTCATGGCAACGGTGATGTCATAATGGTCGTCATGGCAACGTCATAATGGTCGTCATGGCAACGGCGACGTCATATTGGTCGTCATGGCAACGGTGATGTCATATTGGTCATCATGGCAACGGTGATGTCATATTGGTCGTCATGGCAACGGTGATGTCATATTGGTCGTCATGGCAACGGTGATGTCATAATGGACGTCGTGGCAACGGTGATGTCATAATGGACGTCGTGGCAACGGTGATGTCATAATGGTCGTCATGGCAACGGTGATGTCATGTTGGTCGTCATGGCAATGGTGATGTCATAATGGTCGTCATGGCGACGTCATAATGGTCGTCATGGCGACGTCATAATGGTCGTCATGGCAACGGTGATGTCATATTGGTCATCATGGCAATGGTGTTGTCATAATGGTCGTCATGGCGACGTCATAATGGTCGTCATGGCAACGGTGATGTCATAATCGTCGTCATGGCAACAATGATGTCATAATGGACGTCATGGCAACGTCATAATGGTCGTCATGGCAACGGTGATGTCATAATGGTCGTCATGGCAACAATGATGTCATAATGGTCGTCATAGCAACGGTGATGTCATAATGGTCGTCATGGCAACGGTGATGTCATAATGGTCGTCATGGCAACGGTGATGTCATAATGGTCGTCATGGCAACGGTGATGTCCTAATGGTCGTCATGGCAACGCCATAATGGTCGTCATGGCAACGGCGACGCCATAATGGTCGTCATGGCAACGGCGACGTCATAATGGTCGTCATGGCAACGGCGACGTCATAATGGTCGTCATGGCAACGGCGACGTCATAATGGTCGTCATGGCAACGGCGATGTCATAATGGTCGTCATGGCAACGGCGATGTCATAATGGTCGTCATGGCAACGGTGATGTCATAATGGTCGTCATGGCAACAATGATGCCATAATGGTCGTCATGGCAACAATGATGCCATAATGGTCGTCATGGCAACGGTGATGTCATAATGGTCGTCATGGCAACGGTGATGTCATAATGGTCGTCATGGCAACGGTGATGTCATAATGGACGTCATGGCAACGGTGATGTCATAATGGTCGTCATGGCAACAATGATGCCATAATGGTCGTCATGGCGACGTCATAATGGTGGTCATGGCAACGGTGATGTCATATTGGTCGTCATGGCAATGGTGATGTCATAATGGTCGTCATGGCGACGTCATAATGGTCGTCATGGCAACGGTGATGTCATAATGGTCGTCATGGCAACAATGATGTCATAATGGACGTCAAGGCAACGTCATAATGGTCGTCATGGCAACGGTGATGTCATAATGGTTGTCATGGCAACAATGATGTCATAATGGTCGTCATGGCAACGGTGATGCCATAATGGTCGTCATGGCAACGGTGATGCCATAATGGTCGTCATGGCAACGGTGATGCCATAATGGTCGTCATGGCAACGGTGATGCCATAATGGCCGTCATGGCAACGGTGATGCCATAATGGTCGTCATGGCAACGGTGATGCCATAATGGTCGTCATGGCAACGGTGATGCCATAATGGTCGTCATGGCAACGGTGATGCCATAATGGTCGTCATGGCAACGGTGATGCCATAATGGTCGTCATGGCAACGGTGATGCCATAATGGTCGTCATGGCAACGGTGATGCCATAATGGTCGTCATGGCAACGGTGATGCCATAATGGTCGTCATGGCAACGGTGATGCCATAATGGTCGTCATGGCAACGGTGATGCCATAATGGTCGTCATGGCAACGGTGATGCCATAATGGTCGTCATGGCAACGGTGATGCCATAATGGTCGTCATGGCAACGGTGATGCCATAATGGTCGTCATGGCAACGGTGATGTCATAATGGTCGTCATGGCAACAATGATGTCATAATGGTCGTCATGGCAACGATGATGCCATAATGGTCGTCATGGCGACGTCATAATGGTCGTCATGGCAACGGTGATGTCATAATGGTCGTCATGGCAACAATGATGTCATAATGGACGTCATGGCAACGTCATAATGGTCGTCATGGCAACGGTGATGTCATATTGGTTGTCATGGCAATGGTGATGTCATAATGGTCGTCATGGCGACGTCATAATGGTCGTCATGGCAACGGTGATGTCATAATGGTCGTCATGGCAACAATGATGTCATAATGGACGTCATGGCAACGTCATAATGGTCGTCATGGCAACGGTGATGTCATAATGGTTGTCATGGCAACAATGATGTCATAATGGTCGTCATGGCAACGGTGATGCCATAATGGTCGTCATGGCAACGGTGATGCCATAATGGTCGTCATGGCAACGGTGATGCCATAATGGTCGTCATGGCAACGGTGATGCCATAATGGTCGTCATGGCAACGGTGATGCCATAATGGTCGTCATGGCAACGGTGATGCCATAATGGTCGTCATGGCAACGGTGATGCCATAATGGTCGTCATGGCAACGGTGATGCCATAATGGTCGTCATGGCAACGGTGATGCCATAATGGTCGTCATGGCAACGGTGATGCCATAATGGTCGTCATGGCAACGGTGATGCCATAATGGTCGTCATGGCAACGGTGATGCCATAATGGTCGTTATGGCAACGGTGATGCCATAATGGTCGTCATGGCAACGGTGATGCCATAATGGTCGTCATGGCAACGGTGATGCCATAATGGTAGTCATGGCAACGGTGATGTCATAATGGTCGTCATGGCAACGGTGATGTCATATTGGTCGTCAAGGCAACAATGATGTCATAATGGTCGTCATGGCAACGATGATGCCATAATGGTCGTCATGGCGACGTCATAATGGTCGTCATGGCAACGGTGATGTCATAATGGTCGTCATGGCAACAATGATGCCATAATGGACGTCATGGCAACGTCATAATGGTCGTCATGGCAACGGTGATGTCATAATGGTCGTCATGGCAACAGTGATGTCATGGCAAGGGTGATGTCATAATGGTCGTCATGGCGACGTCATAATGGTCGTCATGGCAACGGTGATGTCATATTGGTCGTCATGGCAATAGTGATGTCATAATGGTCGTCATGGCAACGGTGATGTCATAATGGTCGTCATGGCAACGATGATGTCATAATGGTCGTCATGGCAACGGTGATGTCATAATGGTCGTCATGGCAACGTCATAATGGTCGTCATGGCAACGGTGATGTCATATTGGTCATCATGGCAACGGTGATGTCATATTGGTCGTCATGGCAACGGTGATGTCATATTGGTCGTCATGGCAACGGTGATGTCATAATGGACGTCGTGGCAACGGTGATGTCATAATGGACATCGTGGCAACAGTGATGTCATAATGGTCGTCATGGCAACGGTGATGTCATATTGGTCGTCATGGCAATGGTGATGTCATAATGGTCGTCATGGCGACGTCATAATGGTCGTCATGGCGACGTCATAATGGTCGTCATGGCAACGGTGATGTCATATTGGTCATCATGGGAATGGTGATGCCATAATGGTCGTCATGGCGACGTCATAATGGTCGTCATGGCAACGGTGATGTCATAATGGTCGTCATGGCAACAATGATGCCATAATGGACGTCATGGCATCGTCATAATGGTCGTCATGGCAACGGTGATGTCATAATGGTAGTCATGGCAACGGTGATGTCATAATGGTCGTCATGGCAACGGTGATGTCATGGCAAGGGTGATGTCATATTGGTCGTCATGGCAATGGTGATGTCATAATGGTCGTCATAGCGACGTCATAATGGTCGTCATGACAACGGTGATGTCATATTGGTCGTCATGGCAATGGTGATGTCATAATGGTCGTCATGGCAACGGTGATGCCATAATGGTCGTCATGGCAACGGTGATGCCATAATGGTCGTCATGGCAACGGTGATGCCATAATGGTCGTCATGGCAACGGTGATGCCATAATGGTCGTCATGGCAACGGTGATGCCATAATGGTCGTCATGGCAACGGTGATGCCATAATGGTCGTCATGGCAACGGTGATGCCATAATGGTCGTCATGGCAACGGTGATGCCATAATGGTCGTCATGGCAACGGTGATGCCATAATGGTCGTCATGGCAACGGTGATGCCATTATGGTCGTCATGGCAACGGTGATGCCATTATGGTCATCATGGCGACGTCATAATGGTCATCATGGCGACGTCATAATGGTCATCATGGCGACGTCATAATGGTCATCATGGCGACGTCATAATGGTCGTCATGGCAATGGTGATGTCATAATGGTCGTCATGGCAATGTCATAATGGTCGTCATGGCAACGGTGATGTCATAATGGTCGTCATGGCAACGGTGATGTCATAATGGTCGTCATGGCAACGGTGATGCCATAATGGTCGTCATGGCAACGGTGATGCCATAATGGTCGTCATGGCAACGGTGATGCCATAATGGTCGTCATGGCAACGGTGATGCCATAATGGTCGTCATGGCAACGGTGATGCCATAATGGTCGTCATGGCAACGGTGATGCCATAATGGTCATCATGGCAACGGTGATGCCATAATGGTCGTCATGGCAACGGTGATGCCATAATGGTCGTCATGGCAACGGTGATGCCATAATGGTCATCATGGCAACGGTGATGTCATAATGGTAGTCATGGCGACGTCATAATGGACGTCATGGCGACGTCATAATGGACGTCATGGCGACGTCATAATGGACGTCATGGCGACGTCATAATGGACGTCATGGCAACGGTGATGTCATAATGGACGTCATGGTAACGTCATAATGGTAGTCATGGCAACGGTGATGTCATAATGGTAGTCATGGCAACGGTGATGTCATAATGGTAGTCATGGCGACGTCATAATGGTAGTCATGGCAATGGTGATGTCATAATGGTAGTCATGGCAACGGTGATGTCATAATGGTCGTCATGGTGACGTCATAATGATCGTCATGGCAACGGTGATGTCATAATGGACGTCATGGCGAAGTCATAATGGTCGTCATGGCGACGGTGATGTCATAATGGTCGTCATGGCGAAGTCATAATGGTCGTCATGGCGACGGTGATGTCATAATGGTCGTCATGGCGACGTCATAATGGTCGTCATGGCGACGTCATAATGGTCGTCATGGCGACGTCATAATGGTCGTCATGGCAACGGTGATGTCATAATGGTCGTCATGGCAACGGTGATGTCATAATGGTCGTCATGGCAACAATGATGTCATAATGGTCGTCATGGCAACAATGATGTCATAATGGTCGTCATGGCAACAATGATGTCATAATGGTCGTCATGGCAACAATGATGTCATAATGGTCGTCATGGCAACAATGATGTCATAATGGTCGTCATGGCAACAATGATGCCATAATGGTCGTCATGGCAACAATGATGCCATAATGGTCGTCATGGCGACGTCATATTGGTCGTCATGGCAACGGTGATGTCATAATGGACGTCATGGCAACAATGATGGTCGTCATGGCAACGGTGATGCCATTATGGTCGTCATGGCAACGGTGATGCCATTATGGTCGTCATGGCAACGGTGATGTCATGGCAAGGGTGATGTCATATTGGTCGTCATGGCAATGGTGATGTCATAATGGTCGTCATGGCGACGTCATAATGGTCGTCATGGCAACGGTGATGTCATATTGGTCGTCATGGCAATAGTGATGTCATAATGGTCGTCATGGCAATGGTGATGTCATAATGGTCGTCATGGCAACGGTGATGTCATAATGGTCGTCATGGCAACGGTGATGTCATAATGGTCGTCATGGCAACGTCATAATGGTCGTCATGGCAACGGTGATGTCATATTGGTCATCATGGCAACGGTGATGTCATATTGGTCGTCATGGCAACGGTGATGTCATATTGGTCGTCATGGCAACGGTGATGTCATAATGGACGTCGTGGCAACGGTGATGTCATAATGGACATCGTGGCAACGGTGATGTCATAATGGTCGTCATGGCAACGGTGATGTCATATTGGTCGTCATGGCAATGGTGATGTCATAATGGTCGTCATGGCGACGTCATAATGGTCGTCATGGCGACGTCATAATGGTCGTCATGGCAACGGTGATGTCATATTGGTCATCATGGGAATGGTGATGCCATAATGGTCGTCATGGCGACGTCATAATGGTCGTCATGGCAACGGTGATGTCATAATGGTCGTCATGGCAACAATGATGCCATAATGGACGTCATGGCAACGTCATAATGGTCGTCATGGCAATGGTGATGTCATAATGGTAGTCATGGCAACGGTGATGTCATAATGGTCGTCATGGCAACGGTGATGTCATGGCAAGGGTGATGTCATATTGGTCGTCATGGCAATGGTGATGTCATAATGGTCGTCATAGCGACGTCATAATGGTCGTCATGGCAACGGTGATGTCATATTGGTCGTCATGGCAATGGTGATGTCATAATGGTCGTCATGGCAACGGTGATGTCATAATGGTCGTCATGGCAACGGTGATGTCATAATGGTCGTCATGGCAACGGTGATGTCATAATGGTCGTCATGGCAACAATGATGTCATAATGGTCGTCATGGCAACAATGATGCCATAATGGTCGTCATGGCAACAATGATGCCATAATGGTCGTCATGGCGATGTCATATTGGTCGTCATGGCAACGGTGATGTCATAATGGACGTCATGGCAACAATGATGGTCGTCATGGCAACGGTGATGCCATTATGGTCGTCATGGCAACGGTGATGCCATTATGGTCGTCATGGCAACGATGATGTCATAATGGTCATCATGGCGACGTCATAATGGTCATCATGGCGACGTCATAATGGTCATCATGGCGACGTCATAATGGTCATCATGGCGACGTCATAATGGTCGTCATGGCAATGGTGATGTCATAATGGTCGTCATGGCAACGTCATAATGGTCGTCATGGCAACGGTGATGTCATAATGGTCGTCATGGCAACGGTGATGCCATAATGGTCGTCATGGCAACGGTGATGCCATAATGGTCGTCATGGCAACGGTGATGCCATAATGGTCGTCATGGCAACGGTGATGCCATAATGGTCGTCATGGCAACGGTGATGCCATAATGGTCGTCATGGCAACGGTGATGCCATAATGGTCGTCATGGCAACGGTGATGCCATAATGGTCGTCATGGCAACGGTGATGCCATAATGGTCGTCATGGCAACGGTGATGCCATTATGGTCGTCATGGCAACGGTGATGCCATTATGGTCGTCATGGCAACGATGATGTCATAATGGTCATCATGGCGACGTCATAATGGTCATCATGGCGACGTCATAATGGTCATCATGGCGACGTCATAATGGTCATCATGGCGACGTCATAATGGTCGTCATGGCAATGGTGATGTCATAATGGTCGTCATGGCAACGTCATAATGGTCGTCATGGCAACGGTGATGCCATAATGGTCGTCATGGCAACGGTGATGTCATAATGGTCGTCATGGCAACGGTGATGCCATAATGGTCGTCATGGCAACGGTGATGCCATAATGGTCGTCATGGCAACGGTGATGCCATAATGGTCGTCATGGCAACGGTGATGCCATAATGGTCGTCATGGCAACGGTGATGTCATAATGGTAGTCATGGCGACGTCATAATGGACGTCATGGCGACGTCATAATGGACGTCATGGCGACGTCATAATGGACGTCATGGCGACGTCATAATGGACGTCATGGCAACGGTGATGTCATAATGGACGTCATGGTAACGTCATAATGGTAGTCATGGCAACGGTGATGTCATAATGGTAGTCATGGCAACGGTGATGTCATAATGGTAGTCATGGCGACGTCATAATGGTAGTCATGGCAATGGTGATGTCATAATGGTAGTCATGGCAACGGTGATGTCATAATGGTCGTCATGGTGACGTCATAATGATCGTCATGGCAACGGTAATGTCATAATGGACGTCATGGCGAAGTCATAATGGTCGTCATGGCGACGGTGATGTCATAATGGTCGTCATGGCGAAGTCATAATGGTCGTCATGGCGACGGTGATGTCATAATGGTCGTCATGGCGACGTCATAATGGTCGTCATGGCGACGTCATAATGGTCGTCATGGCGACGTCATAATGGTCGTCATGGCAACGGTGATGTCATAATGGTCGTCATGGCAACGGTGATGTCATAATGGTCGTCATGGCAACAATGATGTCATAATGGTCGTCATGGCAACAATGATGTCATAATGGTCGTCATGGCAACAATGATGTCATAATGGTCGTCATGGCAACAATGATGTCATAATGGTCGTCATGGCAACAATGATGTCATAATGGTCGTCATGGCAACAATGATGCCATAATGGTCGTCATGGCAACAATGATGCCATAATGGTCGTCATGGCGACGTCATATTGGTCGTCATGGCAACGGTGATGTCATAATGGACGTCATGGCAACAATGATGGTCGTCATGGCAACGGTGATGCCATTATGGTCGTCATGGCAACGGTGATGCCATTATGGTCGTCATGGCAACGGTGATGTCATGGCAAGGGTGATGTCATATTGGTCGTCATGGCAATGGTGATGTCATAATGGTCGTCATGGCGACGTCATAATGGTCGTCATGGCAACGGTGATGTCATATTGGTCGTCATGGCAATAGTGATGTCATAATGGTCGTCATGGCAATGGTGATGTCATAATGGTCGTCATGGCAACGGTGATGTCATAATGGTCGTCATGGCAACGGTGATGTCATAATGGTCGTCATGGCAACGTCATAATGGTCATCATGGCAACGGTGATGTCATATTGGTCATCATGGCAACGGTGATGTCATATTGGTCGTCATGGCAACGGTGATGTCATATTGGTCGTCATGGCAACGGTGATGTCATAATGGACGTCGTGGCAACGGTGATGTCATAATGGACATCGTGGCAACGGTGATGTCATAATGGTCGTCATGGCAACGGTGATGTCATATTGGTCGTCATGGCAATGGTGATGTCATAATGGTCGTCATGGCGACGTCATAATGGTCGTCATGGCGACGTCATAATGGTCGTCATGGCAACGGTGATGTCATATTGGTCATCATGGGAATGGTGATGCCATAATGGTCGTCATGGCGACGTCATAATGGTCGTCATGGCAACGGTGATGTCATAATGGTCGTCATGGCAACAATGATGCCATAATGGACGTCATGGCAACGTCATAATGGTCGTCATGGCAATGGTGATGTCATAATGGTAGTCATGGCAACGGTGATGTCATAATGGTCGTCATGGCAACGGTGATGTCATGGCAAGGGTGATGTCATATTGGTCGTCATGGCAATGGTGATGTCATAATGGTCGTCATAGCGACGTCATAATGGTCGTCATGGCAACGGTGATGTCATATTGGTCGTCATGGCAATGGTGATGTCATAATGGTCGTCATGGCAACGGTGATGTCATAATGGTCGTCATGGCAACGGTGATGTCATAATGGTCGTCATGGCAACGGTGATGTCATAATGGTCGTCATGGCAACAATGATGTCATAATGGTCGTCATGGCAACAATGATGCCATAATGGTCGTCATGGCAACAATGATGCCATAATGGTCGTCATGGCGATGTCATATTGGTCGTCATGGCAACGGTGATGTCATAATGGACGTCATGGCAACAATGATGGTCGTCATGGCAACGGTGATGCCATTATGGTCGTCATGGCAACGGTGATGCCATTATGGTCGTCATGGCAACGATGATGTCATAATGGTCATCATGGCGACGTCATAATGGTCATCATGGCGACGTCATAATGGTCATCATGGCGACGTCATAATGGTCATCATGGCGACGTCATAATGGTCATCATGGCGACGTCATAATGGTCGTCATGGCAATGGTGATGTCATAATGGTCGTCATGGCAACGTCATAATGGTCGTCATGGCAACGGTGATGTCATAATGGTCGTCATGGCAACGGTGATGCCATAATGGTCGTCATGGCAACGGTGATGCCATAATGGTCGTCATGGCAACGGTGATGCCATAATGGTCGTCATGGCAACGGTGATGCCATAATGGTCGTCATGGCAACGGTGATGCCATAATGGTCGTCATGGCAACGGTGATGCCATAATGGTCGTCATGGCAACGGTGATGCCATAATGGTCGTCATGGCAACGGTGATGCCATTATGGTCGTCATGGCAACGGTGATGCCATTATGGTCGTCATGGCAACGATGATGTCATAATGGTCATCATGGCGACGTCATAATGGTCATCATGGCGACGTCATAATGGTCATCATGGCGACGTCATAATGGTCATCATGGCGACGTCATAATGGTCGTCATGGCAATGGTGATGTCATAATGGTCGTCATGGCAACGTCATAATGGTCGTCATGGCAACGGTGATGCCATAATGGTCGTCATGGCAACGGTGATGTCATAATGGTCGTCATGGCAACGGTGATGCCATAATGGTCGTCATGGCAACGGTGATGCCATAATGGTCGTCATGGCAACGGTGATGCCATAATGGTCGTCATGGCAACGGTGATGCCATAATGGTCGTCATGGCAACGGTGATGCCATAATGGTCGTCATGGCAACGGTGATGCCATAATAGTCGTCATGGCAACGGTGATGCCATAATGGTCGTCATGGCAACGGTGATGCCATAATGGTCGTCATGGCAACGGTGATGTCATAATGGTAGTCATGGCGACGTCATAATGGACGTCATGGCGACGTCATAATGGACGTCATGGCAACGGTGATGTCATAATGGACGTCATGGTAACGTCATAATGGTAGTCATGGCAACGGTGATGTCATAATGGTAGTCATGGCAACGGTGATGTCATAATGGTAGTCATGGCGACGTCATAATGGTAGTCATGGCAATGGTGATGTCATAATGGTAGTCATGGCAACGGTGATGTCATAATGGTCGTCATGGTGACGTCATAATGATCGTCATGGCAACGGTGATGTCATAATGGACGTCATGGCAACGTCATAATGGTCGTCATGGCAACGGTGATGTCATAATGGTCGTCATGGCAATGGTGATGTCATAATGGTCGTCATGGCAACGTCATAATGGTCGTCATGGCAACGGTGATGTCATAATGGTCGTCATGGCAACGGTGATGCCATAATGGTCGTCATGGCAACGGTGATGCCATAATGGTCGTCATGGCAACGGTGATGCCATAATGGTCGTCATGGCAACGGTGATGCCATAATGGTCGTCATGGCAACGGTGATGCCATAATGGTCGTCATGGCAACGGTGATGCCATAATGGTCGTCATGGCAACGGTGATGCCATAATGGTCGTCATGGCAACGGTGATGCCATTATGGTCGTCATGGCAACGGTGATGCCATTATGGTCGTCATGGCAACGATGATGTCATAATGGTCATCATGGCGACGTCATAATGGTCATCATGGCGACGTCATAATGGTCATCATGGCGACGTCATAATGGTCATCATGGCGACGTCATAATGGTCGTCATGGCAATGGTGATGTCATAATGGTCGTCATGGCAACGTCATAATGGTCGTCATGGCAACGGTGATGCCATAATGGTCGTCATGGCAACGGTGATGTCATAATGGTCGTCATGGCAACGGTGATGCCATAATGGTCGTCATGGCAACGGTGATGCCATAATGGTCGTCATGGCAACGGTGATGCCATAATGGTCGTCATGGCAACGGTGATGCCATAATGGTCGTCATGGCAACGGTGATGCCATAATGGTCGTCATGGCAACGGTGATGCCATAATAGTCGTCATGGCAACGGTGATGCCATAATGGTCGTCATGGCAACGGTGATGCCATAATGGTCGTCATGGCAACGGTGATGTCATAATGGTAGTCATGGCGACGTCATAATGGACGTCATGGCGACGTCATAATGGACGTCATGGCAACGGTGATGTCATAATGGACGTCATGGTAACGTCATAATGGTAGTCATGGCAACGGTGATGTCATAATGGTAGTCATGGCAACGGTGATGTCATAATGGTAGTCATGGCGATGTCATAATGGTAGTCATGGCAATGGTGATGTCATAATGGTAGTCATGGCAACGGTGATGTCATAATGGTCGTCATGGTGACGTCATAATGATCGTCATGGCAACGGTGATGTCATAATGGACGTCATGGCAACGTCATAATGGTCGTCATGGCAACGGTGATGTCATAATGGTCGTCATGGCAATGGTGATGTCATAATGGTCGTCATGGCAACGTCATAATGGTCGTCATGGCAACGGTGATGTCATAATAGTCGTCATGGCAACGGTGATGTCATAATGGTCGTCATGGCAACGGTGATGCCATAATGGTCGTCATGGCAACGGTGATGCCATAATGGTCGTCATGGCAACGGTGATGCCATAATGGTCGTCATGGCAACGGTGATGCCATAATGGTCGTCATGGCAACGGTGATGCCATAATGGTCGTCATGGTAACGGTGATGCCATAATGGTCGTCATGGCAACGGTGATGCCATAATGGTCGTCATGGCAACGGTGATGCCATAATGGTCGTCATGGCAACGGTGATGCCATAATGGTCGTCATGGCAACGGTGATGCCATAATGGTCGTCATGGCAACGGTGATGCCATAATGGTCGTCATGGCAACGGTGATGCCATAATGGTCGTCATGGCAACGGTGATGCCATAATGGTCGTCATGGCAACGGTGATGCCATAATGGTCGTCATGGCAACGGTGATGTCATAATGGTCGTCATGGCAACGGTGATGTCATATTTGTCGTCAAGGCAACGATGATGTCATAATGGTCGTCATGGCAACGATGATGCCATAATGGTCGTCATGGCGACGTCATAATGGTCGTCATGGCAACGGTGATGTCATAATGGTCGTCATGGCAACAATGATGCCATAATGGACGTCATGGCAACGTCATAATGGTCGTCATGGCAACGGTGATGTCATAATGGTCGTCATGGCAACGGTGATGTCATGGCAAGGGTGATGTCATATTGGTCGTCATGGCAATGGTGATGTCATAATGGTCATCATGGCGACGTCATAATGGTCGTCATGGCAACGGTGATGTCATATTGGTCGTCATGGCAATAGTGATGTCATAATGGTCGTCATGGCAATGGTGATGTCATAATGGTCGTCATGGCAACGGTGATGTCATAATGGTCGTCATGGCAACGGTGATGTCATAATGGTCGTCATGGCAACGTCATAATGGTCGTCATGGCAACGGTGATGTCATATTGGTCATCATGGCAACGGTGATGTCATACTGGTCGTCATGGCAACGGTGATGTCATATTGGTCGTCATGGCAACGGTGATGTCATAATGGACGTCGTGGCAACGGTGATGTCATAATGGACATCGTGGCAACGGTGATGTCATAATGGTCGTCATGGCAACGGTGATGTCATATTGGTCGTCATGGCAATGGTGATGTCATAATGGTCGTCATGGCGACGTCATAATGGTCGTCATGGCGACGTCATAATGGTCGTCATGGTGACGTCATAATGGTCGTCATGGCAACGGTGATGTCATAATGGTCGTCATGGCAACAATGATGTCATAATGGTCGTCATGGCAACAATGATGTCATAATGGTCGTCATGGCAACAATGATGTCATAATGGTCGTCATGGCAACAATGATGTCATAATGGTCGTCATGGCAACAATGATGTCATAATGGTCGTCATGGCAACAATGATGCCATAATGGTCGTCATGGCAACAATGATGCCATAATGGTCGTCATGGCGACGTCATATTGGTCGTCATGGCAACGGTGATGTCATAATGGACGTCATGGCAACAATGATGGTCGTCATGGCAACGGTGATGCCATTATGGTCGTCATGGCAACGGTGATGCCATTATGGTCGTCATGGCAACGATGATGTCATAATGGTCATCATGGCGACGTCATAATGGTCATCATGGCGACGTCATAATGGTCATCATGGCGACGTCATAATGGTCATCATGGCGACGTCATAATGGTCATCATGGCGACGTCATAATGGTCATCATGGCGACGTCATAATGGTCGTCATGGCAATGGTGATGTCATAATGGTCGTCATGGCAACGTCATAATGGTCGTCATGGCAACGGTGATGTCATAATAGTCGTCATGGCAACGGTGATGTCATAATGGTCGTCATGGCAACGGTGATGCCATAATGGTCGTCATGGCAACGGTGATGCCATAATGGTCGTCATGGCAACGGTGATGCCATAATGGTCGTCATGGCAACGGTGATGCCATAATGGTCGTCATGGCAACGGTGATGCCATAATGGTCGTCATGGCAACGGTGATGCCATAATGGTCGTCATGGCAACGGTGATGCCATAATGGTCGTCATGGCAACGGTGATGCCATAATGGTCGTCATGGCAACGGTGATGCCATAATGGTCGTCATGGCAACGGTGATGCCATAATGGTCGTCATGGCAACGGTGATGCCATAATGGTCGTCATGGCAACGGTGATGCCATAATGGTCGTCATGGCAACGGTGATGCCATAATGGTCGTCATGGCAACGGTGATGCCATAATGGTCGTCATGGCAACGGTGATGTCATAATGGTCGTCATGGCAACGGTGATGTCATATTGGTCGTCAAGGCAACGATGATGTCATAATGGTCGTCATGGCAACGATGATGCCATAATGGTCGTCATGGCGACGTCATAATGGTCGTCATGGCAACGGTGATGTCATAATGGTCGTCATGGCAACAATGATGCCATAATGGACGTCATGGCAACGTCATAATGGTCGTCATGGCAACGGTGATGTCATAATGGTCGTCATGGCAACGGTGATGTCATGGCAAGGGTGATGTCATATTGGTCGTCATGGCAATGGTGATGTCATAATGGTCATCATGGCGACGTCATAATGGTCGTCATGGCAACGGTGATGTCATATTGGTCGTCATGGCAATAGTGATGTCATAATGGTCGTCATGGCAATGGTGATGTCATAATGGTCGTCATGGCAACGGTGATGTCATAATGGTCGTCATGGCAACGGTGATGTCATAATGGTCGTCATGGCAACGTCATAATGGTCGTCATGGCAACGGTGATGTCATATTGGTCATCATGGCAACGGTGATGTCATACTGGTCGTCATGGCAACGATGATGTCATATTGGTCGTCATGGCAACGGTGATGTCATAATGGACGTCGTGGCAACGGTGATGTCATAATGGACATCGTGGCAACGGTGATGTCATAATGGTCGTCATGGCAACGGTGATGTCATATTGGTCGTCATGGCAATGGTGATGTCATAATGGTCGTCATGGCGACGTCATAATGGTCGTCATGGCGACGTCATAATGGTCGTCATGGCAACGGTGATGTCATATTGGTCATCATGGGAATGGTGATGCCATAATGGTCGTCATGGCGACGTCATAATGGTCGTCATGGCAACGGTGATGTCATAATGGTCGTCATGGCAACAATGATGCCATAATGGACGTCATGGCAACGTCATAATGGTCGTCATGGCAACGGTGATGTCATAATGGTAGTCATGGCAACGGTGATGTCATAATGGTCGTCATGGCAACGGTGATGTCATGGCAAGGGTGATGTCATATTGGTCGTCATGGCAATGGTGATGTCATAATGGTCATCATAGCGACGTCATAATGGTCGTCATGGCAACGGTGATGTCATATTGGTCGTCATGGCAATGGTGATGTCATAATGGTCGTCATGGCAACGGTGATGTCATAATGGTCGTCATGGCAACGGTGATGTCATAATGGTCGTCATGGCAACGGTGATGTCATAATGGTCGTCATGGCAACAATGATGTCATAATGGTCGTCATGGCAACAATGATGCCATAATGGTCGTCATGGCAACAATGATGCCATAATGGTCGTCATGGCGATGTCATATTGGTCGTCATGGCAACGGTGATGTCATAATGGATGTCATGGCAACAATGATGGTCGTCATGGCAACGGTGATGCCATTATGGTCGTCATGGCAACGGTGATGCCATTATGGTCGTCATGGCAACGATGATGTCATAATGGTCATCATGGCGACGTCATAATGGTCATCATGGCGACGTCATAATGGTCATCATGGCGACGTCATAATGGTCATCATGGCGACGTCATAATGGTCATCATGGCGACGTCATAATGGTCGTCATGGCAATGGTGATGTCATAATGGTCGTCATGGCAACGTCATAATGGTCGTCATGGCAACGGTGATGCCATAATGGTCGTCATGGCAACGGTGATGCCATAATGGTCGTCATGGCAACGGTGATGCCATAATGGTCGTCATGGCAACGGTGATGCCATAATGGTCGTCATGGCAACGGTGATGCCATAATGGTCGTCATGGCAACGGTGATGCCATAATGGTCGTCATGGCAACGGTGATGCCATAATGGTCGTCATGGCAACGGTGATGCCATAATGGTCGTCATGGCAACGGTGATGCCATAATGGTCGTCATGGCAACGGTGATGCCATTATGGTTGTCATGGCAACGGTGATGCCATTATGGTCGTCATGGCAACGATGATGTCATAATGGTCGTCATGGCGACGTCATAATGGTCATCATGGCGACGTCATAATGGTCATCATGGCGACGTCATAATGGTCATCATGGCGACGTCATAATGGTCATCATGGCGACGTCATAATGGTCGTCATGGCAATGGTGATGTCATAATGGTCGTCATGGCAACGTCATAATGGTCGTCATGGCAACGGTGATGTCATAATGGTCGTCATGGCAACGGTGATGTCATAATGGTCGTCATGGCAACGGTGATGCCATAATGGTCGTCATGGCAACGGTGATGCCATAATGGTCGTCATGGCAACGGTGATGCCATAATGGTCGTCATGGCAACGGTGATGCCATAATGGTCGTCATGGCAACGGTGATGCCATAATGGTCGTCATGGCAACGGTGATGCCATAATGGTCGTCATGGCAACGGTGATGCCATAATGGTCGTCATGGCAACGGTGATGCCATAATGGTCGTCATGGCAACGGTGATGCCATAATGGTCGTCATGGCAACGGTGATGTCATAATGGTAGTCATGGCGACGTCATAATGGACGTCATGGCGACGTCATAATGGACGTCATGGCGACGTCATAATGGACGTCATGGCGACGTCATAATGGACGTCATGGCGACGTCATAATGGACGTCATGGCAACGGTGATGTCATAATGGACGTCATGGTAACGTCATAATGGTAGTCATGGCAACGGTGATGTCATAATGGTAGTCATGGCAACGGTGATGTCATAATGGTAGTCATGGCGACGTCATAATGGTAGTCATGGCAACGGTGATGTCATAATGGTAGTCATGGCAACGGTGATGTCATAATGGTCGTCATGGTGAGGTCATAATGATCGTCATGGCAACGGTGATGTCATAATGGACGTCATGGCAACGTCATAATGGTCGTCATGGCAACGGTGATGTCATAATGGTCGTCATGGCAACAGTGATGCCATAATGGTCGTCATGGCAACAATGATGTCATAATGGACGTCATGGCGAAGTCATAATGGTCGTCATGGCGACGGTGATGTCATAATGGTCGTCATGGCGAAGTCATAATGGTCGTCATGGCGACGGTGATGTCATAATGGTCGTCATGGCGACGTCATAATGGTCGTCATGGCGACGTCATAATGGTCATCATGGCGACGTCATAATGGTCGTCATGGCAACGGTGATGTCATAATGGTCGTCATGGCAACGGTGATGTCATAATGGTCGTCATGGCAACAATGATGTCATAATGGTCGTCATGGCAACAATGATGTCATAATGGTCGTCATGGCAACAATGATGTCATAATGGTCGTCATGGCAACAATGATGTCATAATGGTCGTCATGGCAACAATGATGTCAAAATGGTCGTCATGGCAACAATGATGCCATAATGGTCGTCATGGCAACAATGATGCCATAATGGTCGTCATGGCGACGTCATATTGGTCGTCATGGCAACGGTGATGTCATAATGGACGTCATGGCAACAATGATGGTCGTCATGGCAACGGTGATGCCATTATGGTCGTCATGGCAACGGTGATGCCATTATGGTCGTCATGGCAACGATGATGTCATAATGGTCATCATGGCGACGTCATAATGGTCATCATGGCGACGTCATAATGGTCATCATGGCGACGTCATAATGGTCATCATGGCGACGTCATAATGGTCATCATGGCGACGTCATAATGGTCGTCATGGCAATGGTGATGTCATAATGGTCGTCATGGCAACGTCATAATGGTCGTCATGGCAACGGTGATGTCATAATGGTCGTCATGGCAACGGTGATGTCATAATGGTCGTCATGGCAACGGTGATGTCATAATGGTCGTCATGGCAACGGTGATGTCATATTGGTCGTCATGGCAACAATGATGTCATAATGGTCGTCATGGCGACGTCATAATGGTCGTCATGGCAACGGTGATGTCATAATGGTCGTCATGGCAACGGTGATGTCATAATGGTCGTCATGGCAACGGTGATGTCATGGCAACGGTGATGTCATATTGGTCATCATGGCAATGGTGATGTCATAATGGTCGTCATGGCGACGTCATAATGATCGTCATGGCAACGGTGATGTCATATTGGTCGTCATGGCAATGGTGATGTCATAATGGTCGTCATGGCAACGGTGATGTCATAATGGTCGTCATGGCAACGGTGATGTCATAATGGTCGTCATGGCAACGGTGATGTCATAATGGTCATCATGGCAACGGTGATGTCATAATGGTCATCATGGCAACGTCATAATGGTCGTCATGGCAACGGCGACGTCATTTTGGTCGTCATGGCAACGGTGATGTCATATTGGTCATCATGGCAACGGTGATGTCATATTGGTCGTCATGGCAACGGTGATGTCATATTGGTCGTCGTGGCAACAGTGATGTCATAATGGATGTCGTGGCAACGGTGATGTCATAATGGTCGTCATGGCAACGGTGATGTCATATTGGTCGTCATGGCAATGGTGATGTCATAATGGTCGTCATGGCGACGTCATAATGGTCGTCATGGCGACGTCATTATGGTCGTCATGGCAACGGTGATGTCATATTGGTCATCATGGCAATGGTGATGTCATAATGGTCGTCATGGCGACGTCATAATGGTCGTCATGGCAACGGTGATGTCATAATGGTCGTCATGGCAACAATGATGTCATAATGGACGTCATGGCAACGTCATAATGGTCGTCATGGCAACGGTGATGTCATAATGGTCGTCATGGCAACAATGATGTCATAATGGTCGTCATAGCAACGGTGATGTCATAATGGTCGTCATGGCAACGGTGATGTCATATTGGTCATCATGGCAACGGTGATGTCATATTGGTCGTCATGGCAACGGTGATGTCATATTGGTCGTCGTGGCAACAGTGATGTCATAATGGATGTCGTGGCAACGGTGATGTCATAATGGTCGTCATGGCAACGGTGATGTCATATTGGTCGTCATGGCAATGGTGATGTCATAATGGTCGTCATGGCGACGTCATAATGGTCGTCATGGCGACGTCATTATGGTCGTCATGGCAACGGTGATGTCATATTGGTCATCATGGCAATGGTGATGTCATAATGGTCGTCATGGCGACGTCATAATGGTCGTCATGGCAACGGTGATGTCATAATGGTCGTCATGGCAACAATGATGTCATAATGGACGTCATGGCAACGTCATAATGGTCGTCATGGCAACGGTGATGTCATAATGGTAGTCATGGCAACGGTGATGTCATAATGGTCGTCATGGCAACGGTGATGTCATGGCAAGGGTGATGTCATATTGGTCGTCATGGCAATGGTGATGTCATAATGGTCATCATAGCGACGTCATAATGGTCGTCATGGCAACGGTGATGTCATATTGGTCGTCATGGCAATGGTGATGTCATAATGGTCGTCATGGCAACGGTGATGTCATAATGGTCGTCATGGCAACGGTGATGTCATAATGGTCGTCATGGCAACGGTGATGTCATAATGGTCGTCATGGCAACAATGATGTCATAATGGTCGTCATGGCAACAATGATGCCATAATGGTCGTCATGGCAACAATGATGCCATAATGGTCGTCATGGCGATGTCATATTGGTCGTCATGGCAACGGTGATGTCATAATGGATGTCATGGCAACAATGATGGTCGTCATGGCAACGGTGATGCCATTATGGTCGTCATGGCAACGGTGATGCCATTATGGTCGTCATGGCAACGATGATGTCATAATGGTCATCATGGCGACGTCATAATGGTCATCATGGCGACGTCATAATGGTCATCATGGCGACGTCATAATGGTCATCATGGCGACGTCATAATGGTCATCATGGCGACGTCATAATGGTCGTCATGGCAATGGTGATGTCATAATGGTCGTCATGGCAACGTCATAATGGTCGTCATGGCAACGGTGATGCCATAATGGTCGTCATGGCAACGGTGATGCCATAATGGTCGTCATGGCAACGGTGATGCCATAATGGTCGTCATGGCAACGGTGATGCCATAATGGTCGTCATGGCAACGGTGATGCCATAATGGTCGTCATGGCAACGGTGATGCCATAATGGTCGTCATGGCAACGGTGATGCCATAATGGTCGTCATGGCAACGGTGATGCCATAATGGTCGTCATGGCAACGGTGATGCCATAATGGTCTTCATGGCAACGGTGATGCCATTATGGTTGTCATGGCAACGGTGATGCCATTATGGTCGTCATGGCAACGATGATGTCATAATGGTCGTCATGGCGACGTCATAATGGTCATCATGGCGACGTCATAATGGTCATCATGGCGACGTCATAATGGTCATCATGGCGACGTCATAATGGTCATCATGGCGACGTCATAATGGTCGTCATGGCAATGGTGATGTCATAATGGTCGTCATGGCAACGTCATAATGGTCGTCATGGCAACGGTGATGTCATAATGGTCGTCATGGCAACGGTGATGTCATAATGGTCGTCATGGCAACGGTGATGCCATAATGGTCGTCATGGCAACGGTGATGCCATAATGGTCGTCATGGCAACGGTGATGCCATAATGGTCGTCATGGCAACGGTGATGCCATAATGGTCGTCATGGCAACGGTGATGCCATAATGGTCGTCATGGCAACGGTGATGCCATAATGGTCGTCATGGCAACGGTGATGCCATAATGGTCGTCATGGCAACGGTGATGCCATAATGGTCGTCATGGCAACGGTGATGCCATAATGGTCGTCATGGCAACGGTGATGTCATAATGGTAGTCATGGCGACGTCATAATGGACGTCATGGCGACGTCATAATGGACGTCATGGCGACGTCATAATGGACGTCATGGCGACGTCATAATGGACGTCATGGCGACGTCATAATGGACGTCATGGCAACGGTGATGTCATAATGGACGTCATGGTAACGTCATAATGGTAGTCATGGCAACGGTGATGTCATAATGGTAGTCATGGCAACGGTGATGTCATAATGGTAGTCATGGCGACGTCATAATGGTAGTCATGGCAACGGTGATGTCATAATGGTAGTCATGGCAACGGTGATGTCATAATGGTCGTCATGGTGAGGTCATAATGATCGTCATGGCAACGGTGATGTCATAATGGACGTCATGGCAACGTCATAATGGTCGTCATGGCAACGGTGATGTCATAATGGTCGTCATGGCAACAGTGATGCCATAATGGTCGTCATGGCAACAATGATGTCATAATGGACGTCATGGCGAAGTCATAATGGTCGTCATGGCGACGGTGATGTCATAATGGTCGTCATGGCGAAGTCATAATGGTCGTCATGGCGACGGTGATGTCATAATGGTCGTCATGGCGACGTCATAATGGTCGTCATGGCGACGTCATAATGGTCATCATGGCGACGTCATAATGGTCGTCATGGCAACGGTGATGTCATAATGGTCGTCATGGCAACGGTGATGTCATAATGGTCGTCATGGCAACAATGATGTCATAATGGTCGTCATGGCAACAATGATGTCATAATGGTCGTCATGGCAACAATGATGTCATAATGGTCGTCATGGCAACAATGATGTCATAATGGTCGTCATGGCAACAATGATGTCAAAATGGTCGTCATGGCAACAATGATGCCATAATGGTCGTCATGGCAACAATGATGCCATAATGGTCGTCATGGCGACGTCATATTGGTCGTCATGGCAACGGTGATGTCATAATGGACGTCATGGCAACAATGATGGTCGTCATGGCAACGGTGATGCCATTATGGTCGTCATGGCAACGGTGATGCCATTATGGTCGTCATGGCAACGATGATGTCATAATGGTCATCATGGCGACGTCATAATGGTCATCATGGCGACGTCATAATGGTCATCATGGCGACGTCATAATGGTCATCATGGCGACGTCATAATGGTCATCATGGCGACGTCATAATGGTCGTCATGGCAATGGTGATGTCATAATGGTCGTCATGGCAACGTCATAATGGTCGTCATGGCAACGGTGATGTCATAATGGTCGTCATGGCAACGGTGATGTCATAATGGTCGTCATGGCAACGGTGATGTCATAATGGTCGTCATGGCAACGGTGATGTCATATTGGTCGTCATGGCAACAATGATGTCATAATGGTCGTCATGGCGACGTCATAATGGTCGTCATGGCAACGGTGATGTCATAATGGTCGTCATGGCAACGGTGATGTCATAATGGTCGTCATGGCAACGGTGATGTCATGGCAACGGTGATGTCATATTGGTCATCATGGCAATGGTGATGTCATAATGGTCGTCATGGCGACGTCATAATGATCGTCATGGCAACGGTGATGTCATATTGGTCGTCATGGCAATGGTGATGTCATAATGGTCGTCATGGCAACGGTGATGTCATAATGGTCGTCATGGCAACGGTGATGTCATAATGGTCGTCATGGCAACGGTGATGTCATAATGGTCATCATGGCAACGGTGATGTCATAATGGTCATCATGGCAACGTCATAATGGTCGTCATGGCAACGGCGACGTCATTTTGGTCGTCATGGCAACGGTGATGTCATATTGGTCATCATGGCAACGGTGATGTCATATTGGTCGTCATGGCAACGGTGATGTCATATTGGTCGTCGTGGCAACAGTGATGTCATAATGGATGTCGTGGCAACGGTGATGTCATAATGGTCGTCATGGCAACGGTGATGTCATATTGGTCGTCATGGCAATGGTGATGTCATAATGGTCGTCATGGCGACGTCATAATGGTCGTCATGGCGACGTCATTATGGTCGTCATGGCAACGGTGATGTCATATTGGTCATCATGGCAATGGTGATGTCATAATGGTCGTCATGGCGACGTCATAATGGTCGTCATGGCAACGGTGATGTCATAATGGTCGTCATGGCAACAATGATGTCATAATGGACGTCATGGCAACGTCATAATGGTCGTCATGGCAACGGTGATGTCATAATGGTCGTCATGGCAACAATGATGTCATAATGGTCGTCATAGCAACGGTGATGTCATAATGGTCGTCATGGCAACGGTGATGTCATATTGGTCATCATGGCAACGGTGATGTCATATTGGTCGTCATGGCAACGGTGATGTCATATTGGTCGTCGTGGCAACAGTGATGTCATAATGGATGTCGTGGCAACGGTGATGTCATAATGGTCGTCATGGCAACGGTGATGTCATATTGGTCGTCATGGCAATGGTGATGTCATAATGGTCGTCATGGCGACGTCATAATGGTCGTCATGGCGACGTCATTATGGTCGTCATGGCAACGGTGATGTCATATTGGTCATCATGGCAATGGTGATGTCATAATGGTCGTCATGGCGACGTCATAATGGTCGTCATGGCAACGGTGATGTCATAATGGTCGTCATGGCAACAATGATGTCATAATGGACGTCATGGCAACGTCATAATGGTCGTCATGGCAACGGTGATGTCATAATGGTCGTCATGGCAACAATGATGTCATAATGGTCGTCATAGCAACGGTGATGTCATAATGGTCGTCATGGCAACGGTGATGTCATAATGGTCGTCATGGCAACGGTGATGTCATAATGGTCGTCATGGCAACGGTGATGTCATAATGGTCGTCATGGCAACGGTGATGTCATAATGGTCGTCATGGCGACGCCATAATGGTCGTCTTGGCAGCGGCGACGCCATAATGGTCGTCATGGCAACGGTGACGTCATAATGGTCGTCATGGCAACGGCGACGTCATAATGGTCGTCATGGCAACGGCGACGTCATAATGGTCGTCATGGCAACGGCGACGTCATAATGGTCGTCATGGCAACGGCGACGTCATAATGGTCGTCATGGCAACGGCGACGTCATAATGGTCGTCATGGCAACGGCGACGTCATAATGGTCGTCATGGCAACGGTGATGTCATAATGGTCGTCATGGCAACGGTGATGTCATAATGGTCGTCATGGCAACGGTGATATCATAATGGTCGTCATGGCAACGGTGATGTCATAATGGTCGTCATGGCGACGCCATAATGGTCGTCTTGGCAGCGGCGACGCCATATTGGTCGTCATGGCAACGGTGACGTCATAATGGTCGTCATGGCAACGGCGACGTCATAATGGTCGTCATGGCAACGGCGACGTCATAATGGTCGTCATGGCAACGGCGACGTCATAATGGTCGTCATGGCAACGGCGACGTCATAATGGTCGTCATGGCAACGGCGACGTCATAATGGTCGTCATGGCAACGGCGACGTCATAATGGTCGTCATGGCAACGGCGATGTCATAATGGTCGTCATGGCAACGGCGACGTCATAATGGTCGTCATGGCAACGGCGACGTCATAATGGTCGTCATGGCAACAATGATGCCATAATGGTCGTCATGGCAACGGTGATGTCATAATGGTCGTCATGGCAACGGTGATGTTATAATGGTCGTCATGGCAACGGTGATGTCATAATGGACGTCATGGCAACGGTGATGTCATAATGGTCGTCATGGCAACAATGATGCCATAATGGTCGTCATGGCGACGTCATAATGGTCGTCATGGCAACGGTGATGTCATATTGGTCGTCATGGCAATGGTGATGTCATAATGGTCGTCATGGCGACGTCATAATGGTCGTCATGGCAACGGTGATGTCATAATGGTCGTCATGGCAACAATGATGTCATAATGGACGTCATGGCAACGTCATAATGGTCGTCATGGCAACGGTGATGTCATATTGGTTGTCATGGCAATGGCGACGTCATAATGGTCGTCATGGCGACGTCATAATGGTCGTCATGGCAACGGTGATGTCATAATGGTCGTCATGGCAACAATGATGTCATAATGGACGTCATGGCAACGTCATAATGGTCGTCATGGCAACGGTGATGTCATAATGGTTGTCATGGCAACAATGATGTCATAATGGTCGTCATGGCAACGGTGATGCCATAATGGTCGTCATGGCAACGGTGATGCCATAATGGTCGTCATGGCAACGGTGATGCCATAATGGTCGTCATGGCAACGGTGATGCCATAATGGTCGTCATGGCAACGGTGATGCCATAATGGTCGTCATGGCAACGGTGATGCCATAATGGTCGTCATGGCAACGGTGATGCCATAATGGTCGTCATGGCAACGGTGATGCCATAATGGTCGTCATGGCAACGGTGATGCCATAATGGTCGTCATGGCAACGGTGATGCCATAATGGTCGTCATGGCAACGGTGATGCCATAATGGTCGTCATGGCAACGGTGATGCCATAATGGTCGTTATGGCAACGGTGATGCCATAATGGTCGTCATGGCAACGGTGATGCCATAATGGTCGTCATGGCAACGGTGATGCCATAATGGTCGTCATGGCAACGGTGATGTCATAATGGTCGTCATGGCAACGGTGATGTCATATTGGTCGTCAAGGCAACAATGATGTCATAATGGTCGTCATGGCAACGATGATGCCATAATGGTCGTCATGGCGACGTCATAATGGTCGTCATGGCAACGGTGATGTCATAATGGTCGTCATGGCAACAATGATGCCATAATGGACGTCATGGCAACGTCATAATGGTCGTCATGGCAACGGTGATGTCATAATGGTCGTCATGGCAACAGTGATGTCATGGCAAGGGTGATGTCATAATGGTCGTCATGGCGACGTCATAATGGTCGTCATGGCAACGGTGATGTCATATTGGTCGTCATGGCAATAGTGATGTCATAATGGTCGTCATGGCAACGGTGATGTCATAATGGTCGTCATGGCAACGATGATGTCATAATGGTCGTCATGGCAACGGTGATGTCATAATGGTCGTCATGGCAACGTCATAATGGTCGTCATGGCAACGGTGATGTCATATTGGTCATCATGGCAACGGTGATGTCATATTGGTCGTCATGGCAACGGTGATGTCATATTGGTCGTCATGGCAACGGTGATGTCATAATGGACGTCGTGGCAACGGTGATGTCATAATGGACATCGTGGCAACAGTGATGTCATAATGGTCGTCATGGCAACGGTGATGTCATATTGGTCGTCATGGCAATGGTGATGTCATAATGGTCGTCATGGCGACGTCATAATGGTCGTCATGGCGACGTCATAATGGTCGTCATGGCAACGGTGATGTCATATTGGTCATCATGGGAATGGTGATGCCATAATGGTCGTCATGGCGACGTCATAATGGTCATCATGGCAACGGTGATGTCATAATGGTCGTCATGGCAACAATGATGCCATAATGGACGTCATGGCATCGTCATAATGGTCGTCATGGCAACGGTGATGTCATAATGGTAGTCATGGCAACGGTGATGTCATAATGGTCGTCATGGCAACGGTGATGTCATGGCAAGGGTGATGTCATATTGGTCGTCATGGCAATGGTGATGTCATAATGGTCGTCATAGCGACGTCATAATGGTCGTCATGACAACGGTGATGTCATATTGGTCGTCATGGCAATGGTGATGTCATAATGGTCGTCATGGCAACGGTGATGTCATAATGGTCGTCATGGCAACGGTGATGTCATAATGGTCGTCATGGCAACGGTGATGTCATAATGGTCGTCATGGCAACGTCATAATGGTCGTCATGGCAACGGCGACGTCATATTGGTCGTCATGGCAACGGTGATGTCATATTGGTCATCATGGCAACGGTGATGTCATATTGGTCGTCATGGCAACGGTGATGTCATATTGGTCGTCATGGCAACGGTGATGTCATAATGGACGTCGTGGCAACGGTGATGTCATAATGGACGTCGTGGCAACGGTGATGTCATAATGGTCGTCATGGCAACGGTGATGTCATATTGGTCGTCATGGCAATGGTGATGTCATAATGGTCGTCATGGCGACGTCATAATGGTCGTCATGGCGACGTCATAATGGTCGTCATGGCAACGGTGATGTCATATTGGTCATCATGGCAATGGTGATGTCATAATGGTCGTCATGGCGACGTCATAATGGTCGTCATGGCAACGGTGATGTCATAATCGTCGTCATGGCAACAATGATGTCATAATGGACGTCATGGCAACGTCATAATGGTCGTCATGGCAACGGTGATGTCATAATGGTCGTCATGGCAACAATGATGTCATAATGGTCGTCATGGCAACAATGATGTCATAATGGTCGTCATAGCAACGGTGATGTCATAATGGTCGTCATGGCAACGGTGATGTCATAATGGTCGTCATGGCAACGGTGATGTCATAATGGTCGTCATGGCAACGGTGATGTCCTAATGGTCGTCATGGCGACGCCATAATGGTCGTCATGGCAACGGCGACGCCATAATGGTCGTCATGGCAACGCCGACGTCATAATGGTCGTCATGGCAACGGCGACGTCATAATGGTCGTCATGGCAACGGCGACGTCATAATGGTCGTCATGGCAACGGCGACGTCATAATGGTCGTCATGGCAACGGCAATGTCATAATGGTCGTCATGGCAACGGCGATGTCATAATGGTCGTCATGGCAACGGTGATGTCATAATGGTCGTCATGGCAACAATGATGCCATAATGGTCGTCATGGCAACAATGATGCCATAATGGTCGTCATGGCAACGGTGATGTCATAATGGTCGTCATGGCAACGGTGATGTCATAATGGTCGTCATGGCAACGGTGATGTCATAATGGACGTCATGGCAACGGTGATGTCATAATGGTCGTCATGGCAACAATGATGCCATAATGGTCGTCATGGCGACGTCATAATGGTGGTCATGGCAACGGTGATGTCATATTGGTCGTCATGGCAATGGTGATGTCATAATGGTCGTCATGGCGACGTCATAATGGTCGTCATGGCAACGGTGATGTCATAATGGTCGTCATGGCAACAATGATGTCATAATGGACGTCATGGCAACGTCATAATAGTCGTCATGGCAACGGTGATGTCATATTGGTTGTCATGGCAATGGTGATGTCATAATGGTCGTCATGGCAACGGTGATGTCATAATGGTCGTCATGGCAACAATGATGTCATAATGGACGTCATGGCAACGTCATAATGGTCGTCATGGCAACGGTGATGTCATAATGGTTGTCATGGCAACAATGATGTCATAATGGTCGTCATGGCAACGGTGATGCCATAATGGTCGTCATGGCAACGGTGATGCCATAATGGTCGTCATGGCAACGGTGATGCCATAATGGTCGTCATGGCAACGGTGATGCCATAATGGTCGTCATGGCAACGGTGATGCCATAATGGTCGTCATGGCAACGGTGATGCCATAATGGTCGTCATGGCAACGGTGATGCCATAATGGTCGTCATGGCAACGGTGATGCCATAATGGTCGTCATGGCAACGGTGATGCCATAATGGTCGTCATGGCAACGGTGATGCCATAATGGTCGTCATGGCAACGGTGATGCCATAATGGTCGTCATGGCAACGGTGATGCCATAATGGTCGTTATGGCAACGGTGATGCCATAATGGTCGTCATGGCAACGGTGATGCCATAATGGTCGTCATGGCAACGGTGATGCCATAATGGTCGTCATGGCAACGGTGATGTCATAATGGTCGTCATGGCAACGGTGATGTCATATTGGTCGTCAAGGCAACAATGATGTCATAATGGTCGTCATGGCAACGATGATGCCATAATGGTCGTCATGGCGACGTCATAATGGTCGTCATGGCAACGGTGATGTCATAATGGTCGTCATGGCAACAATGATGCCATAATGGACGTCATGGCAACGTCATAATGGTCGTCATGGCAACGGTGATGTCATAATGGTCGTCATGGCAACAGTGATGTCATGGCAAGGGTGATGTCATAATGGTCGTCATGGCGACGTCATAATGGTCGTCATGGCAACGGTGATGTCATATTGGTCGTCATGGCAATAGTGATGTCATAATGGTCGTCATGGCAACGGTGATGTCATAATGGTCGTCATGGCAACGATGATGTCATAATGGTCGTCATGGCAACGGTGATGTCATAATGGTCGTCATGGCAACGTCATAATGGTCGTCATGGCAACGGTGATGTCATATTGGTCATCATGGCAACGGTGATGTCATATTGGTCGTCATGGCAACGGTGATGTCATATTGGTCGTCATGGCAACGGTGATGTCATAATGGACGTCGTGGCAACGGTGATGTCATAATGGACATCGTGGCAACAGTGATGTCATAATGGTCGTCATGGCAACGGTGATGTCATATTGGTCGTCATGGCAATGGTGATGTCATAATGGTCGTCATGGCGACGTCATAATGGTCGTCATGGCGACGTCATAATGGTCGTCATGGCAACGGTGATGTCATATTGGTCATCATGGGAATGGTGATGCCATAATGGTCGTCATGGCGACGTCATAATGGTCATCATGGCAACGGTGATGTCATAATGGTCGTCATGGCAACAATGATGCCATAATGGACGTCATGGCATCGTCATAATGGTCGTCATGGCAACGGTGATGTCATAATGGTAGTCATGGCAACGGTGATGTCATAATGGTCGTCATGGCAACGGTGATGTCATGGCAAGGGTGATGTCATATTGGTCGTCATGGCAATGGTGATGTCATAATGGTCGTCATAGCGACGTCATAATGGTCGTCATGACAACGGTGATGTCATATTGGTCGTCATGGCAATGGTGATGTCATAATGGTCGTCATGGCAACGGTGATGTCATAATGGTCGTCATGGCAACGGTGATGTCATAATGGTCGTCATGGCAACGGTGATGTCATAATGGTCGTCATGGCAACGTCATAATGGTCGTCATGGCAACGGCGACGTCATATTGGTCGTCATGGCAACGGTGATGTCATATTGGTCATCATGGCAACGGTGATGTCATATTGGTCGTCATGGCAACGGTGATGTCATATTGGTCGTCATGGCAACGGTGATGTCATAATGGACGTCGTGGCAACGGTGATGTCATAATGGACGTCGTGGCAACGGTGATGTCATAATGGTCGTCATGGCAACGGTGATGTCATATTGGTCGTCATGGCAATGGTGATGTCATAATGGTCGTCATGGCGACGTCATAATGGTCGTCATGGCGACGTCATAATGGTCGTCATGGCAACGGTGATGTCATATTGGTCATCATGGCAATGGTGATGTCATAATGGTCGTCATGGCGACGTCATAATGGTCGTCATGGCAACGGTGATGTCATAATCGTCGTCATGGCAACAATGATGTCATAATGGACGTCATGGCAACGTCATAATGGTCGTCATGGCAACGGTGATGTCATAATGGTCGTCATGGCAACAATGATGTCATAATGGTCGTCATGGCAACAATGATGTCATAATGGTCGTCATAGCAACGGTGATGTCATAATGGTCGTCATGGCAACGGTGATGTCATAATGGTCGTCATGGCAACGGTGATGTCATAATGGTCGTCATGGCAACGGTGATGTCCTAATGGTCGTCATGGCGACGCCATAATGGTCGTCATGGCAACGGCGACGCCATAATGGTCGTCATGGCAACGCCGACGTCATAATGGTCGTCATGGCAACGGCGACGTCATAATGGTCGTCATGGCAACGGCGACGTCATAATGGTCGTCATGGCAACGGCGACGTCATAATGGTCGTCATGGCAACGGCAATGTCATAATGGTCGTCATGGCAACGGCGATGTCATAATGGTCGTCATGGCAACGGTGATGTCATAATGGTCGTCATGGCAACAATGATGCCATAATGGTCGTCATGGCAACAATGATGCCATAATGGTCGTCATGGCAACGGTGATGTCATAATGGTCGTCATGGCAACGGTGATGTCATAATGGTCGTCATGGCAACGGTGATGTCATAATGGACGTCATGGCAACGGTGATGTCATAATGGTCGTCATGGCAACAATGATGCCATAATGGTCGTCATGGCGACGTCATAATGGTGGTCATGGCAACGGTGATGTCATATTGGTCGTCATGGCAATGGTGATGTCATAATGGTCGTCATGGCGACGTCATAATGGTCGTCATGGCAACGGTGATGTCATAATGGTCGTCATGGCAACAATGATGTCATAATGGACGTCATGGCAACGTCATAATAGTCGTCATGGCAACGGTGATGTCATATTGGTTGTCATGGCAATGGTGATGTCATAATGGTCGTCATGGCAACGGTGATGTCATAATGGTCGTCATGGCAACAATGATGTCATAATGGACGTCATGGCAACGTCATAATGGTCGTCATGGCAACGGTGATGTCATAATGGTTGTCATGGCAACAATGATGTCATAATGGTCGTCATGGCAACGGTGATGCCATAATGGTCGTCATGGCAACGGTGATGCCATAATGGTCGTCATGGCAACGGTGATGCCATAATGGTCGTCATGGCAACGGTGATGCCATAATGGTCGTCATGGCAACGGTGATGCCATAATGGTCGTCATGGCAACGGTGATGCCATAATGGTCGTCATGGCAACGGTGATGCCATAATGGTCGTCATGGCAACGGTGATGCCATAATGGTCGTCATGGCAACGGTGATGCCATAATGGTCGTCATGGCAACGGTGATGCCATAATGGTCGTCATGGCAACGGTGATGCCATAATGGTCGTCATGGCAATGGTGATGCCATAATGGTCGTCATGGCAACGGTGGTGCCATAATGGTCGTCATGGCAACGGTGATGCCATAATGGTCGTCATGGCAACGGTGATGCCATAATGGTCGTCATGGCAACGGTGATGCCATAATGGTCGTCATGGCAACGGTGATGCCATAATGGTCGTCATGGCAACGGTGATGTCATAATGGTCGTCATGGCAACAATGATGTCATAATGGTCGTCATGGCAACGATGATGCCATAATGGTCGTCATGGCGACGTCATAATGGTCGTCATGGCAACGGTGATGTCATAATGGTCGTCATGGCAACAATGATGCCATAATGGACGTCATGGCAACGTCATAATGGTCGTCATGGCAACGGTGATGTCATAATGGTCGTCATGGCAACGGTGATGTCATGGCAAGGGTGATGTCATATTGGTCGTCATGGCAATGGTGATGTCATAATGGTCGTCATGGCGACGTCATAATGGTCGTCATGGCAACGGTGATGTCATATTGGTCGTCATGGCAATAGTGATGTCATAATGGTCGTCATGGCAATAGTGATGTCATAATGGTCGTCATGGCAACGGTGATGTCATAATGGTCGTCATGGCAACGGTGATGTCATAATGGTCGTCATGGCAACGTCATAATGGTCGTCATGGCAACGGTGATGTCATATTGGTCATCATGGCAACGGTGATGTCATATTGGTCGTCATGGCAACGGTGATGTCATATTGGTCGTCATGGCAACGGTGATGTCATAATGGACGTCGTGGCAACGGTGATGTCATAATGGACATCGTGGCAACGGTGATGTCATAATGGTCGTCATGGCAACGGTGATGTCATATTGGTCGTCATGGCAATGGTGATGTCATAATGGTCGTCATGGCGACGTCATAATGGTCGTCATGGCGACGTCATAATGGTCGTCATGGCAACGGTGATGTCATATTGGTCATCATGGGAATGGTGATGCCATAATGGTCGTCATGGCGACGTCATAATGGTCGTCATGGCAACGGTGATGTCATAATGGTCGTCATGGCAACAATGATGCCATAATGGACGTCATGGCAACGTCATAATGGTCGTCATGGCAACGGTGATGTCATAATGGTAGTCATGGCAACGGTGATGTCATAATGGTCGTCATGGCAACGGTGATGTCATGGCAAGGGTGATGTCATATTGGTCGTCATGGCAATGGTGATGTCATAATGGTCGTCATAGCGACGTCATAATGGTCGTCATGGCAACGGTGATGTCATATTGGTCGTCATGGCAATGGTGATGTCATAATGGTCGTCATGGCAACGGTGATGTCATAATGGTCGTCATGGCAACGGTGATGTCATAATGGTCGTCATGGCAACGTCATAATGGTCGTCATGGCAACGGCGACGTCATATTGGTCGTCATGGCAACGGTGATGTCGTATTGGTCATCATGGCAACGGTGATGTCATATTGGTCGTCATGGCAACGGTGATGTCATATTGGTCGTCATGGCAACGGTGATGTCATAATGGACGTCGTGGCAACGGTGATGTCATAATGGACGTCGTGGCAACGGTGATGTCATAATGGTCGTCATGGCAACGGTGATGTCATATTGGTCATCATGGCAACGGTGATGTCATATTGGTCGTCATGGCAACGGTGATGTCATATTGGTCGTCATGGCAACGGTGATGTCATAATGGACGTCGTGGCAACGGTGATGTCATAATGGACATCGTGGCAACAGTGATGTCATAATGGTCGTCATGGCAACGGTGATGTCATATTGGTCGTCATGGCAATGGTGATGTCATAATGGTCGTCATGGCGACGTCATAATGGTCGTCATGGCGACGTCATAATGGTCGTCATGGCAACGGTGATGTCATATTGCTCATCATGGGAATGGTGATGCCATAATGGTCGTCATGGCGACGTCATAATGGTCGTCATGGCAACGGTGATGTCATAATGGTCGTCATGGCAACAATGATGCCATAATGGACGTCATGGCATCGTCATAATGGTCGTCATGGCAACGGTGATGTCATAATGGTAGTCATGGCAACGGTGATGTCATAATGGTCGTCATGGCAACGGTGATGTCATGGCAAGGGTGATGTCATATTGGTCGTCATGGCAATGGTGATGTCATAATGGTCGTCATAGCGACGTCATAATGGTCGTCATGACAACGGTGATGTCATATTGGTCGTCATGGCAATGGTGATGTCATAATGGTCGTCATGGCAACGGTGATGTCATAATGGTCGTCATGGCAACGGTGATGTCATAATGGTCGTCATGGCAACGGTGATGTCATAATGGTCGTCATGGCAACGTCATAATGGTCGTCATGGCAACGGCGACGTCATATTGGTCGTCATGGCAACGGTGATGTCATATTGGTCATCATGGCAACGGTGATGTCATATTGGTCGTCATGGCAACGGTGATGTCATATTGGTCGTCATGGCAACGGTGATGTCATAATGGACGTCGTGGCAACGGTGATGTCATAATGGACGTCGTGGCAACGGTGATGTCATAATGGTCGTCATGGCAACGGTGATGTCATGTTGGTCGTCATGGCAATGGTGATGTCATAATGGTCGTCATGGCGACGTCATAATGGTCGTCATGGCGACGTCATAATGGTCGTCATGGCAACGGTGATGTCATATTGGTCATCATGGCAATGGTGTTGTCATAATGGTCGTCATGGCGACGTCATAATGGTCGTCATGGCAACGGTGATGTCATAATCGTCGTCATGGCAACAATGATGTCATAATGGACGTCATGGCAACGTCATAATGGTCGTCATGGCAACGGTGATGTCATAATGGTCGTCATGGCAACAATGATGTCATAATGGTCGTCATAGCAACGGTGATGTCATAATGGTCGTCATGGCAACGGTGATGTCATAATGGTCGTCATGGCAACGGTGATGTCATAATGGTCGTCATGGCAACAATGATGTCATAATGGTCGTCATAGCAACGGCGACGTCATAATGGTCGTCATGGCAACGGCGACGTCATAATGGTCGTCATGGCAACGGCGACGTCATAATGGTCGTCATGGCAACGGCGACGTCATAATGGTCGTCATGGCAACGGCGATGTCATAATGGTCGTCATGGCAACGGCGACGTCATAATGGTCGTCATGGCAACGGCGACGTCATAATGGTCGTCATGGCAACAATGATGCCATAATGGTCGTCATGGCAACGGTGATGTCATAATGGTCGTCATGGCAACGGTGATGTTATAATGGTCGTCATGGCAACGGTGATGTCATAATGGACGTCATGGCAACGGTGATGTCATAATGGTCGTCATGGCAACAATGATGCCATAATGGTCGTCATGGCGACGTCATAATGGTCGTCATGGCAACGGTGATGTCATATTGGTCGTCATGGCAATGGTGATGTCATAATGGTCGTCATGGCGACGTCATAATGGTCGTCATGGCAACGGTGATGTCATAATGGTCGTCATGGCAACAATGATGTCATAATGGACGTCATGGCAACGTCATAATGGTCGTCATGGCAACGGTGATGTCATATTGGTTGTCATGGCAATGGTGATGTCATAATGGTCGTCATGGCGACGTCATAATGGTCGTCATGGCAACGGTGATGTCATAATGGTCGTCATGGCAACAATGATGTCATAATGGACGTCATGGCAACGTCATAATGGTCGTCATGGCAACGGTGATGTCATAATGGTTGTCATGGCAACAATGATGTCATAATGGTCGTCATGGCAACGGTGATGCCATAATGGTCGTCATGGCAACGGTGATGCCATAATGGTCGTCATGGCAACGGTGATGCCATAATGGTCGTCATGGCAACGGTGATGCCATAATGGTCGTCATGGCAACGGTGATGCCATAATGGTCGTCATGGCAACGGTGATGCCATAATGGTCGTCATGGCAACGGTGATGCCATAATGGTCGTCATGGCAACGGTGATGCCATAATGGTCGTCATGGCAACGGTGATGCCATAATGGTCGTCATGGCAACGGTGATGCCATAATGGTCGTCATGGCAACGGTGATGCCATAATGGTCGTCATGGCAACGGTGATGCCATAATGGTCGTTATGGCAACGGTGATGCCATAATGGTCGTCATGGCAACGGTGATGCCATAATGGTCGTCATGGCAACGGTGATGCCATAATGGTCGTCATGGCAACGGTGATGTCATAATGGTCGTCATGGCAACGGTGATGTCATATTGGTCGTCAAGGCAACAATGATGTCATAATGGTCGTCATGGCAACGATGATGCCATAATGGTCGTCATGGCGACGTCATAATGGTCGTCATGGCAACGGTGATGTCATAATGGTCGTCATGGCAACAATGATGCCATAATGGACGTCATGGCAACGTCATAATGGTCGTCATGGCAACGGTGATGTCATAATGGTCGTCATGGCAACAGTGATGTCATGGCAAGGGTGATGTCATAATGGTCGTCATGGCGACGTCATAATGGTCGTCATGGCAACGGTGATGTCATATTGGTCGTCATGGCAATAGTGATGTCATAATGGTCGTCATGGCAACGGTGATGTCATAATGGTCGTCATGGCAACGATGATGTCATAATGGTCGTCATGGCAACGGTGATGTCATAATGGTCGTCATGGCAACGTCATAATGGTCGTCATGGCAACGGTGATGTCATATTGGTCATCATGGCAACGGTGATGTCATATTGGTCGTCATGGCAACGGTGATGTCATATTGGTCGTCATGGCAACGGTGATGTCATAATGGACGTCGTGGCAACGGTGATGTCATAATGGACATCGTGGCAACAGTGATGTCATAATGGTCGTCATGGCAACGGTGATGTCATATTGGTCGTCATGGCAATGGTGATGTCATAATGGTCGTCATGGCGACGTCATAATGGTCGTCATGGCGACGTCATAATGGTCGTCATGGCAACGGTGATGTCATATTGGTCATCATGGGAATGGTGATGCCATAATGGTCGTCATGGCGACGTCATAATGGTCATCATGGCAACGGTGATGTCATAATGGTCGTCATGGCAACAATGATGCCATAATGGACGTCATGGCATCGTCATAATGGTCGTCATGGCAACGGTGATGTCATAATGGTAGTCATGGCAACGGTGATGTCATAATGGTCGTCATGGCAACGGTGATGTCATGGCAAGGGTGATGTCATATTGGTCGTCATGGCAATGGTGATGTCATAATGGTCGTCATAGCGACGTCATAATGGTCGTCATGACAACGGTGATGTCATATTGGTCGTCATGGCAATGGTGATGTCATAATGGTCGTCATGGCAACGGTGATGTCATAATGGTCGTCATGGCAACGGTGATGTCATAATGGTCGTCATGGCAACGGTGATGTCATAATGGTCGTCATGGCAACGTCATAATGGTCGTCATGGCAACGGCGACGTCATATTGGTCGTCATGGCAACGGTGATGTCATATTGGTCATCATGGCAACGGTGATGTCATATTGGTCGTCATGGCAACGGTGATGTCATATTGGTCGTCATGGCAACGGTGATGTCATAATGGACGTCGTGGCAACGGTGATGTCATAATGGACGTCGTGGCAACGGTGATGTCATAATGGTCGTCATGGCAACGGTGATGTCATATTGGTCGTCATGGCAATGGTGATGTCATAATGGTCGTCATGGCGACGTCATAATGGTCGTCATGGCGACGTCATAATGGTCGTCATGGCAACGGTGATGTCATATTGGTCATCATGGCAATGGTGATGTCATAATGGTCGTCATGGCGACGTCATAATGGTCGTCATGGCAACGGTGATGTCATAATCGTCGTCATGGCAACAATGATGTCATAATGGACGTCATGGCAACGTCATAATGGTCGTCATGGCAACGGTGATGTCATAATGGTCGTCATGGCAACAATGATGTCATAATGGTCGTCATGGCAACAATGATGTCATAATGGTCGTCATAGCAACGGTGATGTCATAATGGTCGTCATGGCAACGGTGATGTCATAATGGTCGTCATGGCAACGGTGATGTCATAATGGTCGTCATGGCAACGGTGATGTCCTAATGGTCGTCATGGCGACGCCATAATGGTCGTCATGGCAACGGCGACGCCATAATGGTCGTCATGGCAACGCCGACGTCATAATGGTCGTCATGGCAACGGCGACGTCATAATGGTCGTCATGGCAACGGCGACGTCATAATGGTCGTCATGGCAACGGCGACGTCATAATGGTCGTCATGGCAACGGCAATGTCATAATGGTCGTCATGGCAACGGCGATGTCATAATGGTCGTCATGGCAACGGTGATGTCATAATGGTCGTCATGGCAACAATGATGCCATAATGGTCGTCATGGCAACAATGATGCCATAATGGTCGTCATGGCAACGGTGATGTCATAATGGTCGTCATGGCAACGGTGATGTCATAATGGTCGTCATGGCAACGGTGATGTCATAATGGACGTCATGGCAACGGTGATGTCATAATGGTCGTCATGGCAACAATGATGCCATAATGGTCGTCATGGCGACGTCATAATGGTGGTCATGGCAACGGTGATGTCATATTGGTCGTCATGGCAATGGTGATGTCATAATGGTCGTCATGGCGACGTCATAATGGTCGTCATGGCAACGGTGATGTCATAATGGTCGTCATGGCAACAATGATGTCATAATGGACGTCATGGCAACGTCATAATAGTCGTCATGGCAACGGTGATGTCATATTGGTTGTCATGGCAATGGTGATGTCATAATGGTCGTCATGGCAACGGTGATGTCATAATGGTCGTCATGGCAACAATGATGTCATAATGGACGTCATGGCAACGTCATAATGGTCGTCATGGCAACGGTGATGTCATAATGGTTGTCATGGCAACAATGATGTCATAATGGTCGTCATGGCAACGGTGATGCCATAATGGTCGTCATGGCAACGGTGATGCCATAATGGTCGTCATGGCAACGGTGATGCCATAATGGTCGTCATGGCAACGGTGATGCCATAATGGTCGTCATGGCAACGGTGATGCCATAATGGTCGTCATGGCAACGGTGATGCCATAATGGTCGTCATGGCAACGGTGATGCCATAATGGTCGTCATGGCAACGGTGATGCCATAATGGTCGTCATGGCAACGGTGATGCCATAATGGTCGTCATGGCAACGGTGATGCCATAATGGTCGTCATGGCAACGGTGATGCCATAATGGTCGTCATGGCAATGGTGATGCCATAATGGTCGTCATGGCAACGGTGGTGCCATAATGGTCGTCATGGCAACGGTGATGCCATAATGGTCGTCATGGCAACGGTGATGCCATAATGGTCGTCATGGCAACGGTGATGCCATAATGGTCGTCATGGCAACGGTGATGCCATAATGGTCGTCATGGCAACGGTGATGTCATAATGGTCGTCATGGCAACAATGATGTCATAATGGTCGTCATGGCAACGATGATGCCATAATGGTCGTCATGGCGACGTCATAATGGTCGTCATGGCAACGGTGATGTCATAATGGTCGTCATGGCAACAATGATGCCATAATGGACGTCATGGCAACGTCATAATGGTCGTCATGGCAACGGTGATGTCATAATGGTCGTCATGGCAACGGTGATGTCATGGCAAGGGTGATGTCATATTGGTCGTCATGGCAATGGTGATGTCATAATGGTCGTCATGGCGACGTCATAATGGTCGTCATGGCAACGGTGATGTCATATTGGTCGTCATGGCAATAGTGATGTCATAATGGTCGTCATGGCAATAGTGATGTCATAATGGTCGTCATGGCAACGGTGATGTCATAATGGTCGTCATGGCAACGGTGATGTCATAATGGTCGTCATGGCAACGTCATAATGGTCGTCATGGCAACGGTGATGTCATATTGGTCATCATGGCAACGGTGATGTCATATTGGTCGTCATGGCAACGGTGATGTCATATTGGTCGTCATGGCAACGGTGATGTCATAATGGACGTCGTGGCAACGGTGATGTCATAATGGACATCGTGGCAACGGTGATGTCATAATGGTCGTCATGGCAACGGTGATGTCATATTGGTCGTCATGGCAATGGTGATGTCATAATGGTCGTCATGGCGACGTCATAATGGTCGTCATGGCGACGTCATAATGGTCGTCATGGCAACGGTGATGTCATATTGGTCATCATGGGAATGGTGATGCCATAATGGTCGTCATGGCGACGTCATAATGGTCGTCATGGCAACGGTGATGTCATAATGGTCGTCATGGCAACAATGATGCCATAATGGACGTCATGGCAACGTCATAATGGTCGTCATGGCAACGGTGATGTCATAATGGTAGTCATGGCAACGGTGATGTCATAATGGTCGTCATGGCAACGGTGATGTCATGGCAAGGGTGATGTCATATTGGTCGTCATGGCAATGGTGATGTCATAATGGTCGTCATAGCGACGTCATAATGGTCGTCATGGCAACGGTGATGTCATATTGGTCGTCATGGCAATGGTGATGTCATAATGGTCGTCATGGCAACGGTGATGTCATAATGGTCGTCATGGCAACGGTGATGTCATAATGGTCGTCATGGCAACGTCATAATGGTCGTCATGGCAACGGCGACGTCATATTGGTCGTCATGGCAACGGTGATGTCGTATTGGTCATCATGGCAACGGTGATGTCATATTGGTCGTCATGGCAACGGTGATGTCATATTGGTCGTCATGGCAACGGTGATGTCATAATGGACGTCGTGGCAACGGTGATGTCATAATGGACGTCGTGGCAACGGTGATGTCATAATGGTCGTCATGGCAACGGTGATGTCATATTGGTCATCATGGCAACGGTGATGTCATATTGGTCGTCATGGCAACGGTGATGTCATATTGGTCGTCATGGCAACGGTGATGTCATAATGGACGTCGTGGCAACGGTGATGTCATAATGGACATCGTGGCAACAGTGATGTCATAATGGTCGTCATGGCAACGGTGATGTCATATTGGTCGTCATGGCAATGGTGATGTCATAATGGTCGTCATGGCGACGTCATAATGGTCGTCATGGCGACGTCATAATGGTCGTCATGGCAACGGTGATGTCATATTGCTCATCATGGGAATGGTGATGCCATAATGGTCGTCATGGCGACGTCATAATGGTCGTCATGGCAACGGTGATGTCATAATGGTCGTCATGGCAACAATGATGCCATAATGGACGTCATGGCATCGTCATAATGGTCGTCATGGCAACGGTGATGTCATAATGGTAGTCATGGCAACGGTGATGTCATAATGGTCGTCATGGCAACGGTGATGTCATGGCAAGGGTGATGTCATATTGGTCGTCATGGCAATGGTGATGTCATAATGGTCGTCATAGCGACGTCATAATGGTCGTCATGACAACGGTGATGTCATATTGGTCGTCATGGCAATGGTGATGTCATAATGGTCGTCATGGCAACGGTGATGTCATAATGGTCGTCATGGCAACGGTGATGTCATAATGGTCGTCATGGCAACGGTGATGTCATAATGGTCGTCATGGCAACGTCATAATGGTCGTCATGGCAACGGCGACGTCATATTGGTCGTCATGGCAACGGTGATGTCATATTGGTCATCATGGCAACGGTGATGTCATATTGGTCGTCATGGCAACGGTGATGTCATATTGGTCGTCATGGCAACGGTGATGTCATAATGGACGTCGTGGCAACGGTGATGTCATAATGGACGTCGTGGCAACGGTGATGTCATAATGGTCGTCATGGCAACGGTGATGTCATGTTGGTCGTCATGGCAATGGTGATGTCATAATGGTCGTCATGGCGACGTCATAATGGTCGTCATGGCGACGTCATAATGGTCGTCATGGCAACGGTGATGTCATATTGGTCATCATGGCAATGGTGTTGTCATAATGGTCGTCATGGCGACGTCATAATGGTCGTCATGGCAACGGTGATGTCATAATCGTCGTCATGGCAACAATGATGTCATAATGGACGTCATGGCAACGTCATAATGGTCGTCATGGCAACGGTGATGTCATAATGGTCGTCATGGCAACAATGATGTCATAATGGTCGTCATAGCAACGGTGATGTCATAATGGTCGTCATGGCAACGGTGATGTCATAATGGTCGTCATGGCAACGGTGATGTCATAATGGTCGTCATGGCAACGGTGATGTCCTAATGGTCGTCATGGCAACGCCATAATGGTCGTCATGGCAACGGCGACGCCATAATGGTCGTCATGGCAACGGCGACGTCATAATGGTCGTCATGGCAACGGCGACGTCATAATGGTCGTCATGGCAACGGCGACGTCATAATGGTCGTCATGGCAACGGCGATGTCATAATGGTCGTCATGGCAACGGCGATGTCATAATGGTCGTCATGGCAACGGTGATGTCATAATGGTCGTCATGGCAACAATGATGCCATAATGGTCGTCATGGCAACAATGATGCCATAATGGTCGTCATGGCAACGGTGATGTCATAATGGTCGTCATGGCAACGGTGATGTCATAATGGTCGTCATGGCAACGGTGATGTCATAATGGACGTCATGGCAACGGTGATGTCATAATGGTCGTCATGGCAACAATGATGCCATAATGGTCGTCATGGCGACGTCATAATGGTGGTCATGGCAACGGTGATGTCATATTGGTCGTCATGGCAATGGTGATGTCATAATGGTCGTCATGGCGACGTCATAATGGTCGTCATGGCAACGGTGATGTCATAATGGTCGTCATGGCAACAATGATGTCATAATGGACGTCAAGGCAACGTCATAATGGTCGTCATGGCAACGGTGATGTCATAATGGTTGTCATGGCAACAATGATGTCATAATGGTCGTCATGGCAACGGTGATGCCATAATGGTCGTCATGGCAACGGTGATGCCATAATGGTCGTCATGGCAACGGTGATGCCATAATGGTCGTCATGGCAACGGTGATGCCATAATGGCCGTCATGGCAACGGTGATGCCATAATGGTCGTCATGGCAACGGTGATGCCATAATGGTCGTCATGGCAACGGTGATGCCATAATGGTCGTCATGGCAACGGTGATGCCATAATGGTCGTCATGGCAACGGTGATGCCATAATGGTCGTCATGGCAACGGTGATGCCATAATGGTCGTCATGGCAACGGTGATGCCATAATGGTCGTCATGGCAACGGTGATGCCATAATGGTCGTCATGGCAACGGTGATGCCATAATGGTCGTCATGGCAACGGTGATGCCATAATGGTCGTCATGGCAACGGTGATGCCATAATGGTCGTCATGGCAACGGTGATGCCATAATGGTCGTCATGGCAACGGTGATGCCATAATGGTCGTCATGGCAACGGTGATGTCATAATGGTCGTCATGGCAACAATGATGTCATAATGGTCGTCATGGCAACGATGATGCCATAATGGTCGTCATGGCGACGTCATAATGGTCGTCATGGCAACGGTGATGTCATAATGGTCGTCATGGCAACAATGATGTCATAATGGACGTCATGGCAACGTCATAATGGTCGTCATGGCAACGGTGATGTCATATTGGTTGTCATGGCAATGGTGATGTCATAATGGTCGTCATGGCGACGTCATAATGGTCGTCATGGCAACGGTGATGTCATAATGGTCGTCATGGCAACAATGATGTCATAATGGACGTCATGGCAACGTCATAATGGTCGTCATGGCAACGGTGATGTCATAATGGTTGTCATGGCAACAATGATGTCATAATGGTCGTCATGGCAACGGTGATGCCATAATGGTCGTCATGGCAACGGTGATGCCATAATGGTCGTCATGGCAACGGTGATGCCATAATGGTCGTCATGGCAACGGTGATGCCATAATGGTCGTCATGGCAACGGTGATGCCATAATGGTCGTCATGGCAACGGTGATGCCATAATGGTCGTCATGGCAACGGTGATGCCATAATGGTCGTCATGGCAACGGTGATGCCATAATGGTCGTCATGGCAACGGTGATGCCATAATGGTCGTCATGGCAACGGTGATGCCATAATGGTCGTCATGGCAACGGTGATGCCATAATGGTCGTCATGGCAACGGTGATGCCATAATGGTCGTTATGGCAACGGTGATGCCATAATGGTCGTCATGGCAACGGTGATGCCATAATGGTCGTCATGGCAACGGTGATGCCATAATGGTCGTCATGGCAACGGTGATGTCATAATGGTCGTCATGGCAACGGTGATGTCATATTGGTCGTCAAGGCAACAATGATGTCATAATGGTCGTCATGGCAACGATGATGCCATAATGGTCGTCATGGCGACGTCATAATGGTCGTCATGGCAACGGTGATGTCATAATGGTCGTCATGGCAACAATGATGCCATAATGGACGTCATGGCAACGTCATAATGGTCGTCATGGCAACGGTGATGTCATAATGGTCGTCATGGCAACAGTGATGTCATGGCAAGGGTGATGTCATAATGGTCGTCATGGCGACGTCATAATGGTCGTCATGGCAACGGTGATGTCATATTGGTCGTCATGGCAATAGTGATGTCATAATGGTCGTCATGGCAACGGTGATGTCATAATGGTCGTCATGGCAACGATGATGTCATAATGGTCGTCATGGCAACGGTGATGTCATAATGGTCGTCATGGCAACGTCATAATGGTCGTCATGGCAACGGTGATGTCATATTGGTCATCATGGCAACGGTGATGTCATATTGGTCGTCATGGCAACGGTGATGTCATATTGGTCGTCATGGCAACGGTGATGTCATAATGGACGTCGTGGCAACGGTGATGTCATAATGGACATCGTGGCAACAGTGATGTCATAATGGTCGTCATGGCAACGGTGATGTCATATTGGTCGTCATGGCAATGGTGATGTCATAATGGTCGTCATGGCGACGTCATAATGGTCGTCATGGCGACGTCATAATGGTCGTCATGGCAACGGTGATGTCATATTGGTCATCATGGGAATGGTGATGCCATAATGGTCGTCATGGCGACGTCATAATGGTCGTCATGGCAACGGTGATGTCATAATGGTCGTCATGGCAACAATGATGCCATAATGGACGTCATGGCATCGTCATAATGGTCGTCATGGCAACGGTGATGTCATAATGGTAGTCATGGCAACGGTGATGTCATAATGGTCGTCATGGCAACGGTGATGTCATGGCAAGGGTGATGTCATATTGGTCGTCATGGCAATGGTGATGTCATAATGGTCGTCATAGCGACGTCATAATGGTCGTCATGACAACGGTGATGTCATATTGGTCGTCATGGCAATGGTGATGTCATAATGGTCGTCATGGCAACGGTGATGTCATAATGGTCGTCATGGCAACGGTGATGTCATAATGGTCGTCATGGCAACGGTGATGTCATAATGGTCGTCATGGCAACGTCATAATGGTCGTCATGGCAACGGCGACGTCATATTGGTCGTCATGGCAACGGTGATGTCATATTGGTCATCATGGCAACGGTGATGTCATATTGGTCGTCATGGCAACGGTGATGTCATATTGGTCGTCATGGCAACGGTGATGTCATAATGGACGTCGTGGCAACGGTGATGTCATAATGGACGTCGTGGCAACGGTGATGTCATAATGGTCGTCATGGCAACGGTGATGTCATATTGGTCGTCATGGCAATGGTGATGTCATAATGGTCGTCATGGCGACGTCATAATGGTCGTCATGGCGACGTCATAATGGTCGTCATGGCAACGGTGATGTCATATTGGTCATCATGGCAATGGTGATGTCATAATGGTCGTCATGGCGACGTCATAATGGTCGTCATGGCAACGGTGATGTCATAATCGTCGTCATGGCAACAATGATGTCATAATGGACGTCATGGCAACGTCATAATGGTCGTCATGGCAACGGTGATGTCATAATGGTCGTCATGGCAACAATGATGTCATAATGGTCGTCATAGCAACGGTGATGTCATAATGGTCGTCATGGCAACGGTGATGTCATAATGGTCGTCATGGCAACGGTGATGTCATAATGGTCGTCATGGCAACGGTGATGTCCTAATGGTCGTCATGGCGACGCCATAATGGTCGTCATGGCAACGGCGACGCCATAATGGTCGTCATGGCAACGCCGACGTCATAATGGTCGTCATGGCAACGGCGACGTCATAATGGTCGTCATGGCAACGGCGACGTCATAATGGTCGTCATGGCAACGGCGACGTCATAATGGTCGTCATGGCAACGGCAATGTCATAATGGTCGTCATGGCAACGGCGATGTCATAATGGTCGTCATGGCAACGGTGATGTCATAATGGTCGTCATGGCAACAATGATGCCATAATGGTCGTCATGGCAACAATGATGCCATAATGGTCGTCATGGCAACGGTGATGTCATAATGGTCGTCATGGCAACGGTGATGTCATAATGGTCGTCATGGCAACGGTGATGTCATAATGGACGTCATGGCAACGGTGATGTCATAATGGTCGTCATGGCAACAATGATGCCATAATGGTCGTCATGGCGACGTCATAATGGTGGTCATGGCAACGGTGATGTCATATTGGTCGTCATGGCAATGGTGATGTCATAATGGTCGTCATGGCGACGTCATAATGGTCGTCATGGCAACGGTGATGTCATAATGGTCGTCATGGCAACAATGATGTCATAATGGACGTCATGGCAACGTCATAATAGTCGTCATGGCAACGGTGATGTCATATTGGTTGTCATGGCAATGGTGATGTCATAATGGTCGTCATGGCAACGGTGATGTCATAATGGTCGTCATGGCAACAATGATGTCATAATGGACGTCATGGCAACGTCATAATGGTCGTCATGGCAACGGTGATGTCATAATGGTTGTCATGGCAACAATGATGTCATAATGGTCGTCATGGCAACGGTGATGCCATAATGGTCGTCATGGCAACGGTGATGCCATAATGGTCGTCATGGCAACGGTGATGCCATAATGGTCGTCATGGCAACGGTGATGCCATAATGGTCGTCATGGCAACGGTGATGCCATAATGGTCGTCATGGCAACGGTGATGCCATAATGGTCGTCATGGCAACGGTGATGCCATAATGGTCGTCATGGCAACGGTGATGCCATAATGGTCGTCATGGCAACGGTGATGCCATAATGGTCGTCATGGCAACGGTGATGCCATAATGGTCGTCATGGCAACGGTGATGCCATAATGGTCGTCATGGCAATGGTGATGCCATAATGGTCGTCATGGCAACGGTGGTGCCATAATGGTCGTCATGGCAACGGTGATGCCATAATGGTCGTCATGGCAACGGTGATGCCATAATGGTCGTCATGGCAACGGTGATGCCATAATGGTCGTCATGGCAACGGTGATGCCATAATGGTCGTCATGGCAACGGTGATGTCATAATGGTCGTCATGGCAACAATGATGTCATAATGGTCGTCATGGCAACGATGATGCCATAATGGTCGTCATGGCGACGTCATAATGGTCGTCATGGCAACGGTGATGTCATAATGGTCGTCATGGCAACAATGATGCCATAATGGACGTCATGGCAACGTCATAATGGTCGTCATGGCAACGGTGATGTCATAATGGTCGTCATGGCAACGGTGATGTCATGGCAAGGGTGATGTCATATTGGTCGTCATGGCAATGGTGATGTCATAATGGTCGTCATGGCGACGTCATAATGGTCGTCATGGCAACGGTGATGTCATATTGGTCGTCATGGCAATAGTGATGTCATAATGGTCGTCATGGCAATAGTGATGTCATAATGGTCGTCATGGCAACGGTGATGTCATAATGGTCGTCATGGCAACGGTGATGTCATAATGGTCGTCATGGCAACGTCATAATGGTCGTCATGGCAACGGTGATGTCATATTGGTCATCATGGCAACGGTGATGTCATATTGGTCGTCATGGCAACGGTGATGTCATATTGGTCGTCATGGCAACGGTGATGTCATAATGGACGTCGTGGCAACGGTGATGTCATAATGGACATCGTGGCAACGGTGATGTCATAATGGTCGTCATGGCAACGGTGATGTCATATTGGTCGTCATGGCAATGGTGATGTCATAATGGTCGTCATGGCGACGTCATAATGGTCGTCATGGCGACGTCATAATGGTCGTCATGGCAACGGTGATGTCATATTGGTCATCATGGGAATGGTGATGCCATAATGGTCGTCATGGCGACGTCATAATGGTCGTCATGGCAACGGTGATGTCATAATGGTCGTCATGGCAACAATGATGCCATAATGGACGTCATGGCAACGTCATAATGGTCGTCATGGCAACGGTGATGTCATAATGGTAGTCATGGCAACGGTGATGTCATAATGGTCGTCATGGCAACGGTGATGTCATGGCAAGGGTGATGTCATATTGGTCGTCATGGCAATGGTGATGTCATAATGGTCGTCATAGCGACGTCATAATGGTCGTCATGGCAACGGTGATGTCATATTGGTCGTCATGGCAATGGTGATGTCATAATGGTCGTCATGGCAACGGTGATGTCATAATGGTCGTCATGGCAACGGTGATGTCATAATGGTCGTCATGGCAACGTCATAATGGTCGTCATGGCAACGGCGACGTCATATTGGTCGTCATGGCAACGGTGATGTCGTATTGGTCATCATGGCAACGGTGATGTCATATTGGTCGTCATGGCAACGGTGATGTCATATTGGTCGTCATGGCAACGGTGATGTCATAATGGACGTCGTGGCAACGGTGATGTCATAATGGACGTCGTGGCAACGGTGATGTCATAATGGTCGTCATGGCAACGGTGATGTCATATTGGTCATCATGGCAACGGTGATGTCATATTGGTCGTCATGGCAACGGTGATGTCATATTGGTCGTCATGGCAACGGTGATGTCATAATGGACGTCGTGGCAACGGTGATGTCATAATGGACATCGTGGCAACAGTGATGTCATAATGGTCGTCATGGCAACGGTGATGTCATATTGGTCGTCATGGCAATGGTGATGTCATAATGGTCGTCATGGCGACGTCATAATGGTCGTCATGGCGACGTCATAATGGTCGTCATGGCAACGGTGATGTCATATTGGTCATCATGGGAATGGTGATGCCATAATGGTCGTCATGGCGACGTCATAATGGTCGTCATGGCAACGGTGATGTCATAATGGTCGTCATGGCAACAATGATGCCATAATGGACGTCATGGCATCGTCATAATGGTCGTCATGGCAACGGTGATGTCATAATGGTAGTCATGGCAACGGTGATGTCATAATGGTCGTCATGGCAACGGTGATGTCATGGCAAGGGTGATGTCATATTGGTCGTCATGGCAATGGTGATGTCATAATGGTCGTCATAGCGACGTCATAATGGTCGTCATGACAACGGTGATGTCATATTGGTCGTCATGGCAATGGTGATGTCATAATGGTCGTCATGGCAACGGTGATGTCATAATGGTCGTCATGGCAACGGTGATGTCATAATGGTCGTCATGGCAACGGTGATGTCATAATGGTCGTCATGGCAACGTCATAATGGTCGTCATGGCAACGGCGACGTCATATTGGTCGTCATGGCAACGGTGATGTCATATTGGTCATCATGGCAACGGTGATGTCATATTGGTCGTCATGGCAACGGTGATGTCATATTGGTCGTCATGGCAACGGTGATGTCATAATGGACGTCGTGGCAACGGTGATGTCATAATGGACGTCGTGGCAACGGTGATGTCATAATGGTCGTCATGGCAACGGTGATGTCATGTTGGTCGTCATGGCAATGGTGATGTCATAATGGTCGTCATGGCGACGTCATAATGGTCGTCATGGCGACGTCATAATGGTCGTCATGGCAACGGTGATGTCATATTGGTCATCATGGCAATGGTGTTGTCATAATGGTCGTCATGGCGACGTCATAATGGTCGTCATGGCAACGGTGATGTCATAATCGTCGTCATGGCAACAATGATGTCATAATGGACGTCATGGCAACGTCATAATGGTCGTCATGGCAACGGTGATGTCATAATGGTCGTCATGGCAACAATGATGTCATAATGGTCGTCATAGCAACGGTGATGTCATAATGGTCGTCATGGCAACGGTGATGTCATAATGGTCGTCATGGCAACGGTGATGTCATAATGGTCGTCATGGCAACGGTGATGTCCTAATGGTCGTCATGGCGACGCCATAATGGTCGTCATGGCAACGGCGACGCCATAATGGTCGTCATGGCAACGCCGACGTCATAATGGTCGTCATGGCAACGGCGACGTCATAATGGTCGTCATGGCAACGGCGACGTCATAATGGTCGTCATGGCAACGGCGACGTCATAATGGTCGTCATGGCAACGGCGATGTCATAATGGTCGTCATGGCAACGGCGATGTCATAATGGTCGTCATGGCAACGGTGATGTCATAATGGTCGTCATGGCAACAATGATGCCATAATGGTCGTCATGGCAACAATGATGCCATAATGGTCGTCATGGCAACGGTGATGTCATAATGGTCGTCATGGCAACGGTGATGTCATAATGGTCGTCATGGCAACGGTGATGTCATAATGGACGTCATGGCAACGGTGATGTCATAATGGTCGTCATGGCAACAATGATGCCATAATGGTCGTCATGGCGACGTCATAATGGTGGTCATGGCAACGGTGATGTCATATTGGTCGTCATGGCAATGGTGATGTCATAATGGTCGTCATGGCGACGTCATAATGGTCGTCATGGCAACGGTGATGTCATAATGGTCGTCATGGCAACAATGATGTCATAATGGACGTCAAGGCAACGTCATAATGGTCGTCATGGCAACGGTGATGTCATAATGGTTGTCATGGCAACAATGATGTCATAATGGTCGTCATGGCAACGGTGATGCCATAATGGTCGTCATGGCAACGGTGATGCCATAATGGTCGTCATGGCAACGGTGATGCCATAATGGTCGTCATGGCAACGGTGATGCCATAATGGCCGTCATGGCAACGGTGATGCCATAATGGTCGTCATGGCAACGGTGATGCCATAATGGTCGTCATGGCAACGGTGATGCCATAATGGTCGTCATGGCAACGGTGATGCCATAATGGTCGTCATGGCAACGGTGATGCCATAATGGTCGTCATGGCAACGGTGATGCCATAATGGTCGTCATGGCAACGGTGATGCCATAATGGTCGTCATGGCAACGGTGATGCCATAATGGTCGTCATGGCAACGGTGATGCCATAATGGTCGTCATGGCAACGGTGATGCCATAATGGTCGTCATGGCAACGGTGATGCCATAATGGTCGTCATGGCAACGGTGATGCCATAATGGTCGTCATGGCAACGGTGATGCCATAATGGTCGTCATGGCAACGGTGATGTCATAATGGTCGTCATGGCAACAATGATGTCATAATGGTCGTCATGGCAACGATGATGCCATAATGGTCGTCATGGCGACGTCATAATGGTCGTCATGGCAACGGTGATGTCATAATGGTCGTCATGGCAACAATGATGCCATAATGGACGTCATGGCAACGTCATAATGGTCGTCATGGCAACGGTGATTTCATAATGGTCGTCATGGCAACGGTGATGTCATGGCAAGGGTGATGTCATATTGGTCGTCATGGCAATGGTGATGTCATAATGGTCGTCATGGCGACGTCATAATGGTCGTCATGGCAACGGTGATGTCATATTGGTCGTCATGGCAATAGTGATGTCATAATGGTCGTCATGGCAATAGTGATGTCATAATGGTCGTCATGGCAACGGTGATGTCATAATGGTCGTCATGGCAACGGTGATGTCATAATGGTCGTCATGGCAACGTCATAATGGTCGTCATGGCAACGGTGATGTCATATTGGTCATCATGGCAACGGTGATGTCATATTGGTCGTCATGGCAACGGTGATGTCATATTGGTCGTCATGGCAACGGTGATGTCATAATGGACGTCGTGGCAACGGTGATGTCATAATGGACATCGTGGCAACGGTGATGTCATAATGGTCGTCATGGCAACGGTGATGTCATATTGGTCGTCATGGCAATGGTGATGTCATAATGGTCGTCATGGCGACGTCATAATGGTCGTCATGGCGACGTCATAATGGTCGTCATGGCAACGGTGATGTCATATTGGTCATCATGGGAATGGTGATGCCATAATGGTCGTCATGGCGACGTCATAATGGTCGTCATGGCAACGGTGATGTCATAATGGTCGTCATGGCAACAATGATGCCATAATGGACGTCATGGCAACGTCATAATGGTCGTCATGGCAACGGTGATGTCATAATGGTAGTCATGGCAACGGTGATGTCATAATGGTCGTCATGGCAACGGTGATGTCATGGCAAGGGTGATGTCATATTGGTCGTCATGGCAATGGTGATGTCATAATGGTCGTCATAGCGACGTCATAATGGTCGTCATGGCAACGGTGATGTCATATTGGTCGTCATGGCAATGGTGATGTCATAATGGTCGTCATGGCAACGGTGATGTCATAATGGTCGTCATGGCAACGGTGATGTCATAATGGTCGTCATGGCAACGTCATAATGGTCGTCATGGCAACGGCGACGTCATATTGGTCGTCATGGCAACGGTGATGTCGTATTGGTCATCATGGCAACGGTGATGTCATATTGGTCGTCATGGCAACGGTGATGTCATATTGGTCGTCATGGCAACGGTGATGTCATAATGGACGTCGTGGCAACGGTGATGTCATAATGGACGTCGTGGCAACGGTGATGTCATAATGGTCGTCATGGCAACGGTGATGTCGTATTGGTCGTCATGGCAATGGTGATGTCATAATGGTCGTCATGGCAACGGTGATGTCATAATGGTCGTCATGGCAACGATGATGTCATAATGGTCGTCATGGCAACGGTGATGTCATAATGGTCGTCATGGCAACGTCATAATGGTCGTCATGGCAACGGTGATGTCATATTGGTCATCATGGCAACGGTGATGTCATATTGGTCGTCATGGCAACGGTGATGTCATATTGGTCGTCATGGCAACGGTGATGTCATAATGGACGTCGTGGCAACGGTGATGTCATAATGGACATCGTGGCAACAGTGATGTCATAATGGTCGTCATGGCAACGGTGATGTCATATTGGTCGTCATGGCAATGGTGATGTCATAATGGTCGTCATGGCGACGTCATAATGGTCGTCATGGCGACGTCATAATGGTCGTCATGGCAACGGTGATGTCATATTGGTCATCATGGGAATGGTGATGCCATAATGGTCGTCATGGCGACGTCATAATGGTCGTCATGGCAACGGTGATGTCATAATGGTCGTCATGGCAACAATGATGCCATAATGGACGTCATGGCATCGTCATAATGGTCGTCATGGCAACGGTGATGTCATAATGGTAGTCATGGCAACGGTGATGTCATAATGGTCGTCATGGCAACGGTGATGTCATGGCAAGGGTGATGTCATATTGGTCGTCATGGCAATGGTGATGTCATAATGGTCGTCATAGCGACGTCATAATGGTCGTCATGACAACGGTGATGTCATATTGGTCGTCATGGCAATGGTGATGTCATAATGGTCGTCATGGCAACGGTGATGTCATAATGGTCGTCATGGCAACGGTGATGTCATAATGGTCGTCATGGCAACGGTGATGTCATAATGGTCGTCATGGCAACGGCGACGTCATATTGGTCGTCATGGCAACGGTGATGTCATATTGGTCATCATGGCAACGGTGATGTCATATTGGTCGTCATGGCAACGGTGATGTCATATTGGTCGTCATGGCAACGGTGATGTCATAATGGACGTCGTGGCAACGGTGATGTCATAATGGACGTCGTGGCAACGGTGATGTCATAATGGTCGTCATGGCAACGGTGATGTCATGTTGGTCGTCATGGCAATGGTGATGTCATAATGGTCGTCATGGCGACGTCATAATGGTCGTCATGGCGACGTCATAATGGTCGTCATGGCAACGGTGATGTCATATTGGTCATCATGGCAATGGTGATGTCATAATGGTCGTCATGGCGACGTCATAATGGTCGTCATGGCAACGGTGATGTCATAATCGTCGTCATGGCAACAATGATGTCATAATGGACGTCATGGCAACGTCATAATGGTCGTCATGGCAACGGTGATGTCATAATGGTCGTCATGGCAACAATGATGTCATAATGGTCGTCATAGCAACGGTGATGTCATAATGGTCGTCATGGCAACGGTGATGTCATAATGGTCGTCATGGCAACGGTGATGTCATAATGGTCGTCATGGCAACGGTGATGTCCTAATGGTCGTCATGGCGACGCCATAATGGTCGTCATGGCAACGGCGACGCCATAATGGTCGTCATGGCAACGCCGACGTCATAATGGTCGTCATGGCAACGGCGACGTCATAATGGTCGTCATGGCAACGGCGACGTCATAATGGTCGTCATGGCAACGGCGACGTCATAATGGTCGTCATGGCAACGGCGATGTCATAATGGTCGTCATGGCAACGGCGATGTCATAATGGTCGTCATGGCAACGGTGATGTCATAATGGTCGTCATGGCAACAATGATGCCATAATGGTCGTCATGGCAACAATGATGCCATAATGGTCGTCATGGCAACGGTGATGTCATAATGGTCGTCATGGCAACGGTGATGTCATAATGGTCGTCATGGCAACGGTGATGTCATAATGGACGTCATGGCAACGGTGATGTCATAATGGTCGTCATGGCAACAATGATGCCATAATGGTCGTCATGGCGACGTCATAATGGTGGTCATGGCAACGGTGATGTCATATTGGTCGTCATGGCAATGGTGATGTCATAATGGTCGTCATGGCGACGTCATAATGGTCGTCATGGCAACGGTGATGTCATAATGGTCGTCATGGCAACAATGATGTCATAATGGACGTCATGGCAACGTCATAATGGTCGTCATGGCAACGGTGATGTCATATTGGTTGTCATGGCAATGGTGATGTCATAATGGTCGTCATGGCGACGTCATAATGGTCGTCATGGCAACGGTGATGTCATAATGGTCGTCATGGCAACAATGATGTCATAATGGACGTCAAGGCAACGTCATAATGGTCGTCATGGCAACGGTGATGTCATAATGGTTGTCATGGCAACAATGATGTCATAATGGTCGTCATGGCAACGGTGATGCCATAATGGTCGTCATGGCAACGGTGATGCCATAATGGTCGTCATGGCAACGGTGATGCCATAATGGTCGTCATGGCAACGGTGATGCCATAATGGTCGTCATGGCAACGGTGATGCCATAATGGTCGTCATGGCAACGGTGATGCCATAATGGTCGTCATGGCAACGGTGATGCCATAATGGTCGTCATGGCAACGGTGATGCCATAATGGTCGTCATGGCAACGGTGATGCCATAATGGTCGTCATGGCAACGGTGATGCCATAATGGTCGTCATGGCAACGGTGATGCCATAATGGTCGTCATGGCAACGGTGATGCCATAATGGTCGTCATGGCAACGGTGATGTCATAATGGTCGTCATGGCAACAATGATGTCATAATGGTCGTCATGGCAACGATGATGCCATAATGGTCGTCATGGCGACGTCATAATGGTCGTCATGGCAACGGTGATGTCATAATGGTCGTCATGGCAACAATGATGCCATAATGGACGTCATGGCAACGTCATAATGGTCGTCATGGCAACGGTGATGTCATAATGGTCGTCATGGCAACGGTGATGTCATGGCAAGGGTGATGTCATATTGGTCGTCATGGCAATGGTGATGTCATAATGGTCGTCATGGCGACGTCATAATGGTCGTCATGGCAACGGTGATGTCATATTGGTCGTCATGGCAATAGTGATGTCATAATGGTCGTCATGGCAATAGTGATGTCATAATGGTCGTCATGGCAACGGTGATGTCATAATGGTCGTCATGGCAACGGTGATGTCATAATGGTCGTCATGGCAACGTCATAATGGTCGTCATGGCAACGGTGATGTCATATTGGTCATCATGGCAACGGTGATGTCATATTGGTCGTCATGGCAACGGTGATGTCATATTGGTCGTCATGGCAACGGTGATGTCATAATGGACGTCGTGGCAACGGTGATGTCATAATGGACATCGTGGCAACGGTGATGTCATAATGGTCGTCATGGCAACGGTGATGTCATATTGGTCGTCATGGCAATGGTGATGTCATAATGGTCGTCATGGCGACGTCATAATGGTCGTCATGGCGACGTCATAATGGTCGTCATGGCAACGGTGATGTCATATTGAACATCATGGGCATGGTGATGCCATAATGGTCTTCATGGCGACGTCATAATGGTCGTCATGGCAACGGTGATGTCATAATGGTCGTCATGGCAACAATGATGCCATAATGGACGTCATGGCAACGTCATAATGGTCGTCATGGCAACGGTGATGTCATAATGGTAGTCATGGCAACGGTGATGTCATAATGGTCGTCATGGCAACGGTGATGTCATGGCAAGGGTGATGTCATATTGGTCGTCATGGCAATGGTGATGTCATAATGGTCGTCATAGCGACGTCATAATGGTCGTCATGGCAACGGTGATGTCATATTGGTCGTCATGGCAATGGTGATGTCATAATGGTCGTCATGGCAACGGTGATGTCATAATGGTCGTCATGGCAACGGTGATGTCATAATGGTCGTCATGGCAACGGTGATGTCATAATGGTCGTCATGGCAACGTCATAATGGTCGTCATGGCAACGGCGACGTCATATTGGTCGTCATGGCAACGGTGATGTCGTATTGGTCATCATGGCAACGGTGATGTCATATTGGTCGTCATGGCAACGGTGATGTCATATTGGTCGTCATGGCAACGGTGATGTCATAATGGACGTCGTGGCAACGGTGATGTCATAATGGACGTCGTGGCAACGGTGATGTCATAATGGTCGTCATGGCAACGGTGATGTCATATTGGTCGTCATGGCAATGGTGATGTCATAATGGTCGTCATGGCGACGTCATAATGGTCGTCATGGCGACGTCATAATGGTCGTCATGGCAACGGTGATGTCATATTGGTCATCATGGCAATGGTGATGTCATAATGGTCGTCATGGCGACGTCATAATGGTCGTCATGGCAACGGTGATGTCATAATGGTCGTCATGGCAACAATGATGTCATAATGGACGTCATGGCAACGTCATAATGGTCGTCATGGCAACGTCATAATGGTCGTCATGGCAACAATGATGTCATAATGGTCGTCATAGCAACGGTGATGTCATAATGGTCGTCATGGCAACGGTGATGTCATAATGGTCGTCATGGCAACGGTGATGTCATAATGGTCGTCATGGCAACGGTGATGTCATAATGGTCGTCATGGCAACGGTGATGTCATAATGGTCGTCATGGCGACGCCATAATGGTCGTCATGGCAACGGCGACGCCATAATGGTCGTCATGGCAACGGCGACGTCATAATGGTCGTCATGGCAACGGCGACGTCATAATGGTCGTCATGGCAACGGCGACGTCATAATGGTCGTCATGGCAACGGCGACGTCATAATGGTCGTCATGGCAACGGCGATGTCATAATGGTCGTCATGGCAACGGTGATGTCATAATGGTCGTCATGGCAACGGTGATGTCATAATGGTCGTCATGGCAACAATGATGCCATAATGGTCGTCATGGCAACAATGATGCCATAATGGTCGTCATGGCAACGGTGATGTCATAATGGTCGTCATGGCAACGGTGATGTCATAATGGTCGTCATGGCAACGGTGATGTCATAATGGACGTCATGGCAACGGTGATGTCATAATGGTCGTCATGGCAACAATGATGCCATAATGGTCGTCATGGCGACGTCATAATGGTGGTCATGGCAACGGTGATGTCATATTGGTCGTCATGGCAATGGTGATGTCATAATGGTCGTCATGGCGACGTCATAATGGTCGTCATGGCAACGGTGATGTCATAATGGTTGTCATGGCAACAATGATGTCATAATGGACGTCATGGCAACGTCATAATGGTCGTCATGGCAACGGTGATGTCATATTGGTTGTCATGGCAATGGTGATGTCATAATGGTCGTCATGGCGACGTCATAATGGTCGTCATGGCAACGGTGATGTCATAATGGTCGTCATGGCAACAATGATGTCATAATGGACGTCATGGCAACGTCATAATGGTCGTCATGGCAACGGTGATGTCATAATGGTTGTCATGGCAACAATGATGTCATAATGGTCGTCATGGCAACGGTGATGTCATAATGGTCGTCATGGCAACGGTGATGCCATAATGGTCGTCATGGCAACGGTGATGCCATAATGGTCGTCATGGCAACGGTGATGCCATAATGGTCGTCATGGCAACGGTGATGCCATAATGGTCGTCATGGCAACGGTGATGTCATAATGGTCGTCATGGCAACGGTGATGCCATAATGGTCGTCATGGCAACGGTGATGCCATAATGGTCGTCATGGCAACGGTGATGCCATAATGGTCGTCATGGCAACGGTGATGCCATAATGGTCGTCATGGCAACGGTGATGCCATAATGGTCGTCATGGCAACGGTGATGCCATAATGGTCGTCATGGCAACGGTGATGCCATAATGGTCGTCATGGCAACGGTGATGCCATAATGGTCGTCATGGCAACGGTGATGTCATAATGGTCGTCATGGCAACAATTATGTCATAATGGTCGTCATGGCAACGATGATGCCATAATGGTCGTCATGGCGACGTCATAATGGTCGTCATGGCAACGGTGATGTCATAATGGTCGTCATGGCAACAATGATGCCATAATGGACGTCATGGCAACGTCATAATGGTCGTCATGGCAACGGTGATGTCATAATGGTCGTCATTTCAACGGTGATGTCATGGCAAGGGTGATGTCATATTGGTCGTCATGGCAATGGTGATGTCATAATGGTCGTCATGGCGACGTCATAATGGTCGTCATGGCAACGGTGATGTCATATTGGTCGTCATGGCAATAGTGATGTCATAATGGTCGTCATGGCAATAGTGATGTCATAATGGTCGTCATGGCAACGGTGATGTCATAATGGTCGTCATGGCAACGGTGATGTCATAATGGTCGTCATGGCAACGTCATAATGGTCGTCATGGCAACGGTGATGTCATATTGGTCATCATGGCAACGGTGATGTCATATTGGTCGTCATGGCAACGGTGATGTCATATTGGTCGTCATGGCAACGGTGATGTCATAATGGACGTCGTGGCAACGGTGATGTCATAATGGACATCGTGGCAACGGTGATGTCATAATGGTCGTCATGGCAACGGTGATGTCATAATGGACGTCATGGCAACGTCATAATGGTCGTCATGGCAACGGTGATGTCATATTGGTCATCATGGCAACGGTGATGTCATATTGGTCGTCATGGCAACGGTGATGTCATAATGGACGTCGTGGCAACGGTGATGTCATAATGGACATCGTGGCAACGGTGATGTCATAATGGTCGTCATGGCAACGGTGATGTCATAATGGTCGTCATGGCAACAATGATGTCATAATGGACGTCATGGCAACGTCATAATGGTCGTCATGGCAACGGTGATGTCATAATGGTTGTCATGGCAACAATGATGTCATAATGGTCGTCATGGCAACGGTGATGTCATAATTGTCGTCATGGCAACGGTGATGCCATAATGGTCGTCATGGCAACGGTGATGCCATAATGGTCGTCATGGCAACGGTGATGCCATAATGGTCGTCATGGCAACGGTGATGCCATAATGGTCGTCATGGCAACGGTGATGCCATAATGGTCGTCATGGCAACGGTGATGCCATAATGGTCGTCATGGCAACGGTGATGCCATAATGGTCGTCATGGCAACGGTGATGCCATAATGGTCGTCATGGCAACGGTGATGTCATAATGGTCGTCATGGCAACAATGATGTCATAATGGTCGTCATGGCAACGATGATGCCATAATGGTCGTCATGGCGACGTCATAATGGTCGTCATGGCAACGGTGATGTCATAATGGTCGTCATGGCAACAATGATGCCATAATGGACGTCATGGCAACGTCATAATGGTCGTCATGGCAACGGTGATGTCATAATGGTCGTCATGGCAACGGTGATGTCATGGCAAGGGTGATGTCATATTGGTCGTCATGGCAATGGTGATGTCATAATGGTCGTCATGGCGACGTCATAATGGTCGTCATGGCAACGGTGATGTCATATTGGTCATCATGGCAACGGTGATGTCATATTGGTCGTCATGGCAACGGTGATGTCATATTGGTCGTCATGGCAACGGTGATGTCATAATGGACGTCGTGGCAACGGTGATGTCATAATGGACATCGTGGCAACGGTGATGTCATAATGGTCGTCATGGCAACGGTGATGTCATAATGGACGTCATGGCAACGTCATAATGGTCGTCATGGCAACGGTGATGTCATATTGGTCATCATGGCAACGGTGATGTCATATTGGTCGTCATGGCAACGGTGATGTCATAATGGACGTCGTGGCAACGGTGATGTCATAATGGACATCGTGGCAACGGTGATGTCATAATGGTCGTCATGGCAACGGTGATGTCATAATGGTCGTCATGGCAACAATGATGTCATAATGGACGTCATGGCAACGTCATAATGGTCGTCATGGCAACGGTGATGTCATAATGGTTGTCATGGCAACAATGATGTCATAATGGTCGTCATGGCAACGGTGATGTCATAATGGTCGTCATGGCAACGGTGATGCCATAATGGTCGTCATGGCAACGGTGATGCCATAATGGTCGTCATGGCAACGGTGATGCCATAATGGTCGTCATGGCAACGGTGATGCCATAATGGTCGTCATGGCAACGGTGATGCCATAATGGTCGTCATGGCAACGGTGATGCCATAATGGTCGTCATGGCAACGGTGATGCCATAATGGTCGTCATGGCAACGGTGATGCCATAATGGTCGTCATGGCAACGGTGATGTCATAATGGTCGTCATGGCAACAATGATGTCATAATGGTCGTCATGGCAACGATGATGCCATAATGGTCGTCATGGCGACGTCATAATGGTCGTCATGGCAACGGTGATGTCATAATGGTCGTCATGGCAACAATGATGCCATAATGGACGTCATGGCAACGTCATAATGGTCGTCATGGCAACGGTGATGTCATAATGGTCGTCATGGCAACGGTGATGTCATGGCAAGGGTGATGTCATATTGGTCGTCATGGCAATGGTGATGTCATAATGGTCGTCATGGCGACGTCATAATGGTCGTCATGGCAACGGTGATGTCATATTGGTCGTCATGGCAATAGTGATGTCATAATGGTCGTCATGGCAATAGTGATGTCATAATGGTCGTCATGGCAACGGTGATGTCATAATGGTCGTCATGGCAACGGTGATGTCATAATGGTCGTCATGGCAACGTCATAATGGTCGTCATGGCAACGGTGATGTCATATTGGTCATCATGGCAACGGTGATGTCATATTGGTCGTCATGGCAACGGTGATGTCATATTGGTCGTCATGGCAACGGTGATGTCATAATGGACGTCGTGGCAACGGTGATGTCATAATGGACATCGTGGCAACGGTGATGTCATAATGGTCGTCATGGCAACGGTGATGTCATATTGGTCGTCATGGCAATGGTGATGTCATAATGGTCGTCATGGCGACGTCATAATGGTCGTCATGGCGACGTCATAATGGTCGTCATGGCAACGGTGATGTCATATTGGTCATCATGGGCATGGTGATGCCATAATGGTCGTCATGGCGACGTCATAATGGTCGTCATGGCAACGGTGATGTCATAATGGTCGTCATGGCAACAATGATGCCATAATGGACGTCATGGCAACGTCATAATGGTCGTCATGGCAACGGTGATGTCATAATGGTAGTCATGGCAACGGTGATGTCATAATGGTCGTCATGGCAACGGTGATGTCATGGCAAGGGTGATGTCATATTGGTCGTCATGGCAATGGTGATGTCATAATGGTCGTCATAGCGACGTCATAATGGTCGTCATGGCAACGGTGATGTCATATTGGTCGTCATGGCAATGGTGATGTCATAATGGTCGTCATGGCAACGGTGATGTCATAATGGTCGTCATGGCAACGGTGATGTCATAATGGTCGTCATGGCAACGGTGATGTCATAATGGTCGTCATGGCAACGTCATAATGGTCGTCATGGCAACGGCGACGTCATATTGGTCGTCATGGCAACGGTGATGTCGTATTGGTCATCATGGCAACGGTGATGTCATATTGGTCGTCATGGCAACGGTGATGTCATATTGGTCGTCATGGCAACGGTGATGTCATAATGGACGTCGTGGCAACGGTGATGTCATAATGGACGTCGTGGCAACGGTGATGTCATAATGGTCGTCATGGCAACGGTGATGTCATATTGGTCGTCATGGCAATGGTGATGTCATAATGGTCGTCATGGCGACGTCATAATGGTCGTCATGGCGACGTCATAATGGTCGTCATGGCAACGGTGATGTCATATTGGTCATCATGGCAATGGTGATGTCATAATGGTCGTCATGGCGACGTCATAATGGTCGTCATGGCAACGGTGATGTCATAATGGTCGTCATGGCAACAATGATGTCATAATGGACGTCATGGCAACGTCATAATGGTCGTCATGGCAACGGTGATGTCATAATGGTCGTCATGGCAACAATGATGTCATAATGGTCGTCATAGCAACGGTGATGTCATAATGGTCGTCATGGCAACGGTGATGTCATAATGGTCGTCATGGCAACGGTGATGTCATAATGGTCGTCATGGCAACGGTGATGTCATAATGGTCGTCATGGCGACGCCATAATGGTCGTCATGGCAACGGCGACGCCATAATGGTCGTCATGGCAACGGCGACGTCATAATGGTCGTCATGGCAACGGCGACGTCATAATGGTCGTCATGGCAACGGCGACGTCATAATGGTCGTCATGGCAACGGCGACGTCATAATGGTCGTCATGGCAACGGCGATGTCATAATGGTCGTCATGGCAACGGTGATGTCATAATGGTCGTCATGGCAACGGTGATGTCATAATGGTCGTCATGGCAACAATGATGCCATAATGGTCGTCATGGCAACAATGATGCCATAATGGTCGTCATGGCAACGGTGATGTCATAATGGTCGTCATGGCAACGGTGATGTCATAATGGTCGTCATGGCAACGGTGATGTCATAATGGACGTCATGGCAACGGTGATGTCATAATGGTCGTCATGGCAACAATGATGCCATAATGGTCGTCATGGCGACGTCATAATGGTGGTCATGGCAACGGTGATGTCATATTGGTCGTCATGGCAATGGTGATGTCATAATGGTCGTCATGGCGACGTCATAATGGTCGTCATGGCAACGGTGATGTCATAATGGTCGTCATGGCAACAATGATGTCATAATGGACGTCATGGCAACGTCATAATGGTCGTCATGGCAACGGTGATGTCATATTGGTTGTCATGGCAATGGTGATGTCATAATGGTCGTCATGGCGACGTCATAATGGTCGTCATGGCAACGGTGATGTCATAATGGTCGTCATGGCAACAATGATGTCATAATGGACGTCATGGCAACGTCATAATGGTCGTCATGGCAACGGTGATGTCATAATGGTTGTCATGGCAACAATGATGTCATAATGGTCGTCATGGCAACGGTGATGTCATAATGGTCGTCATGGCAACGGTGATGCCATAATGGTCGTCATGGCAACGGTGATGCCATAATGGTCGTCATGGCAACGGTGATGCCATAATGGTCGTCATGGCAACGGTGATGCCATAATGGTCGTCATGGCAACGGTGATGTCATAATGGTCGTCATGGCAACGGTGATGCCATAATGGTCGTCATGGCAACGTTGATGCCATAATGGTCGTCATGGCAACGGTGATGCCATAATGGTCGTCATGGCAACGGTGATGCCATCATGGTCGTCATGGCAACGGTGATGCCATCATGGTCGTCATGGCAACGGTGATGCCATCATGGTCGTCATGGCAACGGTGATGCCATCATGGTCGTCATGGCAACGGTGATGCCATCATGGTCGTCATGGCAATGGTGATGCCATCATGGTCGTCATGGCAACGGTGATGCCATCATGGTCGTCATGGCAACGGTGATGCCATCATGGTCGTCATGGCAAAGGTGATGCCATCATGGTCGTCATGGCAACGGTGATGCCATCATGGTCGTCATGGCAACGGTGATGCCATCATGGTCGTCATGGCAACGGTGATGCCATAATGGTCGTCATGGCAACGGTGATGCCATAATGGTCGTCATGGCAACGGTGATGCCATAATGGTCGTCATGGCAACGGTGATGCCATAATGGTCGTCATGGCGACGTCATAATGGTCGTCATGGCGACGTCATAATGGTCGTCATGGCAATGGTGTTGTCGAAATGGTCGTCATGGCAACGTCATAATGGTCGTCATGGCAACGGTGATGTCATAATGGTCGTCATGGCAACAATGATGCCATAATGGACGTCATGGCAACGTCATAATGGTCGTCATGGCAATGGTGATGTCATAATGGTCGTCATGGCAACAATGATGCCATAATGGACGTCATGGCAACGTCATAATGGTCGTCATGGCAACGGTGATGTCATAATGGTCGTCATGGCAACGGTGATGTCATAATGGTCGTCATGGCAACGGTGATGTCATGGCAACGGTGATGTCATATTGGTCGTCATGGCAATGGTGATGTCATAATGGTCGTCATGGCGACGTCATAATGGTCGTCATGGCAACGGTGATGTCATATTGGTCGTCATGGCAATGGTGATGTCATAATGGTCGTCATGGCAACGGTGATGTCATAATGGTCGTCATGGCAACGGTGATGTCATAATGGTCGTCATGGCAACGTCATAATGGTAGTCATGGCAACGGTGATGTCATAATGGTAGTCATGGCAACGGTGATGTCATAATGGTAGTCATGGCGACGTCATAATGGACGTCATGGCAACGGTGATGTCATAATGGTCGTCATGGTGACGTCATAATGGTCGTCATGGCAACGGTGATGTCATATTGGTCGTCATGGCAACGGTGATGTCATATTGGTCGTCATGGCAACGGTGATGTCATAATGGTCGTCTTGGCAACGGTGATGTCATAATGGACGTCATGGCAACGGTGATGTCATAATGGACGTCATGGCAACGGTGATGTCATAATGGACGTCATGGCAACGGTGGTGTCATAATGGACGTCATGGCAACGGTGATGTCATAATGGTCGTCATGGCAACAATGATGCCATAATGGTCGTCATGGCGACGTCATAATGGTCGTCATGGTAACGGCGATGTAATGTTGGTCGTCATGGCAACGGCGACGTCATATTGGTCGTCATGGCAACGGCGACGTCATATTGGTCGTCATGGCAACGGTGATGTCATATTGGTCGTCATGGCAACGGTGATGTCATATTGGTCGTTATGGCAACGGTGATGTCATATTGGTCGTCATGGCAACAATGATGTCCTAATGGACGTCATGGCAACGGTGATGTCCTAATGGACGTCATGGCAACGGTGATGTCATAATGGACGTCATGGCAACGGTGATGTCATAATGGACGTCATGGCGACGTCATAATGGTCGTCATGGCAACGGTGATGTCATATTGGTCGTCATGGCAATGGGGATGTCATAATGGTCGTCATGGCGACGTCATAATGGTCGTCATGGCGACGTTATAATGGTCGTCATGGCAACGGTGATGTCATATTGGTCATCATGGCAATGGTGATGTCATAATGGTCGTCATGGCGACGTCATAATGGTCGTCATGGCAACGGTGATGTCATAATGGTCGTCATGGCAACAATGATGTCATAATGGACGTCATGGCAACGTCCTAATGGACGTCATGGCAACGGTGATGTCATAATGGTCGTCATGGCAACAATGATGTCATAATGGTCGTCATGGCAACGGCGACGTCATAATGGTCGTCATGGCAACGGCGACGTCATAATGGTCGTCATGGCAACGGTGATGTCAGAATGGTCGTCATGGCAACAATGATGCCATAATGGTCGTCATGGCAACGGTGATGTCATAATGGTCGTCAAGGCAACGGTGATGTCATAATGGACGTCATGGCAACGGTGATGTCATAATGGTCGTCATGGCGACGTCATAATGGTCGTCATGGCAACGGTGATGTCATAATGGTCGTCATGGCAACAATGATGTCATAATGGACGTCATGGCAACGTCATAATGGTCGTCATGGCAACGGTGATGTCATAATGGTCGTCATGGCAACAATGATGTCATAATGGTTGTCATGGCAACGGTGATGTCATAATGGTCGTCATGGCAACAATGATGCCATAATGGTCGTCATGGCGACGTCATAATGGTCGTCATGGCAACGGTGATGTCATAATGGTCGTCATGGCAACGGTGGTGTCATATTGGTCGTCATGGCAACGGTGGTGTCATATTGGTCGTCATGGCAACGGTGGTGTCATACTGGTCGTCATGGCAACGGTGGTGTCATATTGGTCGTCATGGCAACGGTGGTGTCATAATGGTCGTCATGGCAACGGTGGTGTCATAATGGTCGTCATGGCAACGGTGGTGTCATAATGGTCGTCATAGCAACGGTGGTGTCAAAATGGTCGTCATGGCAACGGTGGTGTCATAATGGTCGTCATGGCAACGGTGGTGTCATAATGGTCGTCATGGCAACGGTGATGTCATAATGGTCGTCATGGCAACGGTGATGTCATAATGGTCGTCATGGCGAAGTCATAATGGTCGTCATGGCGACGGTGATGTCATAATGGTCGTCATGGCGAAGTCATAATGGTCGTCATGGCGACGGTGATGTCATAATGGTCGTCATGGCGACGTCATAATGGTCGTCATGGCGACGTCATAATGGTCGTCATGGCGACGTCATAATGGTCGTCATGGCAACGGTGATGTCATACTGGTCGTCATGGCAACGGTGATGTCATAATGGTCGTCATGGCAACGGTGATGTCATAATGGTCGTCATGGCAACGGTGATGTCATAATGGTCGTCATGGCAACAATGATGTCATAATGGTCGTCATGGCAACAATGATGTCATAATGGTCGTCATGGCAACAATGATGTCATCATGGTCGTCATGGCAACAATGATGTCATAATGGTCGTCATGGCAACGATGATGTCATAATGGTCGTAATGGCAACGTTGATGTCATAATGGTCGTCATGGCGACGTCATAATGGTCGTCATGGCGACGTCATAATGGTCATCATGGCGACGTCATAATGGTCATCATGGCGACGTCATAATGGTCGTCATGGCGACGTCATAATGGTCGTCATGGCAATGGTGATGTCATAATGGTCGTCATGGCAACGTCATAATGGTCGTCATGGCAACGGTGATGTCATAATGGTCGTCATGTCAACGGTGATGTCATAATGGTCGTCATGGCAACGGTGATGTCATATTGGTCGTCATGGCAACAATGGTGTCATAATGGTCGTCATGGCAACGTCATAATGGTCGTTTTGGCAACGGTGATGCCATAATGGTCGTCATGGCGACGTCATAATGGTCGTCATGGCAACGGTGATGTCATATTGGTCATCATGGCAATGGTGATGTCATAATGGTCGTCATGGCGACGTCATAATGGTCGTCATGGCAACGGTGATGTCATAATGGTCGTCATGGCAACAATGATGTCATAATGGACGTCATGGCAACGTCATAATGGACGTCATGGCAACGGTGATGTCATAATGGTCGTCATGGCAACAATGATGTCATAATGGTCGTCATAGCAACGGTGATGTCATAATGGTCGTCATGGCAACGGTGATGTCATAATGGTCGTCATGGCAACGGTGATGTCATAATGGTCGTCATGGCAACGGTGATGTCATAATGGTCGTCATGGCAACGGTGATGTCATAATGGTCGTCATGGCGACGCCATAATGGTCGTCATGGCAACGGCGACGCCATAATGGTCGTCATGGCAACGGCGACGTCATAATGGTCGTCATGGCAACGGCGACGTCATAATGGTCGTCATGGCAACGGCGACGTCATAATGGTCGTCATGGCAACGGCGATGTCATAATGGTCGTCATGGCAACGGCGATGTCATAATGGTCGTCATGGCAACGGCGATGTCATAATGGTCGTCATGGCAACAATGATGCCATAATGGTCGTCATGGCAACAATGATGCCATAATGGTCGTCATGGCAACGGTGATGCCATAATGGTCGTCATGGCAACGGTGATGTCATAATGGTCGTCATGGCAACGGTGATGTCATAATGGTCGTCATGGCAACGGTGATGTCATAATGGACGTCATGGCAACGGTGATGTCATAATGGTCGTCATGGCAACAATGATGCCATAATGGTCGTCATGGCGACGTCATAATGGTCGTCATGGCAACGGTGATGTCATATTGGTCGTCATGGCAACGGTGATGTCATATTGGTCGTCATGGCGACGTCATAATGGTCGTCATGGCAACGGTGATGTCATAATGGTCGTCATGGCAACAATGATGTCATAATGGACGTCATGGCAACGTCATAATGGTCGTCATGGCAACGGTGATGTCATATTGGTTGTCATGGCAATGGTGATGTCATAATGGTCGTCATGGCGACGTCATAATGGTCGCCATGGCAACGGTGATGTCATAATGGTCGTCATGGCAACAATGATGTCATAATGGACGTCATGGCAACGTCATAATGGTCGTCATGGCAACGGTGATGTCATAATGGTTGTCATGGCAACAATGATGTCATAATGGTCGTCATGGCAACGGTGATACCATAATGGTCGTCATGGCAACGGTGGTGTCATAATGGTCGTCATGGCAACGGTGGTGTCATAATGGTTGTCATGGCAACGGTGGTGTCAAAATGGTCGTCATGGCAACGGTGGTGTCATAATGGTCGTCATGGCAACGGTGGTGTCATAATGGTCGTCATGGCAACGGTGATGTCATAATGGTCGTCATGGCAACGGTGATGTCATAATGGTCGTCATGGTGAAGTCATAATGGTCGTCATGGTGACGGTGATGTCATAATGGTCGTCATGGCGAAGTCATAATGGTCGTCATGGCGACGGTGATGTCATAATGGTCGTCATGGCGACGTCATAATGGTCGTCATGGCGACGTCATAATGGTCGTCATGGCGACGTCATACTGGTCGTCATGGCAACGGTGATGTCATAATGGTCGTCATGGCAACGGTGATGTCATAATGGTCGTCATGGCAACGGTGATGTCATAATGGTCGTCATGGCAACGGTGATGTCATAATGGTCGTCATGGCAACAATGATGTCATAATGGTCGTCATGGCAACAATGATGTCATAATGGTCGTCATGGCAACAATGATGTCATAATGGTCGTCATGGCAACAATGATGTCATAATGGTCGTCATGGCAACAATGATGTCATCATGGTCGTCATGGCAACAATGATGTCATAATGGTCGTCATGGCAACGATTATGTCATAATGGTCGTCATGGCAACGATGATGTCATAATGGTCGTCATGGCGACGTCATAATGGTCGTCATGGCAACGGTGATGTCATATTGGTCATCATGGCAATGGTGATGTCATAATGGTCGTCATGGCGACGTCATAATGGTCGTCATGGCAACGGTGATGTCATAATGGTCGTCATGGCAACAATGATGTCATAATGGACGTCATGGCAACGTCCTAATGGACGTCATGGCAACGGTGATGTCATAATGGTCGTCATGGCAACAATGATGTCATAATGGTCGTCATGGCAACGGCGACGTCATAATGGTCGTCATGGCAACGGCGACGTCATAATGGTCGTCATGGCAACGGTGATGTCAGAATGGTCGTCATGGCAACAATGATGCCATAATGGTCGTCATGGCAACGGTGATGTCATAATGGTCGTCAAGGCAACGGTGATGTCATAATGGACGTCATGGCAACGGTGATGTCATAATGGTCGTCATGGCGACGTCATAATGGTCGTCATGGCAACGGTGATGTCATAATGGTCGTCATGGCAACAATGATGTCATAATGGACGTCATGGCAACGTCATAATGGTCGTCATGGCAACGGTGATGTCATAATGGTCGTCATGGCAACAATGATGTCATAATGGTTGTCATGGCAACGGTGATGTCATAATGGTCGTCATGGCAACAATGATGCCATAATGGTCGTCATGGCGACGTCATAATGGTCGTCATGGCAACGGTGATGTCATAATGGTTGTCATGGCAACGGTGGTGTCATATTGGTCGTCATGGCAACGGTGGTGTCATATTGGTCGTCATGGCAACGGTGGTGTCATACTGGTCGTCATGGCAACGGTGGTGTCATATTGGTCGTCATGGCAACGGTGGTGTCATAATGGTCGTCATGGCAACGGTGGTGTCATAATGGTCGTCATGGCAACGGTGGTGTCATAATGGTCGTCATAGCAACGGTGGTGTCAAAATGGTCGTCATGGCAACGGTGGTGTCATAATGGTCGTCATGGCAACGGTGGTGTCATAATGGTCGTCATGGCAACGGTGATGTCATAATGGTCGTCATGGCAAGGGTGATGTCATAATGGTCGTCATGTCGAAGTCATAATGGTCGTCATGGCGACGGTGATGTCATAATGGTCGTCATGGCGAAGTCATAATGGTCGTCATGGCGACGGTGATGTCATAATGGTCGTCATGGCGACGTCATAATGGTCGTCATGGCGACGTCATAATGGTCGTCATGGCGACGTCATAATGGTCGTCATGGCAACGGTGATGTCATACTGGTCGTCATGGCAACGGTGATGTCATAATGGTCGTCATGGCAACGGTGATGTCATAATGGTCGTCATGGCAACGGTGATGTCATAATGGTCGTCATGGCAACAATGATGTCATAATGGTCGTCATGGCAACAATGATGTCATAATGGTCGTCATGGCAACAATGATGTCATCATGGTCGTCATGGCAACAATGATGTCATAATGGTCGTCATGGCAACGATGATGTCATAATGGTCGTAATGGCAACGTTGATGTCATAATGGTCGTCATGGCGACGTCATAATGGTCGTCATGGCGACGTCATAATGGTCATCATGGCGACGTCATAATGGTCATCATGGCGACGTCATAATGGTCGTCATGGCGACGTCATAATGGTCGTCATGGCAATGGTGATGTCATAATGGTCGTCATGGCAACGTCATAATGGTCGTCATGGCAACGGTGATGTCATAATGGTCGTCATGGCAACGGTGATGTCATAATGGTCGTCATGGCAACGGTGATGTCATATTGGTCGTCATGGCAACAATGATGTCATAATGGTCGTCATGGCAACGTCATAATGGTCGTTTTGGCAACGGTGATGCCATAATGGTCGTCATGGCGACGTCATAATGGTCGTCATGGCAACGGTGATGTCATATTGGTCATCATGGCAATGGTGATGTCATAATGGTCGTCATGGCGACGTCATAATGGTCGTCATGGCAACGGTGATGTCATAATGGTCGTCATGGCAACAATGATGTCATAATGGACGTCATGGCAACGTCATAATGGACGTCATGGCAACGGTGATGTCATAATGGTCGTCATGGCAACAATGATGTCATAATGGTCGTCATAGCAACGGTGATGTCATAATGGTCGTCATGGCAACGGTGATGTCATAATGGTCGTCATGGCAACGGTGATGTCATAATGGTCGTCATGGCAACGGTGATGTCATAATGGTCGTCATGGCAACGGTGATGTCATAATGGTCGTCATGGCGACGCCATAATGGTCGTCATGGCAACGGCGACGCCATAATGGTCGTCATGGCAACGGCGACGTCATAATGGTCGTCATGGCAACGGCGACGTCATAATGGTCGTCATGGCAACGGCGACGTCATAATGGTCGTCATGGCAACGGCGATGTCATAATGGTCGTCATGGCAACGGCGATGTCATAATGGTCGTCATGGCAACAATGATGCCATAATGGTCGTCATGGCAACAATGATGCCATAATGGTCGTCATGGCAACGGTGATGCCATAATGGTCGTCATGGCAACGGTGATGTCATAATGGTCGTCATGGCAACGGTGATGTCATAATGGTCGTCATGGCAACGGTGATGTCATAATGGACGTCATGGCAACGGTGATGTCATAATGGTCGTCATGGCAACAATGATGCCATAATGGTCGTCATGGCGACGTCATAATGGTCGTCATGGCAACGGTGATGTCATATTGGTCGTCATGGCAACGGTGATGTCATATTGGTCGTCATGGCGACGTCATAATGGTCGTCATGGCAACGGTGATGTCATAATTGTCGTCATGGCAACAATGATGTCATAATGGACGTCATGGCAACGTCATAATGGTCGTCATGGCAACGGTGATGTCATATTGGTTGTCATGGCAATGGTGATGTCATAATGGTCGTCATGGCGACGTCATAATGGTCGCCATGGCAACGGTGATGTCATAATGGTCGTCATGGCAACAATGATGTCATAATGGACGTCATGGCAACGTCATAATGGTCGTCATGGCAACGGTGATGTCATAATGGTTGTCATGGCAACAATGATGTCATAATGGTCGTCATGGCAACGGTGATACCATAATGGTCGTCATGGCAACGGTGGTGTCATAATGGTCGTCATGGCAACGGTGGTGTCATAATGGTTGTCATGGCAACGGTGGTGTCAAAATGGTCGTCATGGCAACGGTGGTGTCATAATGGTCGTCATGGCAACGGTGGTGTCATAATGGTCGTCATGGCAACGGTGATGTCATAATGGTCGTCATGGCAACGGTGATGTCATAATGGTCGTCATGGCGAAGTCATAATGGTCGTCATGGTGACGGTGATGTCATAATGGTCGTCATGGCGAAGTCATAATGGTCGTCATGGCGACGGTGATGTCATAATGGTCGTCATGGCGACGTCATAATGGTCGTCATGGCGACGTCATAATGGTCGTCATGGCGACGTCATACTGGTCGTCATGGCAACGGTGATGTCATAATGGTCGTCATGGCAACGGTGATGTCATAATGGTCGTCATGGCAACGGTGATGTCATAATGGTCGTCATGGCAACGGTGATGTCATAATGGTCGTCATGGCAACAATGATGTCATAATGGTCGTCATGGCAACAATGATGTCATAATGGTCGTCATGGCAACAATGATGTCATAATGGTCGTCATGGCAACAATGATGTCATAATGGTCGTCATGGCAACAATGATGTCATCATGGTCGTCATGGCAACAATGATGTCATAATGGTCGTCATGGCAACGATTATGTCATAATGGTCGTCATGGCAACGATGATGTCATAATGGTCGTCATGGCGACGTCATAATGGTCGTCATGGCGACGTCATAATGGTCATCATGGCGACGTCATCATGGTCATCATGGCGACGTCATAATGGTCGTCATGGCGACGTCATAATGGTCGTCATGGCAATGGTGATGTCATAATGGTCGTCATGGCAACGTCATAATGGTCGTCATGGCAACGGTGATGTCATAATGGTCGTCATGGCAACGGTGATGTCATAATGGTCGTCATGGCAACGGTGATGTCATATTGCTCGTCATGGCAACAATGATGTCATAATGGTCGTCATGGCAACGTCATAATGGTCGTTTTGGCAACGGTGATGCCATAATGGTCGTCATGGCGACGTCATAATGGTCGTCATGGCAACGGTGATGTCATATTGGTCATCATGGCAATGGTGATGTCATAATGGTCGTCATGGCGACGTCATAATGGTCGTCATGGCAACGGTGATGTCATAATGGTCGTCATGGCAACAATGATGTCATAATGGACGTCATGGCAACGTCATAATGGTCGTCATGGCAACGGTGATGTCATAATGGTCGTCATGGCAACAATGATGTCATAATGGTCGTCATAGCAACGGTGATGTCATAATGGTCATCATGGCAACGGTGATGTCATAATGGTCGTCATGGCAACGGTGATGTCATAATGGTCGTCATGGCAACGGTGATGTCATAATGGTCGTCATGGCAACGGTGATGTCATAATGGTCGTCATGGCGACGCCATAATGGTCGTCATGGCAACGGCGACGCCATAATGGTCGTCATGGCAACGGCGACGTCATAATGGTCGTCATGGCAACGGCGACGTCATAATGGTCGTCATGGCAACGGCGACGTCATAATGGTCGTCATGGCAACGGCGATGTCATAATGGTCGTCATGGCAACGGCGATGTCATAATGGTCGTCATGGCAACGGCGATGTCATAATGGTCGTCATGGCAACAATGATGCCATAATGGTCGTCATGGCAACAATGATGCCATAATGGTCGTCATGGCAACGGTGATGCCATAATGGTCGTCATGGCAACGGTGATGTCATAATGGTCGTCATGGCAACGGTGATGTCATAATGGTCGTCATGGCAACGGTGATGTCATAATGGACGTCATGGCAACGGTGATGTCATAATGGTCGTCATGGCAACAATGATGCCATAATGGTCGTCATGGCGACGTCATAATGGTCGTAATGCAACGGTGATGTCATATTGGTCATCATGGCAATGGTGATGTCATAATGGTCGTCATGGCGACGTCATAATGGTCGTCATGGCAACGGTGATGTCATAATGGTCGTCATGGCAACAATGATGTCATAATGGACGTCATGGCAACGTCATAATGGACGTCATGGCAACGGTGATGTCATAATGGTCGTCATGGCAACAATGATGTCATAATGGTCGTCATAGCAACGGTGATGTCATAATGGTCGTCATGGCAACGGTGATGTCATAATGGTCGTCATGGCAACGGTGATGTCATAATGGTCGTCATGGCAACGGTGATGTCATAATGGTCGTCATGGCAACGGTGATGTCATAATGGTCGTCATGGCGACGCCATAATGGTCGTCATGGCAACGGCGACGCCATAATGGTCGTCATGGCAACGGCGACGTCATAATGGTCGTCATGGCAACGGCGACGTCATAATGGTCGTCATGGCAACGGCGACGTCATAATGGTCGTCATGGCAACGGCGATGTCATAATGGTCGTCATGGCAACGGCGATGTCATAATGGTCGTCATGGCAACGGCGATGTCATAATGGTCGTCATGGCAACAATGATGCCATAATGGTCGTCATGGCAACAATGATGCCATAATGGTCGTCATGGCAACGGTGATGCCATAATGGTCGTCATGGCAACGGTGATGTCATAATGGTCGTCATGGCAACGGTGATGTCATAATGGTCGTCATGGCAACGGTGATGTCATAATGGACGTCATGGCAACGGTGATGTCATAATGGTCGTCATGGCAACAATGATGCCATAATGGTCGTCATGGCGACGTCATAATGGTCGTCATGGCAACGGTGATGTCATATTGGTCGTCATGGCGACGTCATAATGGTCGTCATGGCAACGGTGATGTCATAATGGTCGTCATGGCAACAATGATGTCATAATGGACGTCATGGCAACGTCATAATGGTCGTCATGGCAACGGTGATGTCATATTGGTTGTCATGGCAATGGTGATGTCATAATGGTCGTCATGGCGACGTCATAATGGTCGCCATGGCAACGGTGATGTCATAATGGTCGTCATGGCAACAATGATGTCATAATGGACGTCATGGCAACGTCATAATGGTCGTCATGGCAACGGTGATGTCATAATGGTTGTCATGGCAACAATGATGTCATAATGGTCGTCATGGCAACGGTGATACCATAATGGTCGTCATGGCAACGGTGGTGTCATAATGGTCGTCATGGCAACGGTGGTGTCATAATGGTTGTCATGGCAACGGTGGTGTCAAAATGGTCGTCATGGCAACGGTGGTGTCATAATGGTCGTCATGGCAACGGTGGTGTCATAATGGTCGTCATGGCAACGGTGATGTCATAATGGTCGTCATGGCAACGGTGATGTCATAATGGTCGTCATGGCGAAGTCATAATGGTCGTCATGGTGACGGTGATGTCATAATGGTCGTCATGGCGAAGTCATAATGGTCGTCATGGCGACGGCGATGTCATAATGGTCGTCATGGCGACGTCATAATGGTCGTCATGGCGACGTCATAATGGTCGTCATGGCGACGTCATACTGGTCGTCATGGCAACGGTGATGTCATAATGGTCGTCATGGCAACGATGATGTCATAATGGTCGTCATGGCAACGGTGATGTCATAATGGTCGTCATGGCAACGGTGATGTCATAATGGTCGTCATGGCAACAATGATGTCATAATGGTCGTCATGGCAACAATGATGTCATAATGGTCGTCATGGCAACAATGATGTCATAATGGTCGTCATGGCAACAATGATGTCATAATGGTCGTCATGGCAACAATGATGTCATCATGGTCGTCATGGCAACAATGATGTCATAATGGTCGTCATGGCAACGATTATGTCATAATGGTCGTCATGGCAACGATGATGTCATAATGGTCGTCATGGCGACGTCATAATGGTCGTCATGGCGACGTCATAATGGTCATCATGGTGACGTCATCATGGTCATCATGGCGACGTCATAATGGTCGTCATGGCGACGTCATAATGGTCGTCATGGCAATGGTGATGTCATAATGGTCGTCATGGCAACGTCATAATGGTCGTCATGGCAACGGTGATGTCATAATGGTCGTCATGGCAACGGTGATGTCATAATGGTCGTCATGGCAACGGTGATGTCATATTGCTCGTCATGGCAACAATGATGTCATAATGGTCGTCATGGCAACGTCATAATGGTCGTTTTGGCAACGGTGATGCCATAATGGTCGTCATGGCGACGTCATAATGGTCGTCATGGCAACGGTGATGTCATATTGGTCATCATGGCAATGGTGATGTCATAATGGTCGTCATGGCGACGTCATAATGGTCGTCATGGCAACGGTGATGTCATAATGGTCGTCATGGCAACAATGATGTCATAATGGACGTCATGGCAACGTCATAATGGTCGTCATGGCAACGGTGATGTCATAATGGTCGTCATGGCAACAATGATGTCATAATGGTCGTCATAGCAACGGTGATGTCATAATGGTCATCATGGCAACGGTGATGTCATAATGGTCGTCATGGCAACGGTGATGTCATAATGGTCGTCATGGCAACGGTGATGTCATAATGGTCGTCATGGCAACGGTGATGTCATAATGGTCGTCATGGCGACGCCATAATGGTCGTCATGGCAACGGCGACGCCATAATGGACGTCATGGCAACGGCGACGTCATAATGGTCGTCATGGCAACGGCGACGTCATAATGGTCGTCATGGCAACGGCGACGTCATAATGGTCGTCATGGCAACGGCGATGTCATAATGGTCGTCATGGCAACGGCGATGTCATTATGGTCGTCATGGCAACGGCGATGTCATAATGGTCGTCATGGCAACAATGATGCCATAATGGTCGTCATGGCAACAATGATGCCATAATGGTCGTCATGGCAACGGTGATGCCATAATGGTCGTCATGGCAACGGTGATGTCATAATGGTCGTCATGGCAACGGTGATGTCATAATGGTCGTCATGGCAACGGTGATGTCATAATGGACGTCATGGCAACGGTGATGTCATAATGGTCGTCATGGCAACAATGATGCCATAATGGTCGTCATGGCGACGTCATAATGGTCGTCATGGCAACGGTGATGTCATATTGGTCATCATGGCAATTGTGATGTCATAATGGTCGTCATGGCGACGTCATAATGGTCGTCATGGCAACGGTGATGTCATAATGGTCGTCATGGCAACAATGATGTCATAATGGACGTCATGGCAACGTCATAATGGTCGTCATGGCAACGGTGATGTCATAATGGTCGTCATGGCAACAATGATGTCATAATGGTCGTCATAGCAACGGTGATGTCATAATGGTCGTCATGGCAACGGTGATGTCATAATGGTCGTCATGGCAACGGTGATGTCATAATGGTCGTCATGGCAACGGTGATGCCATAATGGTCGTCATGGCAACGGTGATGTCATAATGGTCGTCATGGCGACGCCATAATGGTCGTCATGGCAACGGCGACGCCATAATGGTCGTCATGGCAACGGCGACGTCATAATGGTCGTCATGGCAACGGCGACGTCATAATGGTCGTCATGGCAACGGCGACGTCATAATGGTCGTCATGGCAACGGCGACGTCATAATGGTCGTCATGGCAACGGCGATGTCATAATGGTCGTCATGGCAACGGCGATGTCATAATGGTCGTCATGGCAACGGCGATGTCATAATGGTCGTCATGGCAACAATGATGCCATAATGGTCGTCATGGCAACAATGATGCCATAATGGTCGTCATGGCAACGGTGATGCCATAATGGTCGTCATGGCAACGGTGATGTCATAATGGTCGTCATGGCAACGGTGATGTCATAATGGTCGTCATGGCAACGGTGATGTCATAATGGACGTCATGGCAACGGTGATGTCATAATGGTCGTCATGGCAACAATGATGCCATAATGGTCGTCATGGCGACGTCATAATGGTCGTCATGGCAACGGTGATGTCATATTGGTCGTCATGGCAATGGTGATGTCATAATGGTCGTCATGGCGACGTCATAATGGTCGTCATGGCAACGGTGATGTCATAATGGTCGTCATGGCAACAATGATGTCATAATGGACGTCATGGCAACGTCATAATGGTCGTCATGGCAACGGTGATGTCATATTGGTTGTCATGGCAATGGTGATGTCATAATGGTCGTCATGGCGACGTCATAATGGTCGTCATGGCAACGGTGATGTCATAATGGTCGTCATGGCAACAATGATGTCATAATGGACATCATGGCAACGTCATAATGGTCGTCATGGCAACGGTGATGTCATAATGGTTGTCATGGCAACAATGATGTCATAATGGTCGTCATGGCAACGGTGGTGCCATAATGGTCGTCATGGCAACGGTGGTGTCATAATGGTCGTCATGGCAACGGTGGTGTCATAATGGTCGTCATGGCAACGGTGGTGTCAAAATGGTCGTCATGGCAACGGTGGTGTCATAATGGTCGTCATGGCAATGGTGGTGTCATAATGGTCGTCATGGCAACGGTGATGTCATAATGGTCGTCATGGCAACGGTGATGTCATAATGGTCGTCATGGCGAAGTCATAATGGTCGTCACGGCGACGGTGATGTCATAATGGTCGTCATGGCGAAGTCATAATGGTCGTCATGGCGACGGTGATGTCATAATGGTCGTCATGGTGACGTCATAATGGTCGTCATGGCAACGTCATAATGGTCGTCATGGCGACGTCATAATGGTCGTCATGGCAACGGTGATGTCATAATGGTCGTCATGGCAACGGTGATGTCATAATGGTCGTCATGGCAACGGTGATGTCATAATGGTCGTCATGGCAACAATGATGTGATAATGGTCGTCATGGCAACAATGATGTCATAATGGTCGTCATGGCAACAATGATGTCATAATGGTCGTCAAGGCAACGATGATGTCATAATGGTCGTCATGGCAACGATGATGTCATAATGGTCGTCATGGCGACGTCATAATGGTCGTGATGGCGACGTCATAATGGTCATCATGGCGACGTCATAATGGTCATCATGGCGACGTCATAATGGTCGTCATGGCGACGTCATAATGGTCGTCATGGCAATGGTGATGTCATAATGGTCGTCATGGCAACGTCATAATGGTCGTCATGGCAACGGTGATGTCATAATGGTCGTCATGGCAACGGTGATGTCATAATGGTCGTCATGGCAACGGTGATGTCATATTGGTCGTCATGGCAACAATGATGTCATAATGGTCGTCATGGCAACGTCATAATGGTCGTTTTGGCAACGGTGATGCCATAATGGTCGTCATGGCGACGTCATAATGGTCGTCATGGCAACGGTGATGTCATATTGGTCATCATGGCAATGGTGATGTCATAATGGTCGTCATGGCGACGTCATAATGGTCGTCATGGCAACGGTGACGTCATAATGGTCGTCATGGCGACGTCATAATGGTCGTCATGGCAACGGTGATGTCATAATGGTCGTCATGGCAACAATGATGTCATAATGGACGTCATGGCAACGTCATAATGGTCGTCATGGCAACGGTGATGTCATAATGGTCGTCATGGCAACAATGATGTCATAATGGTCGTCATAGCAACGGTGATGTCATAATGGTCGTCATGGCAACGGTGATGTCATAATGGTCGTCATGGCGACGCCATAATGGTCGTCATGGCAACGGTGATGCCATAATGGTCGTCATGGCAACGGTGATGCCATAATGGTCGTCATGGCAACGGTGATGCCATAATGGTCGTCATGGCAACGGTGATGCCATAATGGTCGTCATGGCAACGGTGATGCCATAATGGTCGTCATGGCAACGGGGATGCCATAATGGTCGTCATGGCAACGGGGATGCCATAATGGTCGTCATGGCAACGAGAATGCCATAATGGTCGTCATGGCAACGGTGATGCCATAATGGTCGTCATGGCAACGGTGATGCCATAATGGTCGTCATGGCAACGGTGATGCCATCATGGTCGTCATGGCATCGGTGATGCCATCATGGTCGTCATGGCAACGGTGATGCCATCATGGTCGTCATGGCGACGTCATAATGGACGTCATGGCGACGTCATAATGGACGTCATGGCGACGTCATAATGGACGTCATGGCGACGTCATAATGGACGTCATAATGGACGTCATGGCGACGTCATAATGGACGTCATGGCGACGTCATAATGGACGTCATGGCTACGTCATAATGGACGTCATGGCAACGGTGATGTCATAATGGACGTCATGGCAACGCTGATGTCATAATGGACGTCATGGTAACGTCATAATGGTAGTCATGGCAACGGTGATGTCATAATGGACGTCATGGTAACGTCATAATGGTAGTCATGGCAACGGTGATGTCATAATGGTAGTCATGGTAACGTCATAATGGTAGTCATGGCAACGGTGATGTCATAATGGTAGTCATGGCAACGTCATAATGGTCGTCATGGCAACGGTGATGTCATAATGGTCGTCATGGCAACAATGATGCCATAATGGTCGTCATGGCAACAATGATGTCATAATGGACGTCATGGCAACGTCATAATGGTCGTCATGGCAACGGTGATGTCATATTGGTCGTCATGGCAACGGTGATGTCATATTGGTCGTCATGGCAACGGTGATGTCATAATGGACGTCATGGCAACGGTGATGTCATAATGGACGTCATGGCAACGGTGATGTCATAATGGACGTCATGGCAACGGTGATGTCATAATGGTCGTCATGGCAACGGTGATGTCATAATGGACGTCATGGCAACGGTGATGTCATAATGGTCGTCATGGCAACAATGATGCCATAATGGTCGTCATGGCGACGTCATAATGGTCGTCATGGCAACGGTGATGTCATATTGGTCATCATGGCAATGGTGATGTCATAATGGTCGTCATGGCGACGTCATAATGGTCGTCATGGCAACGGTGATGTCATAATGGTCGTCATGGCAACAATGATGTCATAATGGACGTCATGGCAACGTCATAATGGTCGTCATGGCAACGGTGATGTCATAATGGTCGTCATGGCAACAATGATGTCATAATGGTCGTCATAGCAACGGTGATGTCATAATGGTCGTCATGGCAACGGTGATGTCATAATGGTCGTCATGGCAACGGTGATGTCATAATGGTCATCATGGCAACGGTGATGTCATAATGGTCGTCATGGCAACGGTGATGTCATAATGGTCGTCATGGCGACGCCATAATGGTCATCATGGCAACGGCGACGCCATAATGGTCGTCATGGCAACGGCGACGTCATAATGGTCGTCATGGCAACGGCGACGTCATAATGGTCGTCATGGCAACGGCGACGTCATAATGGTCGTCATGGCAACGGCGACGTCATAATGGTCGTCATGGCAACGGCGACGTCATAATGGTCGTCATGGCAACGGCGATGTCATAATGGTCGTCATGGCAACGGCGATGTCATAATGGTCGTCATGGCAACAATGATGCCATAATGGTCGTCATGGCAACAATGATGCCATAATGGTCGTCATGGCAACGGTGATGCCATAATGGTCGTCATGGCAACGGTGATGTCATAATGGTCGTCATGGCAACGGTGATGTCATAATGGTCGTCATGGCAACGGTGATGTCATAATGGACGTCATGGCAACGGTGATGTCATAATGGTCGTCATGGCAACAATGATGCCATAATGGTCGTCATGGCGACGTCATAATGGACGTCATAATGGACGTCATGGCGACGTCATAATGGACGTCATGGCTACGTCATAATGGACGTCATGGCAACGGTGATGTCATAATGGACGTCATGGCAACGCTGATGTCATAATGGACGTCATGGTAACGTCATAATGGTAGTCATGGCAACGGTGATGTCATAATGGACGTCATGGTAACGTCATAATGGTAGTCATGGCAACGGTGATGTCATAATGGTAGTCATGGTAACGTCATAATGGTAGTCATGGCAACGGTGATGTCATAATGGTAGTCATGGCGACGTCATAATGGTAGTCATGGCAACGGTGATGTCATAATGGTAGTCATGGCGACGTCATAATGGACGTCATGGCAACGGTGATGTCATAATGGTCGTCATGGTGACGTCATAATGGTCGTCATGGCAACGGTGATGTCATAATGGACGTCATGGCAACGTCATAATGGTCGTCATGGCAACGGTGATGTCATAATGGTCGTAATGGCAACAATGATGCCATAATGGTCGTCATGGCAACAATGATGTCATAATGGACGTCATGGCAACGTCATAATGGTCGTCATGGCAACGGTGATGTCATATTGGTCGTCATGGCAACGGTGATGTCATATTGGTCGTCATGGCAACGGTGATGTCATAATGGACGTCATGGCAACGGTGATGTCATAATGGACGTCATGGCAACGGTGATGTCATAATGGACGTCATGGCAACGGTGATGTCATAATGGTCGTCATGGCAACGGTGATGTCATAATGGACGTCATGGCAACGGTGATGTCATAATGGTCGTCATGGCAACAATGATGCCATAATGGTCGTCATGGCGACGTCATAATGGTCGTCATGGCAACGGTGATGTCATATTGGTCATCATGGCAATGGTGATGTCATAATGGTCGTCATGGCGACGTCATAATGGTCGTCATGGCAACGGTGATGTCATAATGGTCGTCATGGCAACAATGATGTCATAATGGACGTCATGGCAACGTCATAATGGTCGTCATGGCAACGGTGATGTCATAATGGTCGTCATGGCAACAATGATGTCATAATGGTCGTCATAGCAACGGTGATGTCATAATGGTCGTCATGGCAACGGTGATGTCATAATGGTCGTCATGGCAACGGTGATGTCATAATGGTCGTCATGGCAACGGTGATGTCATAATGGTCGTCATGGCAACGGTGATGTCATAATGGTCGTCATGGCGACGCCATAATGGTCGTCATGGCAACGGCGACGCCATAATGGTCGTCATGGCAACGGCGACGTCATAATGGTCGTCATGGCAACGGCGACGTCATAATGGTCGTCATGGCAAAGGCGACGTCATAATGGTCGTCATGGCAACGGCGACGTCATAATGGTCGTCATGGCAACGGCGATGTCATAATGGTCGTCATGGCAACGGCGATGTCATAATGGTCGTCATGGCAACGGCGATGTCATAATGGTCGTCATGGCAACAATGATGCCATAATGGTCGTCATGGCAACAATGATGCCATAATGGTCGTCATGGCAACGGTGATGCCATAATGGTCGTCATGGCAACGGTGATGTCATAATGGTCGTCATGGCAACGGTGATGTCATAATGGTCGTCATGGCAACGGTGATGTCATAATGGACGTCATGGCAACGGTGATGTCATAATGGTCGTCATGGCAACAATGATGCCATAATGGTCGTCATGGCGACGTCATAATGGTCGTCATGGCAACGGTGATGTCATATTGGTCGTCATGGCAATGGTGATGTCATAATGGTCGTCATGGCGACGTCATAATGGTCGTCATGGCGACGTCATAATGGTCGTCATGGCAACGGTGATGTCATAATGGTCGTCATGGCAACAATGATGTCATAATGGACGTCATGGCAACGTCATAATGGTCGTCATGGCAACGGTGATGTCATATTGGTTGTCATGGCAATGGTGATGTCATAATGGTCGTCATGGCGACGTCATAATGGTCGTCATGGCAACGGTGATGTCATAATGGTCGTCATGGCAACAATGATGTCATAATGGACGTCATGGCAACGTCATAATGGTCGTCATGGCAACGGTGATGTCATAATGGTTGTCATGGCAACAATGATGTCATAATGGTCGTCATGGCAACGGTGATGCCATAATGGTCGTCATGGCAACGGTGGTGTCATAATGGTCGTCATGGCAACGGTTGTGTCATAATGGTCGTCATGGCAACGGTGGTGTCAAAATGGTCGTCATAGCAACGGTGGTGTCATAATGGTCGTCATGGCAACGGTGGTGTCATAATGGTCGTCATGGCAACGGTGATGTCATAATGGTCGTCATGGCAACGGTGATGTCATAATGGTCGTCATGGCGAAGTCATAATGGTCGTCATGGCGACGGTGATGTCATAATGGTCGTCATGGCGAAGTCATAATGGTCGTCATGGCGACGGTGATGTCATAATGGTCGTCATGGCGACGTCATAATGGTCGTCATGGCAACGTCATAATGGTCGTCATGGCGACGTCATAATGGTCGTCATGGCAACGGTGATGTCATAATGGTCGTCATGGCAACGGTGATGTCATAATGGTCGTCATGGCAACGGTGATGTCATAATGGTCGTCATGGCAACGGTGATGTCATAATGGTCGTCATGGCAACAATGATGTCATAATGGTCGTCATGGCAACAATGATGTCATAATGGTCGTCATGGCAACAATGATGTCATAATGGTCGTCATGGCAACAATGATGTGATAATGGTCGTCATGGCAACAATGATGTCATAATGGTCGTCATGGCAACAATGATGTCATAATGGTCGTCATGGCAACAATGATGTCATAATGGTCGTCATGGCAACGATGATGTCATAATGGTCGTCATGGCGACGTCATAATGGTCGTCATGGCGACGTCATAATGGTCATCATGGCGACGTCATAATGGTCATCATGGCGACGTCATAATGGTCGTCATGGCGACGTCATAATGGTCGTCATGGCAATGGTGATGTCATAATGGTCGTCATGGCAACGTCATAATGGTCGTCATGGCAACGGTGATGTCATAATGGTCGTCATGGCAACGGTGATGTCATAATGGTCGTCATGGCAACGGTGATGTCATATTGGTCGTCATGGCAACAATGATGTCATAATGGTCGTCATGGCAACGTCATAATGGTCGTTTTGGCAACGGTGATGCCATAATGGTCGTCATGGCGACGTCATAATGGTCGTCATGGCAACGGTGATGTCATATTGGTCATCATGGCAATGGTGATGTCATAATGGTCGTCATGGCGACGTCATAATGGTCGTCATGGCAACGGTGATGTCATAATGGTCGTCATGGCAACAATGATGTCATAATGGACGTCATGGCAACGTCATAATGGTCGTCATGGCAACGGTGATGTCATAATGGTCGTCATGGCAACAATGATGTCATAATGGTCGTCATAGCAACGGTGATGTCATAATGGTCGTCATGGCAACGGTGATGTCATAATGGTCGTCATGGCAACGGTGATGTCATAATGGTCGTCATGGCAACGGTGATGTCATAATGGTCGTCATGGCGACGCCATAATGGTCGTCATGGCAACGGCGACGCCATAATGGTCGTCATGGCAACGGCGACGTCATAATGGTCGTCATGGCAACGGCGACGTCATAATGGTCGTCATGGCAACGGCGACGTCATAATGGTCGTCATGGCAACGGCGACGTCATAATGGTCGTCATGGCAACGGCGACGTCATAATGGTCGTCATGGCAACGGCGATGTCATAATGGTCGCCATGGCAACGGCGATGTCATAATGGTCGTCATGGCAACGGCGATGTCATAATGGTCGTCATGGCAACAATGATGCCATAATGGTCGTCATGGCAACAATGATGCCATAATGGTCGTCATGGCAACGGTGATGCCATAATGGTCGTCATGGCAACGGTGATGTCATAATGGTCGTCATGGCAACGGTGATGTCATAATGGTCGTCATGGCAACGGTGATGTCATAATGGACGTCATGGCAACGGTGATGTCATAATGGTCGTCATGGCAACAATGATGCCATAATGGTCGTCATGGCGACGTCATAATGGTCGTCATGGCAACGGTGATGTCATATTGGTCGTCATGGCAATGGTGATGTCATAATGGTCGTCATGGCGACGTCATAATGGTCGTCATGGCGACGTCATAATGGTCGTCATGGCAACGGTGATGTTATAATGCTCGTCATGGCAACAATGATGTCATAATGGACGTCATGGCAACGTCATAATGGTCGTCATGGCAACGGTGATGTCATATTGGTTGTCATGGCAATGGTGATGTCATAATGGTCGTCATGGCGACGTCATAATGGTCGTCATGGCAACGGTGATGTCATAATGGTCGTCATGGCAACGGTGATGCCATAATGGTCGTCATGGCAACGTCATAATGGTCGTCATGGCAACGGTGATGTCATAATGGTTGTCATGGCAACAATGATGTCATAATGGTCGTCATGGCAACGGTGATGCCATAATGGTCGTCATGGCAACGGTGATGCCATAATGGTCGTCATGGCAACGGTGATGCCATAATGGTCGTCATGGCAACGGTGATGCCATAATGGTCGTCATGGCAACGGTGATGCCATAATGGTCGTCATGGCAACGGTGATGCCATAATGGTCGTCATGGCAACGGTGATGCCATAATGGTCGTCATGGCAACGGTGATGCCATAATGGTCGTCATGGCAACGGTGATGCCATAATGGTCGTCATGGCAACGGTGATGCCATAATGGTCGTCATGGCAACGGTGATGCCATCATGGTCGTCATGGCAACGGTGATGCCATCATGGTCGTCATGGCAACGGTGATGCCATAATGGTCGTCATGGCAACGGTGATGCCATAATGGTCGTCATGGCAACGGTGATGCCATAATGGTCGTCATGGCAACGGTGATGCCATAATGGTCGTCATGGCAACGGTGATGCCATAATGGTCGTCATGGCAACGGGGATGCCATAATGGTCGTCATGGCAACGGGGATGCCATAATGGTCGTCATGGCAACGGTGATGCCATAATGGTCGTCATGGCAACGGGGATGCCATAATGGTCGTCATGGCAACGGGGATGCCATAATGGTCGTCATGGCAACGAGAATGCCATAATGGTCGTCATGGCAACGGTGATGCCATAATGGTCGTCATGGCAATGGTGATGCCATAATGGTCGTCATGGCAACGGTGATGCCATCATGGTCGTCATGGCATCGGTGATGCCATCATGGTCGTCATGGCAACGGTGATGCCATCATGGTCGTCATGGCGACGTCATAATGGACGTCATGGCGACGTCATAATGGACGTCATGGCGACGTCATAATGGACGTCATAATGGACGTCATGGCGACGTCATAATGGACGTCATGGCGACGTCATAATGGACGTCATGGCGACGTCATAATGGACGTCATGGCAACGGTGATGTCATAATGGACGTCATGGCAACGCTGATGTCATAATGGACGTCATGGTAACGTCATAATGGTAGTCATGGCAACGGTGATGTCATAATGGACGTCATGGTAACGTCATAATGGTAGTCATGGCAACGGTGATGTCATAATGGTAGTCATGGTAACGTCATAATGGTAGTCATGGCAACGGTGATGTCATAATGGTAGTCATGGCGACGTCATAATGGTAGTCATGGCAACGGTGATGTCATAATGGTAGTCATGGCGACGTCATAATGGACGTCATGGCAACGGTGATGTCATAATGGTCGTCATGGTGACGTCATAATGGTCGTCATGGCAACGGTGATGTCATAATGGACGTCATGGCAACGTCATAATGGTCGTCATGGCAACGGTGATGTCATAATGGTCGTCATGGCAACAATGATGCCATAATGGTCGTCATGGCAACAATGATGTCATAATGGACGTCATGGCAACGTCATAATGGTCGTCATGGCAACGGTGATGTCATATTGGTCGTCATGGCAACGGTGATGTCATATTGGTCGTCATGGCAACGGTGATGTCATAATGGACGTCATGGCAACGGTGATGTCATAATGGACGTCATGGCAACGGTGATGTCATAATGGACGTCATGGCAACGGTGATGTCATAATGGACGTCATGGCAACGGTGATGTCATAATGGTCGTCATGGCAACAATGATGCCATAATGGTCGTCATGGCGACGTCATAATGGTCGTCATGGCAACGGCGATGTAATGTTGGTCGTCATGGCAACGGCGACGTCATATTTTTCGTCATGGCAACGGCGACGTCATATTGGTCGTCATGGCAACGGTGATGTCATATTGGTCGTCATGGCAACGGTGATGTCATATTGGTCGTCATGGCAACGGTGATGTCCTAATGGACGTCATGGCAACGGTGATGTCATAATGGACGTCATGGCAACGGTGATGTCATAATGGACGTCATGGCAACGGTGATGTCATAATGGACGTCATGGCGACGTCATAATGGTCGTCATGGCAACGGTGATGTCATATTGGTCGTCATGGCAATGGTGATGTCATAATGGTCGTCATGGCGACGTCATAATGGTCGTCATGGCGACGTCATAATGGTCGTCATGGCAACGGTGATGTCATATTGGTCATCATGGCAATGGTGATGTCATAATGGTCGTCATGGCGACGTCATAATGGTCGTCATGGCAACGGTGATGTCATAATGGTCGTCATGGCAACAATGATGTCATAATGGACGTCATGGCAACGTCCTAATGGACGTCATGGCAACGGTGATGTCATAATGGTCGTCATGGCAACAATGATGTCATAATGGTCGTCATGGCAACGGCGACGTCATAATGGCCGTCATGGCAATGGCGACGTCATAATGGTCGTCATGGCAACGGTGATGTCATAATGGTCGTCATGGCAACGGTGATGTCATAATGGTCGTCATGGCAACGGTGATGTCATAATGGTCGTCATGGCAACAATGATGCCATAATGGTCGTCATGGCAACGGTGATGTCATAATGGTCGTCATGGCAACGGTGATGTCATAATGGACGTCATGGCAACGGTGATGTCATAATGGTCGTCATGGCGACGTCATAATGGTCGTCATGGCAACGGTGATGTCATAATGGTCGTCATGGCAACAATGATGTCATAATGGACGTCATGGCAACGTAATAATGGTCGTCATGGCAACGGTGATGTCATAATGGTCGTCATGGCAACAATGATGTCATAATGGTTGTCATGGCAACGGTGATGTCATAATGGTCGTCATGGCAACAATGATGCCATAATGGTCGTCATGGCGACGTCATAATGGTCGTCATGGCAACGGTGATGTCATATTGGTCGTCATGGCAACGGTGGTGTCATATTGGTCGTCATGGCAACGGTGGTGTCATACTGGTCGTCATGGCAACGGTGGTGTCATATTGGTCGTCATGGCAACGGTGGTGTCATAATGGTCGTCATGGCAACGGTGGTGTCATAATGGTCGTCATGGCAACGGTGGTGTCATAATGGTCGTCATGGCAACGGTGGTGTCAAAATGGTCGTCATGGCAACGGTGGTGTTATAATGGTCGTCATGGCAACGGTGGTGTCATAATGGTCGTCATGGCAACGGTGATGTCATAATGGTCGTCATGGCGACGGTGATGTCATAATGGTCGTCATGGCGAAGTCATAATGGTCGTCATGGCAACGGTGATGTCATAATGGTCGTCATGGCAACGGTGATGTCATAATGGTCGTCATGGCAACGGTGATGTCATAATGGTCGTCATGGCAACAATGATGTCATAATGGTCGTCATGGCAACAATGATGTCATAATGGTCGTCATGGCAACAATGATGTCATAATGGTCGTCATGGCAACAATGATGTCATAATGGTCGTCATGGCAACAATGATGTCATAATGGTCGTCATGGCAACAATGATGTCATAATGGTCGTCATGGCAACAATGATGTCATAATGGTCGTCATGGCAACGATGATGTCATAATGGTCGTCATGGCAACGATGATGTCATAATGGTCGTCATGGCGACGTCATAATGGTCGTCATGGCGACGTCATAATGGTCATCATGGTGACGTCATAATGGTAATCATGGCGACGTCATAATGGTCATCATGGCGACGTCATAATGGTCGTCATGGCAATGGTGATGTCATAATGGTCGTCATGGCAACGTCATAATGGTCGTCATGGCAACGGTGATGTCATAATGGTCGTCATGGCAACGGTGATGTCATAATGGTCGTCATGGCAACGGTGATGTCATATTGGTCGTCATGGCAACGGTGATGTCATATTGGTCGTCATGGCAACGGTGATGCCATAATGGTCGTCATGGCGACGTCATAATGGTCGTCATGGCAATGGTGATGTCATAATGGTCGTCATGGCAACAATGATGCCATAATGTACGTCATGGCAATGTCATAATGGTCGTCATGGCAACGGTGATGTCATAATGGTCGTCATGGCAACGGTGATGTCATAATGGTCGTCATGGCAACGGTGATGTCATGGCAACGGTGATGTCATATTGGTCGTCATGGCAATGGTGATGTCATAATGGTCGTCATGGCAACGGTGATGTCATATTTGTCGTCATGGCAACGGTGATGTCTTAATGGTCGTCATGGCAACGGTGATGTCATAATGGTCGTCATGGCAACGTCATAATGGTCGTCATGGCAACGGCGACGTCATATTGGTCGTCATGGCAACGGTGATGTCATATTGGTCATCATGGCAACGGTGATGTCATATTGGTCGTCATGGCAACGGTGATGTCATATTGGTCGTCATGGCAACAATGATGTCATAATGGACGTCATGGCAACGGTGATGTCATAATGGACGTCATGGCAACGGTGATGTCATAATGGACGTCATGGCAACGGTGATGTCATAATGGACGTCATGGCAACGGTGATGTCATATTGGTCGTCATGGCAATGGTGATGTCATAATGGTCGTCATGGCGACGTCATAATGGTCGTCATGGCAACGGTGATGTCATATTGGTCATCATGGCAATGGTGATGTCATAATGGTCGTCATGGCGACGTCATAATGGTCGTCATGGCAACGGTGATGTCATAATGGTCGTCATGGCAACGGTGATGTCATAATGGTCGTCATGGCAACGGTGATGTCATAATGGTCGTCATGGCAACGGTGATGTCATAATGGTCGTCATGGCAACGGTGATGTCATAATGGTCGTCATGGCGACGCCATAATGGTCGTCATGGCAACGGCGACGCCATAATGGTCGTCATGGCAACGGCGACGCCATAATGGTCGTCATGGCAACGGCGACGTCATAATGGTCGTCATGGCAACGGCGACGTCATAATGGTCGTCGTGGCAACGGTGATGTCATAATGGTCGTCATGGCAACGGTGATGTCATAATGGTCGTCATGGCAACGGTAATGTCATAATGGTCGTCATGGCAACGATGATGCCATAATGGTCGTCATGGCAACAATGATGCCATAATGGTCGTTATGGCAACGGTGATGTCATAATGGTCGTCATGGCAACGGTGATGTCATAATGGTCGTCATGGCAACAATGATGTCATAATGGACGTCATGGCAACGTCATAATGGTCGTCATGGCAACGGTGATGTCATAATGGTTGTCATGGCAACAATGATGTCATAATGGTCGTCATGGCAACAATGATGCCATAATGGTCGTCATGGCAACGGTGATGTCATATTGGTCGTCATGGCAACGGTGGTGTCATATTGGTCGTCATGGCAACGGTGGTGTCATATTGGTCGTCATGGCAACGGTGGTGTCATATTGGTCGTCATGGCAACGGTGGTGTCATAATGGTCGTCATGGCAACGATGATGTCATAATGGTCGTCATGGCAACGATGATGTCATAATGGTTATCATGGCGACGTCATAATGGTCATCATGGCGACGTCATAATGGTCATCATGGCGACGTCATAATGGTCATCATGGCGACGTCATAATGGTAATCATGGCGACGTCATAATGGTCGTCATGGCAATGGTGATGTCATAATGGTCGTCATGGCAACGTCATAATGGTCGTCATGGCAACGGCGACGTCATAATGGTCGTCGTGGCAACGGTGATGTCATAATGGTCGTCATGGCAACGGTGATGTCATAATGGTCGTCATGGCAACGGTAATGTCATAATGGTCGTCATGGCAACGATGATGCCATAATGGTCGTCATGGCAACAATGATGCCATAATGGTCGTCATGGCAACGGTGATGTCATAATGGTCGTCATGGCAACGGTGATGTCATAATGGACGTCATGGCAACGGTGATGTCATAATGGTCGTCATGGCAACAATGATGCCATAATGGTCGTCATGGCGACGTCATAATGGTCGTCATGGCAACGGTGATGTCATATTGGTCGTCATGGCAATGGTGATGTCATAATGGTCGTCATGGCGACGTCATAATGGTCGTCATGGCAACGGTGATGTCATAATAGTCGTCATGGCAACAATGATGTCATAATGGACGTCATGGCAACGTCATAATGGTCATCATGGCAACGGTGATGTCATATTGGTTGTCATGGCAATGGTGATGTCATAATGGTCATCATGGCGACGTCATAATGGTCGTCATGGCAACGGTGATGTCATAATGGTCGTCATGGCAACAATGATGTCATAATGGACGTCATGGCAACGTCATAATGGTCGTCATGGCAACGGTGATGTCATAATGGTTGTCATGGCAACAATGATGTCATAATGGTCGTCATGGCAACAATGATGCCATAATGGTCGTCATGGCAACGGTGATGTCATATTGGTCGTCATGGCAACGGTGGTGTCATATTGGTCGTCATGGCAACGGTGGTGTCATATTGGTCGTCATGGCAACGGTGGTGTCATATTGGTCATCATGGGAACGGTGGTGTAATAATGGTCGTCATGGCAACGGTGATGTCATAATGGTCGTCATGGCAACGTCATAATGGTCGTCATGGCAACGGCGACGTCATATTGGTCGTCATGGCAACGGTGATGTCATATTGGTCATCATGGCAACGGTGATGTCATATTGGTCGTCATGGCAACGGTGATGTCATATTGGTCGTCATGGCAACAATGATGTCATAATGGACGTCATGGCAACGGTGATGTCATAATGGACGTCATGGCAACGGTGATGTCATAATGGACGTCATGGCAACGGTGATGTCATAATGGACGTCATGGCAACGGTGATGTCATATTGGTCGTCATGGCAATGGTGATGTCATAATGGTCGTCATGGCGACGTCATAATGGTCGTCATGGCAACGGTGATGTCATATTGGTCATCATGGCAATGGTGATGTCATAATGGTCGTCATGGCGACGTCATAATGGTCGTCATGGCAACGGTGATGTCATAATGGTCGTCATGGCAACGGTGATGTCATAATGGTCGTCATGGCAACGGTGATGTCATAATGGTCGTCATGGCAACGGTGATGTCATAATGGTCGTCATGGCAACGGTGATGTCATAATGGTCGTCATGGCGACGCCATAATGGTCGTCATGGCAACGGCGACGCCATAATGGTCGTCATGGCAACGGCGACGCCATAATGGTCGTCATGGCAACGGCGACGTCATAATGGTCGTCATGGCAACGGCGACGTCATAATGGTCGTCGTGGCAACGGTGATGTCATAATGGTCGTCATGGCAACGGTGATGTCATAATGGTCGTCATGGCAACGGTAATGTCATAATGGTCGTCATGGCAACGATGATGCCATAATGGTCGTCATGGCAACAATGATGCCATAATGGTCGTTATGGCAACGGTGATGTCATAATGGTCGTCATGGCAACGGTGATGTCATAATGGTCGTCATGGCAACAATGATGTCATAATGGACGTCATGGCAACGTCATAATGGTCGTCATGGCAACGGTGATGTCATAATGGTTGTCATGGCAACAATGATGTCATAATGGTCGTCATGGCAACAATGATGCCATAATGGTCGTCATGGCAACGGTGATGTCATATTGGTCGTCATGGCAACGGTGGTGTCATATTGGTCGTCATGGCAACGGTGGTGTCATATTGGTCGTCATGGCAACGGTGGTGTCATATTGGTCGTCATGGCAACGGTGGTGTCATAATGGTCGTCATGGCAACGATGATGTCATAATGGTCGTCATGGCAACGATGATGTCATAATGGTTATCATGGCGACGTCATAATGGTCATCATGGCGACGTCATAATGGTCATCATGGCGACGTCATAATGGTCATCATGGCGACGTCATAATGGTAATCATGGCGACGTCATAATGGTCGTCATGGCAATGGTGATGTCATAATGGTCGTCATGGCAACGTCATAATGGTCGTCATGGCAACGGCGACGTCATAATGGTCGTCGTGGCAACGGTGATGTCATAATGGTCGTCATGGCAACGGTGATGTCATAATGGTCGTCATGGCAACGGTAATGTCATAATGGTCGTCATGGCAACGATGATGCCATAATGGTCGTCATGGCAACAATGATGCCATAATGGTCGTCATGGCAACGGTGATGTCATAATGGTCGTCATGGCAACGGTGATGTCATAATGGACGTCATGGCAACGGTGATGTCATAATGGTCGTCATGGCAACAATGATGCCATAATGGTCGTCATGGCGACGTCATAATGGTCGTCATGGCAACGGTGATGTCATATTGGTCGTCATGGCAATGGTGATGTCATAATGGTCGTCATGGCGACGTCATAATGGTCGTCATGGCAACGGTGATGTCATAATAGTCGTCATGGCAACAATGATGTCATAATGGACGTCATGGCAACGTCATAATGGTCATCATGGCAACGGTGATGTCATATTGGTTGTCATGGCAATGGTGATGTCATAATGGTCATCATGGCGACGTCATAATGGTCGTCATGGCAACGGTGATGTCATAATGGTCGTCATGGCAACAATGATGTCATAATGGACGTCATGGCAACGTCATAATGGTCGTCATGGCAACGGTGATGTCATAATGGTTGTCATGGCAACAATGATGTCATAATGGTCGTCATGGCAACAATGATGCCATAATGGTCGTCATGGCAACGGTGATGTCATATTGGTCGTCATGGCAACGGTGGTGTCATATTGGTCGTCATGGCAACGGTGGTGTCATATTGGTCGTCATGGCAACGGTGGTGTCATATTGGTCATCATGGGAACGGTGGTGTAATAATGGTCGTCATGGCAACGGTGGTGTCATAATGGTCGTCATGGCAACGGTGGTGTCATAATGGTCGTCATGGCAACGGTGATCTCATAATGGTCGTCATGGCGAAGTCATAATGGTCGTCATGGCGACGGTGATGTCATAATGGTCGTCATGGCGAAGTCATAATGGTCGTCATGGCAACGGTGATGTCATAATGGTCGTCATGGCGACGTCATAATGGTCGTCATGGCGACGTCATAATGGTCGTCATGGCGACGTCATAATGGTCGTCATGGCAACGGTGATGTCATAATGGTCGTCATGGCAACGGTGATGTCATAATGGTCGTCATGGCAACGGTGATGTCATAATGGTCGTCATGGCAACGGTGATGTCATAATGGTCGTCATGGCAACGGTGATGTCATAATGGTCGTCATGGCAACAGTGATGTCATAATGGTCGTCATGGCAACAATGATGTCATAATGGTCGTCATGGCAACAATGATGTCATAATGGTCGTCATGGCAACAATGATGTCATAATGGTCGTCATGGCAACAATGATGCCATAATGGTCGTCATGGCGACGTCATATTGGTCGTCATGGCAACGGTGATGTCATCTTGGTCGTCATGGCAACGGTGATGTCATAATGGTCGTCATGGCAACAATGATGGTCGTCATGGCAACGGTGATGCCATTATGGTCGTCATGGCAACAGTGATGCCATTATGGTCGTCATGGCAACGATGATGTCATAATGGTCATCATGGCGACGTCATAATGGTCATCATGGCGACGTCATAATGGTCATCATGGCGACGTCATAATGGTCATCATGGCGACGTCATAATGGTCATCATGGCGACGTCATAATGGTCGTCATGGCAATGGTGATGTCATAATGGTCGTCATGGCAACGTCATAATGGTCGTCATGGCAGCGGTGATGTCATATTGGTCGTCATGGCAACGGTGATGTCATCTTGGTCGTCATGGCAACGGTGATGTCATAATGGTCGTCATGGCAACAATGATGGTCGTCATGGCAACGGTGATGCCATTATGGTCGTCATGGCAACAGTGATGCCATTATGGTCGTCATGGCAACGATGATGTCATAATGGTCATCATGGCGACGTCATAATGGTCATCATGGCGACGTCATAATGGTCATCATGGCGACGTCATAATGGTCATCATGGCGACGTCATAATGGTAATCATGGCGACGTCATAATGGTCGTCATGGCAATGGTGATGTCATAATGGTCGTCATGGCAACGTCATAATGGTCGTCATGGCAGCGGTGATGTCATAATGGTCGTCATGGCAACGGTGATGTCATATTGGTCGTCATGGCAACAATGATGTCATAATGGTCGTCATGGCAACGGTGATGTCATAATGGTCGTCATGGCAATGGCGACGTCATAATGGTCGTCATGGCAATGGCGACGTCATAATGGTCGTCATGGCAACGGTGATGTCATATTGGTCGTCATAGCAATGGTGATGTCATAATGGTCGTCATGGCGACGTCATAATGGTCGTCATGGCAACGGTGATGTCATATTGGTCGTCATGGCAATGGTGATGTCATAATGGTCGTCATGGCAATGGCGACGTCATAATGGTCGTCATGGCAACAATGATGTCATAATGGTCGTCATGGCAACGGCGACGTCATAATGGTCGTCATGGCAATGGCGACGTCATAATGGTCGTCATGGCAATGGCGACGTCATAATGGTCGTCATGGCAACGGTGATGTCATAATGGTCGTCATGGCAACGGTGATGTCATAATGGTCGTCATGGCAACGGTGATGTCATAATGGTCGTCATGGCAACAATGATGCCATAATGGTCGTCATGGCAACGGTGATGTCATAATGGTCGTCATGGCAACGGTGATGTCATAATGGACGTCATGGCAACGGTGATGTCATAATGGTCGTCATGGCGACGTCATAATGGTCGTCATGGCAACGGTGATGTCATAATGGTCGTCATGGCAACAATGATGTCATAATGGACGTCATGGCAACGTAATAATGGTCGTCATGGCAACGGTGATGTCATAATGGTCGTCATGGCAACAATGATGTCATAATGGTTGTCATGGCAACGGTGATGTCATAATGGTCGTCATGGCAACAATGATGCCATAATGGTCGTCATGGCGACGTCATAATGGTCGTCATGGCAACGGTGATGTCATATTGGTCGTCATGGCAACGGTGGTGTCATATTGGTCGTCATGGCAACGGTGGTGTCATACTGGTCGTCATGGCAACGGTGGTGTCATATTGGTCGTCATGGCAACGGTGGTGTCATAATGGTCGTCATGGCAACGGTGGTGTCATAATGGTCGTCATGGCAACGGTGGTGTCATAATGGTCGTCATGGCAACGGTGGTGTCAAAATGGTCGTCATGGCAACGGTGGTGTTATAATGGTCGTCATGGCAACGGTGGTGTCATAATGGTCGTCATGGCAACGGTGATGTCATAATGGTCGTCATGGCGACGGTGATGTCATAATGGTCGTCATGGCGAAGTCATAATGGTCGTCATGGCAACGGTGATGTCATAATGGTCGTCATGGCAACGGTGATGTCATAATGGTCGTCATGGCAACGGTGATGTCATAATGGTCGTCATGGCAACAATGATGTCATAATGGTCGTCATGGCAACAATGATGTCATAATGGTCGTCATGGCAACAATGATGTCATAATGGTCGTCATGGCAACAATGATGTCATAATGGTCGTCATGGCAACAATGATGTCATAATGGTCGTCATGGCAACAATGATGTCATAATGGTCGTCATGGCAACAATGATGTCATAATGGTCGTCATGGCAACGATGATGTCATAATGGTCGTCATGGCAACGATGATGTCATAATGGTCGTCATGGCGACGTCATAATGGTCGTCATGGCGACGTCATAATGGTCATCATGGTGACGTCATAATGGTAATCATGGCGACGTCATAATGGTCATCATGGCGACGTCATAATGGTCGTCATGGCAATGGTGATGTCATAATGGTCGTCATGGCAACGTCATAATGGTCGTCATGGCAACGGTGATGTCATAATGGTCGTCATGGCAACGGTGATGTCATAATGGTCGTCATGGCAACGGTGATGTCATATTGGTCGTCATGGCAACGGTGATGTCATAATGGTCGTCATGGCAACGATGATGCCATAATGGTCGTCATGGCGACGTCATAATGGTCGTCATGGCAATGGTGATGTCATAATGGTCGTCATGGCAACAATGATGCCATAATGTACGTCATGGCAACGTCATAATGGTCGTCATGGCAACGGTGATGTCATAATGGTCATCATGGCAACGGTGATGTCATAATGGTCGTCATGGCAACGGTGATGTCATGGCAACGGTGATGTCATATTGGTCGTCATGGCAATGGTGATGTCATAATGGTCGTCATGGCAACGGTGATGTCATATTTGTCGTCATGGCAACGGTGATGTCTTAATGGTCGTCATGGCAACGGTGATGTCATAATGGTCGTCATGGCAACGTCATAATGGTCGTCATGGCAACGGCGACGTCATATTGGTCGTCATGGCAACGGTGATGTCATATTGGTCATCATGGCAACGGTGATGTCATATTGGTCGTCATGGCAACGGTGATGTCATATTGGTCGTCATGGCAACAATGATGTCATAATGGACGTCATGACAACGGTGATGTCATAATGGACGTCATGGCAACGGTGATGTCATAATGGACGTCATGGCAACGGTGATGTCATAATGGACGTCATGGCAACGGTGATGTCATATTGGTCGTCATGGCAATGGTGATGTCATAATGGTCGTCATGGCGACGTCATAATGGTCGTCATGGCAACGGTGATGTCATATTGGTCATCATGGCAATGGTGATGTCATAATGGTCGTCATGGCGACGTCATAATGGTCGTCATGGCAACGGTGATGTCATAATGGTCGTCATGGCAACGGTGATGTCATAATGGTCGTCATGGCAACGGTGATGTCATAATGGTCGTCATGGCAACGGCGACGCCATAATGGTCGTCATGGCAACGGCGACGCCATAATGGTCGTCATGGCAACGGCGACGTCATAATGGTCGTCATGGCAACGGCGACGTCATAATGGTCGTCGTGGCAACGGTGATGTCATAATGGTCGTCATGGCAACGGTGATGTCATAATGGTCGTCATGGCAACGGTAATGTCATAATGGTCGTCATGGCAACGATGATGCCATAATGGTCGTCATGGCAACAATGATGCCATAATGGTCGTCATGGCAACGGTGATGTCATAATGGTCGTCATGGCAACGGTGATGTCATAATGGTCGTCATGGCAACAATGATGTCATAATGGACGTCATGGCAACGTCATAATGGTCGTCATGGCAACGGTGATGTCATAATGGTTGTCATGGCAACAATGATGTCATAATGGTGGTCATGGCAACAATGATGCCATAATGGTCGTCATGGCAACGGTGATGTCATATTGGTCGTCATGGCAACGGTGGTGTCATATTGGTCGTCATGGCAACGGTGGTGTCATATTGGTCGTCATGGCAACGGTGGTGTCATATTGGTCGTCATGGCAACGGTGGTGTCATAATGGTCGTCATGGCAACGATGATGTCATAATGGTCGTCATGGCAACGATGATGTCATAATGGTCATCATGGCGACGTCATAATGGTCATCATGGCGACGTCATAATGGTCATCATGGCGACGTCATAATGGTCATCATGGCGACGTCATAATGGTAATCATGGCGACGTCATAATGGTCGTCATGGCAATGGTGATGTCATAATGGTCGTCATGGCAACGTCATAATGGTCGTCATGGCAACGGCGACGTCATAATGGTCGTCGTGGCAACGGTGATGTCATAATGGTCGTCATGGCAACGGTGATGTCATAATGGTCGTCATGGCAACGGTAATGTCATAATGGTCGTCATGGCAACGATGATGCCATAATGGTCGTCATGGCAACAATGATGCCATAATGGTCGTCATGGCAACGGTGATGTCATAATGGTCGTCATGGCAACGGTGATGTCATAATGGACGTCATGGCAACGGTGATGTCATAATGGTCGTCATGGCAACAATGATGCCATAATGGTCGTCATGGCGACGTCATAATGGTCGTCATGGCAACGGTGATGTCATATTGGTCGTCATGGCAATGGTGATGTCATAATGGTCGTCATGGCGACGTCATAATGGTCGTCATGGCAACGGTGATGTCATAATAGTCGTCATGGCAACAATGATGTCATAATGGACGTCATGGCAACGTCATAATGGTCGTCATGGCAACGGTGATGTCATATTGGTTGTCATGGCAATGGTGATGTCATAATGGTCATCATGGCGACGTCATAATGGTCGTCATGGCAACGGTGATGTCATAATGGTCGTCATGGCAACAATGATGTCATAATGGACGTCATGGCAACGTCATAATGGTCGTCATGGCAACGGTGATGTCATAATGGTTGTCATGGCAACAATGATGTCATAATGGTCGTCATGGCAACAATGATGCCATAATGGTCGTCATGGCAACGGTGATGTCATATTGGTCGTCATGGCAACGGTGGTGTCATATTGGTCGTCATGGCAACGGTGGTGTCATATTGGTCGTCATGGCAACGGTGGTGTCATATTGGTCGTCATGGCAACGGTGGTGTCATATTGGTCATCATGGGAACGGTGGTGTAATAATGGTCGTCATGGCAACGGTGGTGTCATAATGGTCGTCATGGCAACGGTGGTGTCATAATGGTCGTCATGGCAACGGTGATCTCATAATGGTCGTCATGGCGAAGTCATAATGGTCGTCATGGCGACGGTGATGTCATAATGGTCGTCATGGCGAAGTCATAATGGTCGTCATGGCAACGGTGATGTCATAATGGTCGTCATGGCGACGTCATAATGGTCGTCATGGCGACGTCATAATGGTCGTCATGGCGACGTCATAATGGTCGTCATGGCAACGGTGATGTCATAATGGTCGTCATGGCAACGGTGATGTCATAATGGTCGTCATGGCAACGGTGATGTCATAATGGTCGTCATGGCAACGGTGATGTCATAATGGTCGTCATGGCAACGGTGATGTCATAATGGTCGTCATGGCAACAGTGATGTCATAATGGTCGTCATGGCAACAGTGATGTCATAATGGTCGTCATGGCAACAATGATGTCATAATGGTCGTCATGGCAACAATGATGTCATAATGGTCGTCATGGCAACAATGATGCCATAATGGTCGTCATGGCGACGTCATATTGGTCGTCATGGCAACGGTGATGTCATCTTGGTCGTCATGGCAACGGTGATGTCATAATGGTCGTCATGGCAACAATGATGGTCGTCATGGCAACGGTGATGCCATTATGGTCGTCATGGCAACGGTGATGTCATAATGGTCATCATGGCGACGTCATAATGGTCATCATGGCGACGTCATAATGGTCATCATGGCGACGTCATAATGGTCATCATGGCGACGTCATAATGGTAATCATGGCGACGTCATAATGGTCGTCATGGCAATGGTGATGTCATAATGGTCGTCATGGCAACGTCATAATGGTCGTCATGGCAGCGGTGATGTCATAATGGTCGTCATGGCAACGGTGATGTCATATTGGTCGTCATGGCAACAATGATGTCATAATGGTCGTCATGGCAACGGTGATGTCATAATGGTCGTCATGGCAACGGTGATGTCATGGCAACGGTGATGTCATATTGGTCGTCATAGCAATGGTGATGTCATAATGGTCGTCATGGCGACGTCATAATGGTCGTCATGGCAACGGTGATGTCATATTGGTCGTCATGGCAATGGTGATGTCATAATGGTCGTCATGGCAACGGTGATGTCATAATGGTCGTCATGGCAACGGTGATGTGATAATGGTCGTCATGGCAACGTCATAATGGTCGTCATGGCAACGTCATAATGGTCGTCATGGCAACGTCATAATGGTCGTCATGGCAACGTCATAATGGTCGTCATGGCAACGGTGATGTCATAATGGTCGTCATGGCAACGGTGATGTCATAATGGTCGTCATGGCAACGGTGATGTCATAATGGTCGTCATGGCAACGGTGATGCCATAATGGTCGTCATGGCAAAGTCATAATGGTCGTCATGGCAACGGTGATGTCATAATGGTCGTCATGGCAACGGTGATGCCATAATGGTCGTCATGGCAAAGTCATAATGGTCGTCATGGCAGTGGTGATGTCATAATGGTCGTCATGGCAACGGTGATGCCATAATGGTCGTCATGGCAACGGTGATGCCATAATGGTCGTCATGGCAACGGTGATGCCATAATGGTCGTCATGGCAACGGTGATGCCATAATGGTCGTCATGGCAACGGTGATGCCATAATGGTCATCATGGCAACGGTGATGCCATAATGGTCGTCATGGCAACGGTGATGCCATAATGGTCGTCATGGCAACGGTGATGCCATAATGGTCGTCATGGCAACGGTGATGTCATAATGGTCGTCATGGCAACGGTGATGCCATAATGGTCGTCATGGCAAAGTCATAATGGTCGTCATGGCAGTGGTGATGCCATAATGGTCGTCATGGCAACGGTGATGCCATAATGGTCGTCATGGCAACGGTGATGCCATAATGGTCGTCATGGCAACGGTGATGCCATAATGGTCGTCATGGCAACGGTGATGCCATAATGGTCGTCACGGCAACGGTGATGCCATAATGGTCGTCACGGCAACGGTGATGCCATAATGGTCGTCACGGCAACGGTGATGCCATAATGGTCGTCACGGCAACGGTGATGCCATAATGGTCGTCACGGCAACGGTGATGCCATAATGGTCGTCACGGCAACGGTGATGCCATAATGGTCGTCACGGCAACGGTGATGCCATAATGGTCGTCACGGCAACGGTGATGCCATAATGGTCGTCACGGCAACGGTGATGCCATAATGGTCGTCACGGCAACGGTGATGCCATAATGGTCGTCACGGCAACGGTGATGCCATAATGGTCGTCACGGCAACGGTAATGCCATAATGGTCGTCACGGCAGCGGTGATGCCATAATGGTCGTCACGGCAACGGTGATGCCATAATGGTCGTCACGGCAACGGTGATGCCATAATGGTCGTCACGGCAACGGTGATGCCATAATGGTCGTCACGGCAACGGTGATGCCATAATGGTCGTCACTGCAACGGTGATGCCATAATGGTCGTCACGGCAACGTCATAATGGTCGTCGTGGCAACGGTGATGTCATAATGGTCGTCGTGGCAACAGTGATGCCATAATGGACGTCATGGCAACGTCATAATGGTCGTCGTGGCAACGGTGATGTCATAATGGTCGTCGTGGCAACGGTGATGTCATAATGGTCGTCGTGGCAACGGTGATGCCATAATGGACGTCGTGGCAACAGTGATGCCATAATGGACGTCATGGCAACGTCATAATGGTCGTCGTGGCAACGGTGATGTCATAATGGTCGCCGTGGCAACGATGATGCCATAATGGTCGCCGTGGCAACGATGATGTCATAATGGTCGTCGTGGCAACAGTGATGTCATAATGGACGTCATGGCAACGGTGATGCCATAATGGTCGTCATGGCAACGGTGATGTCATAATGGTTGTCATGGCAACATCATAATGGTCGTCATGGCAACGATGATGCCATAATGGTCGTCATGGCGACGTCATATTGGTCGTCATGGCAACGGTGATGTCATAATGGTCGTCATGGCAACGGTGATGTCATAATGGTCGTCATGGCAACGGTGATGTCATAATGGTCGTCATGGCAACGTCATAATGGTCGTCATGGCAACGGTGATGTCATAATGGTCGTCATGGCAACGTTATAATGGTCGTCATGGCAACGGTGATGTCATAATGGTCGTCATGGCAACAATGATGTCATAATGGTCGTCATGGCAACAATGATGTCATAATGGTCGTCATGGCAACAATGATGCCATAATGGTCGTCATGGCGACGTCATATTGGTCGTCATGGCAACGGTGATGTCATCTTGGTCGTCATGGCAACGGTGATGTCATAATGGTCGTCATGGCAACAATGATGGTCGTCATGGCAACGGTGATGCCATTATGGTCGTCATGGCAACGGTGATGCCATTATGGTCGTCATGGCAACGATGATGTCATAATGGTCATCATGGCGACGTCATAATGGTCATCATGGCGACGTCATAATGGTCATCATGGCGACGTCATAATGGTCATCATGGCGACGTCATAATGGTAATCATGGCGACGTCATAATGGTCGTCATGGCAATGGTGATGTCATAATGGTCGTCATGGCAACGTCATAATGGTCGTCATGGCAGCGGTGATGTCATAATGGTCGTCATGGCAACGGTGATGTCATATTGGTCGTCATGGCAACAATGATGTCATAATGGTCGTTATGGCAACGATGATGCCATAATAGTCGTCATGGCGACGTCATAATGGTCGTCATGGCAATGGTGATGTCATAATGGTCGTCATGGCAACGGTGATGCCATAATGGACGTCATGGCAACGTCATAATGGTCGTCATGGCAACGGTGATGTCATAATGGTCGTCATGGCAACGGTGATGTCATAATGGTCGTCATGGCAACGGTGATGTCATGGCAACGGTGATGTCATATTGGTGGTCATGGCAATGGTGATGTCATAATGGTCGTCATGGCGACGTCATAATGGTCGTCATGGCAACGGTGATGTCATATTGGTCGTCATGGCAATGGTGATGTCATAATGGTCGTCATGGCAACGGTGATGTCATAATGGTCGTCATGGCAACGTCATAATGGTCGTCATGGCAACGTCATAATGGTCGTCATGGCAACGTCATAATGGTCGTCATGTCAACGTCATAATGGTCGTCATGGCAACGGTGATGTCATAATGGTCGTCATGGCAACGGTGATGTCATAATGGTCGTCATGGCAACGGTGATGTCATAATGGTCGCCGTGGCAACGATGATGCCATAATGGTCGCCGTGGCAACGATGATGTCATAATGGTCGTTGTGGCAACAGTGATGTCATAATGGACGTCATGGCAACGTCATAATGGTCGTCATGGCAACGGTGATGCCATAATGGTCGTCATGGCAACGGTGATGTCATAATGGTTGTCATGGCAACATCATAATGGTCGTCATGGCAACGATGATGCCATAATGGTCGTCATGGCGACGTCATATTGGTCGTCATGGCAACGGTGATGTCATAATGGTCGTCATGGCAACGGTGATGTCATAATGGTCGTCATGGCAACGTCATAATGGTCGTCATGGCAACGGTGATGTCATAATGGTCGTCATGGCAACGTCATAATCTTCGTCATGGCAACGGGGATGCCATAATGGACGTCATGGCAACGTCATAATGGTCGTCATGGCAACGGTGATGCCATAATGGTCGTCATGGCAACGGTGATGTCATAATGGTTGTCATGGCAACATCATAATGGTCGTCATGGCAACGATGATGCCATAATGGTCGTCATGGCGACGTCATATTGGTCGTCATGGCAACGGTGATGTCATAATGGTCGTCATGGCAACGGTGATGTCATAATGGTCGTCATGGCAACGGTGATGGCATAATGGTCGTCATGGCAACGGTGATGTCATAATGGTCGTCATGGCAACGGTGATGTCATAATGGTCGTCATGGCGACGCCATAATGGTCGTCATGGCAACGGCGACGCCATAATGGTCGTCATGGCAACGGCGACGCCATAATGGTCGTCATGGCAACGGCGACGTCATAATGGTCGTCATGGCAACGGCGACGTCATAATGGTCGTCGTGGCAACGGTGATGTCATAATGGTCGTCATGGCAACGGTGATGTCATAATGGTCGTCATGGCAACGGTAATGTCATAATGGTCGTCATGGCAACGATGATGCCATAATGGTCGTCATGGCAACAATGATGCCATAATGGTCGTCATGGCAACGGTGATGTCATAATGGTCGTCATGGCAATGGTGATGTCATAATGGTCGTCATGGCAACGTCATAATGGTCGTCATGGCAGCGGTGATGTCATAATGGTCGTCATGGCAACGGTGATGTCATATTGGTCGTCATGGCAACAATGATGTCATAATGGTCGTCATGGCAACGGTGATGTCATAATGGTCGTCATGGCAACGGTGATGTCATGGCAACGGTGATGTCATATTGGTCGTCATAGCAATGGTGATGTCATAATGGTCGTCATGGCGACGTCATAATGGTCGTCATGGCAACGGTGATGTCATATTGGTCGTCATGGCAATGGTGATGTCATAATGGTCGTCATGGCAACGGTGATGTCATAATGGTCGTCATGGCAACGGTGATGTCATAATGGTCGTCATGGCAACGTCATAATGGTCGTCATGGCAACGTCATAATGGTCGTCATGGCAACGTCATAATGGTCATCATGGCAACGGTGATGTCATAATGGTCGTCATGGCAACGGTGATGTCATAATGGTCGTCATGGCAACGGTGATGTCATAATGGTCGTCATGGCAACGGTGATGCCATAATGGTCGTCATGGCAAAGTCATAATGGTCGTCATGGCAGTGGTGAAGTCATAATGGTCGTCATGGCAACGGTGATGCCATAATGGTCGTCATGGCAACGGTGATGCCATAATGGTCGTCATGGCAACGGTGATGCCATAATGGTCGTCATGGCAACGGTGATGCCATAATGGTCGTCATGGCAACGGTGATGCCATAATGGTCGTCAAGGCAACGGTGATGCCATAATGGTCGTCACGGCAACGGTGATGCCATAATGGTCGTCACGGCAACGGTGATGCCATAATGGTCGTCACGGCAACGGTGATGCCATAATGGTCGTCACGGCAACGGTGATGCCATAATGGTCGTCACGGCAACGGTGATGCCATAATGGTCGTCACGGCAACGGTGATGCCATAATGGTCGTCACGGCAACGGTGATGCCATAATGGTCGTCACGGCAACGGTGATGCCATAATGGTCGTCACGGCAACGGTGATGCCATAATGGTCGTCACGGCAACGGTGATGCCATAATGGTCGTCACGGCAACGGTGATGCCATAATGGTCGTCACGGCAACGGTGATGCCATAATGGTCGTCACGGCAACGGTGATGCCATAATGGTCGTCACGGCAACGGTGATGCCATAATGGTCGTCACGGCAACGGTGATGCCATAATGGTCGTCACGGCAGCGGTGATGCCATAATGGTCGTCACGGCAACGGTGATGCCATAATGGTCGTCACGGCAACGGTGATGCCATAATGGTCGTCACTGCAACGGTGATGCCATAATGGTCGTCACGGCAACGTCATAATGGTCGTCGTGGCAACGGTGATGTCATAATGGTCGTCGTGGCAACAGTGATGCCATAATGGACGTCATGGCAACGTCATAATGGTCGTCGTGGCAACGGTGATGTCATAATGGTCGTCGTGGCAACGGTGATGTCATAATGGTCGTCGTGGCAACGGTGATGCCATAATGGACGTCGTGGCAACAGTGATGCCATAATGGACGTCATGGCAACGTCATAATGGTCGTCGTGGCAACGGTGATGTCATAATGGTCGCCGTGGCAACGATGATGCCATAATGGTCGCCGTGGCAACGATGATGTCATAATGGTCGTCGTGGCAACAGTGATGTCATAATGGACGTCATGGCAACGGTGATGCCATAATGGTCGTCATGGCAACGGTGATGTCATAATGGTTGTCATGGCAACATCATAATGGTCGTCATGGCAACGATGATGCCATAATGGTCGTCATGGCGACGTCATATTGGTCGTCATGGCAACGGTGATGTCATAATGGTCGTCATGGCAACGGTGATGTCATAATGGTCGTCATGGCAACGGTGATGTCATAATGGTCATCATGGCAACGTCATAATGGTCGTCATGGCAACGGTGATGTCATAATGGTCGTCATGGCAACGTTATAATGGTCGTCATGGCAACGGTGATGTCATAATGGTCGTCATGGCAACAATGATGTCATAATGGTCGTCATGGCAACAATGATGTCATAATGGTCGTCATGGCGACGTCATATTGGTCGTCATGGCAACGGTGATGTCATCTTGGTCGTCATGGCAACGGTGATGTCATAATGGTCGTCATGGCAACAATGATGGTCGTCATGGCAACGGTGATGCCATTATGGTCGTCATGGCAACGGTGATGCCATTATGGTCGTCATGGCAACGATGATGTCATAATGGTCATCATGGCGACGTCAAAATGGTCATCATGGCGACGTCATAATGGTCATCATGGCGACGTCATAATGGTCATCATGGCGACGTCATAATGGTAATCATGGCGACGTCATAATGGTCGTCATGGCAATGGTGATGTCATAATGGTCGTCATGGCAACGTCATAATGGTCGTCATGGCAGCGGTGATGTCATAATGGTCGTCATGGCAACGGTGATGTCATATTGGTCGTCATGGCAACAATGATGTCATAATGGTCGTCATGGCAACGATGATGCCATAATAGTCGTCATGGCGACGTCATAATGGTCGTCATGGCAATGGTGATGTCATAATGGTCGTCATGGCAACGGTGATGCCATAATGGACGTCATGGCAACGTCATAATGGTCGTCATGGCAACGGTGATGTCATAATGGTCGTCATGGCAACGGTGATGTCATAATGGTCGTCATGGCAACGGTGATGTCATGGCAACAGTGATGTCATATTGGTGGTCATGGCAATGGTGATGTCATAATGGTCGTCATGGCGACGTCATAATGGTCGTCATGGCAACGGTGATGTCATATTGGTCGTCATGGCAATGGTGATGTCATAATGGTCGTCATGGCAACGGTGATGTCATAATGGTCGTCATGGCAACGGTGATGTCATAATGGTCGTCATGGCAACGTCATAATGGTCGTCATGGCAACGTCATAATGGTCGTCATGGCAACGTCATAATGGTCGTCATGGCAACGGTGATGTCATAATGGTCGTCATGGCAACGGTGATGTCATAATGGTCGTCATGGCAACGGTGATGCCATAATGGTCGTCATGGCGAAGTCATAATGGTCGTCATGGCAGTGGTGATGTCATAATGGTCGTCATGGCAGTGGTGATGCCATAATGGTCGTCATGGCAACGGTGATGCCATAATGGTCGTCATGGCAACGGTGATGCCATAATGGTCGTCATGGCAACGGTGATGCCATAATGGTCGTCATGGCAACGTCATAATGGTCGTCGTGGCAACGGTGATGTCATAATGGTCGCCGTGGCAACGATGATGCCATAATGGTCGCCGTGGCAACGATGATGTCATAATGGTCGTCGTGGCAACAGTGATGTCATAATGGACGTCATGGCAACGTCATAATGGTCGTCATGGCAACGGTGATGCCATAATGGTCGTCATGGCAACGGTGATGTCATAATGGTTGTCATGGCAACATCATAATGGTCGTCATGGCAACGATAATGCCATAATGGTCGTCATGGCGACGTCATATTGGTCGTCATGGCAACGGTGATGTCATAATGGTCGTCATGGCAACGGTGATGTCATAATGGTCGTCATGGCAACGTCATAATGGTCGTCATGGCAACGGTGATGTCATAATGGTCGTCATGGCAACGTCATAATGGTCGTCATGGCAACGGGGATGCCATAATGGACGTCATGGCAACGTCATAATGGTCGTCATGGCAACGGTGATGCCATAATGGTCGTCATGGCAACGGTGATGTCATAATGGTTGTCATGGCAACATCATAATGGTCGTCATGGCAACGATGATGCCATAATGGTCGTCATGGCGACGTCATATTGGTCGTCATGGCAACGGTGATGTCATAATGGTCGTCATGGCAACGGTGATGTCATAATGGTCGTCATGGCAACGGTGATGGCATAATGGTCGTCATGGCAACGGTGATGTCATAATGGTCGTCATGGCAACGGTGATGTCATAATGGTCGTCATGGCGACGCCATAATGGTCGTCATGGCAACGGCGACGCCATAATGGTCGTCATGGCAACGGCGACGCCATAATGGTCGTCATGGCAACGGCGACGCCATAATGGTCGTCATGGCAACGGCGACGTCATAATGGTCGTCATGGCAACGGCGACGTCATAATGGTCGTCGTGGCAACGGTGATGTCATAATGGTCGTCATGGCAACGGTGATGTCATAATGGTCGTCATGGCAACGGTAATGTCATAATGGTCGTCATGGCAACGATGATGCCATAATGGTCGTCATGGCAACGATGATGCCATAATGGTCGTCATGGCAACAATGATGCCATAATGGTCGTCATGGCAACGGTGATGTCATAATGGTCGTCATGGCAACGGTGATGTCATAATGGACGTCATGGCAACGGTGATGCCATAATGGTCGTCATGGCGACGTCATAATGGTCGTCATGGCAACGGTGATGTCATATTGGTCGTCATGGCAATGGTGATGTCATAATGGTCGTCATGGCGACGTCATAATGGTCGTCATGGCAACAGTGATGTCATAATAGTCGTCATGGCAACAATGATGTCATAATGGACGTCATGGCAACGTCATAATGGACGTCATGGCAACGGTGATGTCATATTGGTTGTCATGGCAATGGTGATGTCATAATGGTCGTCATGGCAACGTCATAATGGTCGTCATGGCAACGGTGATGTCATAATGGTCGTCATGGCAACAATGATGTCATAATGGACGTCATGGCAACGTCATAATGGTCGTCATGGCAACGGTGATGTCATAATGGTTGTCATGGCAACAATGATGTCATAATGGTCATCATGGCAACAATGATGCCATAATGGTCGTCATGGCAACGGTGATGTCATATTGGTCGTCATGGCAACGGTGGTGTCATATTGGTCGTCATGGCAACGGTGGTGTCATATAGGTCGTCATGGCAACGGTGGTGTCATATTGGTCGTCATGGCAACGGTGGTGTCATATTGGTCATCATGGCAACGGTGGTGTCATAATGGTCGTCATGGCAACGGTGGTGTCATAATGGTCGTCATGGCAACGGTGGTGTCATAATGGTCGTCATGGCAACGGTGGTGTCATAATGGTCGTCATGGCAACGGTGATGTCATAATGGTCGTCATGGCGAAGTCATAATGGTCGTCATGGCGACGGTGATGTCATAATGGTCGTCATGGCGAAGTCATAATGGTCGTCATGGTAACGGTGATGTCATAATGGTCGTCATGGCGACGTCATAATGGTCGTCATGGCGACGTCATAATGGTCATCATGGCAACGGTGATGTCATAATGGTCGTCATGGCAACGGTGATGTCATAATGGTCGTCATGGCAACGGTGATGTCATAATGGTCGTCATGGCAACGGTGATGTCATAATGGTCGTCATGGCAACAATGATGTCATAATGGTCGTCATGGCAACAATGATGTCATAATGGTCGTCATGGCAACAATGATGTCATAATGGTCGTCATGGCAACAATGATGCCATAATGGTCGTCATGGCGACGTCATATTGGTCGTCATGGCAACGGTGATGTCATCTTGGTCGTCATGGCAACGGTGATGTCATAATGGTCGTCATGGCAACAATGATGGTCGTCATGGCAACGGTGATGCCATTATGGTCGTCATGGCAACGGTGATGCCATTATGGTCGTCATGGCAACGATGATGTCATAATGGTCATCATGGCGACGTCATAATGGTCATCATGGCGACGTCATAATGGTCATCATGGCGACGTCATAATGGTCATCATGGCGACGTCATAATGGTAATCATGGCGACGTCATAATGGTCGTCATGGCAATGGTGATGTCATAATGGTCGTCATGGCAACGTCATAATGGTCGTCATGGCAGCGGTGATGTCATAATGGTCGTCATGGCAACGGTGATGTCATATTGGTCGTCATGGCAACAATGATGTCATAATGGTCGTCATGGCAACGGTGATGTCATAATGGTCGTCATGGCAACGGTGATGTCATGGCAACGGTGATGTCATATTGATCGTCATGGCAATGGTGATGTCATAATGGTCGTCATGGCAACGGTGATGTCATAATGGTCGTCATGGCAACGGTGATGTCATAATGGTCGTCATGGCAACGTCATAATGGTCGTCATGGCAACGTCATAATGGTCGTCATGGGAACGTCATAATGGTCGTCATGGCAACGTCATAATGGTCGTCATGGCAACGGTGATGTCATAATGGTCGTCATGGCAACGGTGATGTCATAATGGTCGTCATGGCAACGGTGATGTCATAATGGTCGTCATGGCAACGGTGATGCCATAATGGTCGTCATGGCAAAGTCATAATGGTCGTCATGGCAGTGGTGATGTCATAATGGTCGTCATGGCAACGGTGATGCCATAATGGTCGTCATGGCAACGGTGATGCCATAATGGTCGTCATGGCAACGGTGATGCCATAATGGTCGTCATGGCAACGGTGATGCCATAATGGTCGTCACGGCAACGGTGATGCCATAATGGTCGTCATGGCAACGGTGATGCCATAATGGTCGTCACGGCAACGGTGATGCCATAATGGTCGTCACGGCAACGGTGATGCCATAATGGTCGTCACGGCAACGGTGATGCCATAATGGTCGTCACGGCAACGGTGATGCCATAATGGTCGTCACGGCAACGGTGATGCCATAATGGTCGTCACGGCAACGGTGATGCCATAATGGTCGTCACGGCAACGGTGATGCCATAATGGTCGTCACGGCAACGGTGATGCCATAATGGTCGTCACGGCAACGGTGATGCCATAATGGTCGTCACGGCAACGGTGATGCCATAATGGTCGTCACGGCAACGGTGATGCCATAATGGTCGTCACGGCAACGGTGATGCCATAATGGTCGTCACGGCAACGGTGATGCCATAATGGTCGTCACGGCAACGTCATAATGGTCGTCATGGCAGTGGTGATGTCATAATGGTCGTCATGGCAACGGTGATGTCATATTGGTCGTCATGGCAACAATGATGTCATAATGGTCGTCATGGCAACGATGATGCCATAATGGTCGTCATGGCGACGTCATAATGGTCGTCATGGCAATGGTGATGTCATAATGGTCGTCATGGCAACGGTGATGCCATAATGGACGTCATGGCAACGTCATAATGGTCGTCATGGCAACGGTGATGTCATAATGGTCGTCATGGCAACGTCATAATGGTTGTCATGGCAGTGGTGATGTCATAATGGTCGTCATGGCAACGGTGATGTCATATTGGTCGTCATGGCAACAATGATGTCATAATGGTCGTCATGGCAACGATGATGCCATAATGGTCGTCATGGCGACGTCATAATGGTCGTCATGGCAATGGTGATGTCATAATGGTCGTCATGGCAACGGTGATGCCATAATGGACGTCATGGCAACGTCATAATGGTCGTCATGGCAACGGTGATGTCATAATGGTCGTCATGGCAACGGTGATGTCATAATGGTCGTCATGGCAACGGTGATGTCATGGCAACGGTGATGTCATATTGGTCGTCATGGCAATGGTGATGTCATAATGGTCGTCATGGCGACGTCATAATGGTCGTCATGGCAACGGTGATGTCATATTGGTCGTCATGGCAATGGTGATGTCATAATGGTCGTCATGGCAACGGTGATGTCATAATGGTCGTCATGGCAACGGTGATGTCATAATGGTCGTCATGGCAACGTCATAATGGTCGTCATGGCAACGTCATAATGGTCGTCATGGCAACGTCATAATGGTCGTCATGGCAACGGTGATGTCATAATGGTCGTCATGGCAACGGTGATGTCATAATGGTCGTCATGGCAACGGTGATGTCATAATGGTCGTCATGGCAACGGTGATGCCATAATGGTCGTCATGGCGAAGTCATAATGGTCGTCATGGCAGTGGTGATGTCATAATGGTCGTCATGGCAGTGGTGATGCCATAATGGTCGTCATGGCAACGGTGATGCCATAATGGTCGTCACGGCAACGGTGATGCCATAATGGTCGTCACGGCAACGGTGATGCCATAATGGTCGTCACGGCAACGGTGATGCCATAATGGTCGTCACGGCAACGGTGATGCCATAATGGTCGTCACGTCAACGGTGATGCCATAATGGTCGTCACGGCAACGGTGATGCCATAATGGTCGTCACGGCAACGGTGATGCCATAATGGTCGTCACGGCAACGGTGATGCCATAATGGTCGTCACGGCAACGGTGATGCCATAATGGTCGTCACGGCAACGGTGATGCCATAATGGTCGTCACGGCAACGGTGATGCCATAATGGTCGTCACGGCAACGGTGATGCCATAATGGTCGTCACGGCAACGGTGATGCCATAATGGTCGTCACGGCAACGGTGATGCCATAATGGTCGTCACGGCAACGGTGATGCCATAATGGTCGTCACGGCAACGGTGATGCCATAATGGTCATCACGGCAACGGTGATGCCATAATGGTCGTCACAGCAACGTCATAATGGTCGTCGTGGCAACGGTGATGCCATAATGGACGTCATGGCAACGTCTTAATGGTCGTCGTGGCAACGGTGATGTCATAATGGTCGTCGTGGCAACGGTGATGTCATAATGGTCGTCGTGGCAACGGTGATGCCATAATGGACGTCGTGGCAACAGTGATGCCATAATGGACGTCATGGCAACGTCATAATGGTCGTCGTGGCAACGGTGATGTCATAATGGTCGCCGTGGCAACGATGATGCCATAATGGTCGCCGTGGCAACGATGATGTCATAATGGTCGTCGTGGCAACAGTGATGTCATAATGGACGTCATGGCAACGTCATAATGGTCGTCATGGCAACGGTGATGCCATAATGGTCGTCATGGCAACGGTGATGTCATAATGGTTGTCATGGCAACATCATAATGGTCGTCATGGCAACGATGATGCCATAATGGTCGTCATGGCGACGTCATATTGGTCGTCATGGCAACGGTGATGTCATAATGGTCGTCATGGCAACGGTGATGTCATAATGGTCGTCATGGCAACGTCATAATGGTCGTCATGGCAACAATGATGTCATAATGGTCGTCATGGCAACAATGATGCCATAATGGTCGTCATGGCGACGTCATATTGGTCGTCATGGCAACGGTGATGTCATCTTGGTCGTCATGGCAACGGTGATGTCATAATGGTCGTCATGGCAACAATGATGGTCGTCATGGCAACGGTGATGCCATTATGGTCGTCATGGCAACGGTGATGCCATTATGGTCGTCATGGCAACGATGATGTCATAATGGTCATCATGGCGACGTCATAATGGTCATCATGGAGACGTCATAATGGTCATCATGGCGACGTCATAATGGTCATCATGGCGACGTCATAATGGTAATCATGGCGACGTCATAATGGTCGTCATGGCAATGGTGATGTCATAATGGTCGTCATGGCAACGTCATAATGGTCGTCATGGCAGCGGTGATGTCATAATGGTCGTCATGGCAACGGTGATGTCATATTGGTCGTCATGGCAACAATGATGTCATAATGGTCGTCATGGCAACGGTGATGTCATAATGGTCGTCATGGCAACGGTGATGTCATGGCAACGGTGATGTCATATTGTTCGTCATGGCAATGGTGATGTCATAATGGTCGTCATGGCGACGTCATAATGGTAGTCATGGCAACGGTGATGTCATATTGGTCGTCATGGCAATGGTGATGTCATAATGGTCGTCATGGCAACGGTGATGTCATAATGGTCGTCATGGCAACGGTGATGTCATAATGGTCGTCATGGCAACGTCATAATGGTCGTCATGGCAACGTCATAATGGTCGTCATGGCAACGTCATAATGGTCGTCATGGCAACGTCATAATGGTCGTCATGGCAACGGTGATGTCATAATGGTCGTCATGGCAACGGTGATGTCATAATGGTCGTCATGGCAACGGTGATGTCATAATGGTCGTCATGGCAACGGTGATGCCATAATGGTCGTCATGGCAAAGTCATAATGGTCGTCATGGCAGTGGTGATGTCATAATGGTCGTCATGGCAACGGTGATGCCATAATGGTCGTCATGGCAACGGTGATGCCATAATGGTCGTCATGGCAACGGTGATGCCATAATGGTCGTCATGGCAACGGTGATGCCATAATGGTCGTCATGGCAACGGTGATGCCATAATGGTCGTCATGGCAACGGTGATGCCATAATGGTCGTCATGGCAACGGTGATGCCATAATGGTCGTCATGGCAACGGTGATGCCATAATGGTCGTCATGGCAACGGTGATGCCATAATGGTAGTCATGGCAACGGTGATGCCATAATGGTCGTCACGGCAACGGTGATGCCATAATGGTCGTCACGGCAACGGTGATGCCATAATGGTCGTCACGGCAACGGTGATGCCATAATGGTCGTCACGGCAACGGTGATGCCATAATGGTCGTCACGGCAACGGTGATGCCATAATGGTCGTCACGGCAACGGTGATGCCATAATGGTCGTCACGGCAGCGGTGATGCCATAATGGTCGTCACGGCAACGGTGATGCCATAATGGTCGTCACGGCAACGGTGATGCCATAATGGTCGTCACGGCAGCGGTGATGCCATAATGGTCGTCACGGCAACGGTGATGCCATAATGGTCGTCACGGCAACGGTGATGCCATAATGGTCGTCACGGCAACGGTGATGCCATAATGGTCGTCACGGCAACGGTGATGCCATAATGGTCGTCACTGCAACGGTGATGCCATAATGGTCGTCACGGCAACGTCATAATGGTCGTCGTGGCAACGGTGATGTCATAATGGTCGTCGTGGCAACAGTGATGCCATAATGGACGTCATGGCAACGTCATAATGGTCGTCGTGGCAACGGTGATGTCATAATGGTCGTCGTGGCAACGGTGATGTCATAATGGTCGTCGTGGCAACGGTGATGCCATAATGGACGTCGTGGCAACAGTGATGCCATAATGGACGTCATGGCAACGTCATAATGGTCGTCGTGGCAACGGTGATGTCATAATGGTCGCCGTGGCAACGATGATGCCATAATGGTCGCCGTGGCAACGATGATGTCATAATGGTCGTCGTGGCAACAGTGATGTCATAATGGACGTCATGGCAACGGTGATGCCATAATGGTCGTCATGGCAACGGTGATGTCATAATGGTTGTCATGGCAACATCATAATGGTCGTCATGGCAACGATGATGCCATAATGGTCGTCATGGCGACGTCATATTGGTCGTCATGGCAACGGTGGTCATGGCAACGGTCGTCATGGCAATGGTGATGTCATAATGGTCGTCATGGCGACGTCATAATGGTCGTCATGGCAACGGTGATGTCATATTGGTCGTCATGGCAATGGTGATGTCATAATGGTCGTCATGGCAACGGTGATGTCATAATGGTCGTCATGGCAACGGTGATGTCATAATGGTCGTCATGGCAACGTCATAATGGTCGTCATGGCAACGTCATAATGGTCGTCATGGCAACGTCATAATGGTCGTCATGGCAACGTCATAATGGTCGTCATGGCAACGGTGATGTCATAATGGTCGTCATGGCAACGGTGATGTCATAATGGTCGTCATGGCAACGGTGATGTCATAATGGTCGTCATGGCAACGGTGATGCCATAATGGTCGTCATGGCAAAGTCATAATGGTCGTCATGGCAGTGGTGATGTCATAATGGTCGTCATGGCAACGGTGATGCCATAATGGTCGTCATGGCAACGGTGATGCCATAATGGTCGTCATGGCAACGGTGATGCCATAATGGTCGTCATGGCAACGGTGATGCCATAATGGTCGTCATGGCAACGGTGATGCCATAATGGTCGTCATGGCAACGGTGATGCCATAATGGTCGTCATGGCAACGGTGATGCCATAATGGTCGTCATGGCAACGGTGATGCCATAATGGTCGTCATAGCAACGGTGATGCCATAATGGTCGTCATGGCAACGGTGATGCCATAATGGTAGTCATGGCAACGGTGATGCCATAATGGTCGTCACGGCAACGGTGATGCCATAATGGTCGTCACGGCAACGGTGATGCCATAATGGTCGTCACGGCAACGGTGATGCCATAATGGTCGTCACGGCAACGGTGATGCCATAATGGTCGTCACGGCAACGGTGATGCCATAATGGTCGTCACGGCAACGGTGATGCCATAATGGTCGTCACGGCAGCGGTGATGCCATAATGGTCGTCACGGCAACGGTGATGCCATAATGGTCGTCACGGCAACGGTGATGCCATAATGGTCGTCACGGCAGCGGTGATGCCATAATGGTCGTCACGGCAACGGTGATGCCATAATGGTCGTCACGGCAACGGTGATGCCATAATGGTCGTCACGGCAACGGTGATGCCATAATGGTCGTCACTGCAACGGTGATGCCATAATGGTCGTCACGGCAACGTCATAATGGTCGTCGTGGCAACGGTGATGTCATAATGGTCGTCGTGGCAACAGTGATGCCATAATGGACGTCATGGCAACGTCATAATGGTCGTCGTGGCAACGGTGATGTCATAATGGTCGTCGTGGCAACGGTGATGTCATAATGGTCGTCGTGGCAACGGTGATGCCATAATGGACGTCGTGGCAACAGTGATGCCATAATGGACGTCATGGCAACGTCATAATGGTCCTCGTGGCAACGGTGATGTCATAATGGTCGCCGTGGCAACGATGATGCCATAATGGTCGCCGTGGCAACGATGATGTCATAATGGTCGTCGTGGCAACAGTGATGTCATAATGGACGTCATGGCAACGGTGATGCCATAATGGTCGTCATGGCAACGGTGATGTCATAATGGTTGTCATGGCAACATCATAATGGTCGTCATGGCAACGATGATGCCATAATGGTCGTCATGGCGACGTCATATTGGTCGTCATGGCAACGGTGATGTCATAATGGTCGTCATGGCAACGGTGATGTCATAATGGTCGTCATGGCAACGGTGATGTCATAATGGTCGTCATGGCAACGTCATAATGGTCGTCATGGCAACGGTGATGTCATAATGGTCGCCATGGCAACGTTATAATGGTCGTCATGGCAACGGTGATGTCATAATGGTCGTCATGGCAACAATGATGTCATAATGGTCGTCATGGCAACAATGATGTCATAATGGTCGTCATGGCAACAATGATGCCATAATGGTCGTCATGGCGACGTCATATTGGTCGTCATGGCAACGGTGATGTCATCTTGGTCGTCATGGCAACGGTGATGTCATAATGGTCGTCATGGCAACAATGATGGTCGTCATGGCAACGGTGATGCCATTATGGTCGTCATGGCAACGGTGATGCCATTATGGTCGTCATGGCAACGATGATGTCATAATGGTCATCATGACGACGTCATAATGGTCATCATGGCGACGTCATAATGGTCATCATGGCGACGTCATAATGGCCATCATGGCGACGTCATAATGGTAATCATGGCAACGTCATAATGGTCGTCATGGCAATGGTGATGTCATAATGGTCGTCATGGCAACGTCATAATGGTCGTCATGGCAGCGGTGATGTCATAATGGTCGTCATGGCAACGGTGATGTCATATTGGTCGTCATGGCAACAATGATGTCATAATGGTCGTCATGGCAACGATGATGCCATAATGGTCGTCATGGCGACGTCATAATGGTCGTCATGGCAATGGTGATGTCATAATGGTCGTCATGGCAACGGTGATGCCATAATGGACGTCATGGCAACGTCATAATGGTCGTCATGGCAACGGTGATGTCATAATGGTCGTCATGGCAACGGTGATGTCATAATGGTCGTCATGGCAACGGTGATGTCATGGCAACGGTGATGTCATATTGGTCGTCATGGCAATGGTGATGTCATAATGGTCGTCATGGCGACGTCATAATGGTCGTCATGGCAACGGTGATGTCATATTGGTCGTCATGGCAATGGTGATGTCATAATGGTCGTCATGGCAACGGTGATGTCATAATGGTCGTCATGGCAACGGTGATGTCATAATGGTCGTCATGGCAACGTCATAATGGTCGTCATGGCAACGTCATAATGGTCGTCATGGCAACGTCATAATGGTCGTCATGGCAACGGTGATGTCATAATGGTCGTCATGGCAACGGTGATGTCATAATGGTCGTCATGGCAACGGTGATGTCATAATGGTCGTCATGGCAACGGTGATGCCATAATGGTCGTCATGGCGAAGTCATAATGGTCGTCATGGCAGTGGTGATGTCATAATGGTCGTCATGGCAGTGGTGATGCCATAATGGTCGTCATGGCAACGGTGATGCCATAATGGTCGTCATGGCAACGGTGATGCCATAATGGTCGTCACGGCAACGGTGATGCCATAATGGTCGTCACGGCAACGGTGATGCCATAATGGTCGTCACGGCAACGGTGATGCCATAATGGTCGTCACGGCAACGGTGATGCCATAATGGTCGTCACGTCAACGGTGATGCCATAATGGTCGTCACGGCAACGGTGATGCCATAATGGTCGTCACGGCAACGGTGATGCCATAATGGTCGTCACGGCAACGGTAATGCCATAATGGTCGTCACGGCAACGGTGATGCCATAATGGTCGTCACGGCAACGGTGATGCCATAATGGTCGTCACGGCAACGGTGATGCCATAATGGTCGTCACGGCAACGGTGATGCCATAATGGTCGTCACGGCAACGGTGATGCCATAATGGTCGTCACGGCAACGGTGATGCCATAATGGTCGTCACGGCAACGGTGATGCCATAATGGTCGTCACGGCAACGGTGATGCCATAATGGTCGTCACGGCAACGGTGATGCCATAATGGTCGTCACGGCAACGGTGATGCCATAATGGTCGTCACGGCAACGTCATAATGGTCGTCGTGGCAACGGTGATGTCATAATGGTCGTCTTGGCAACAGTGATGCCATAATGGACGTCATGGCAACGTCTTAATGGTCGTCGTGGCAACGGTGATGTCATAATGGTCGTCGTGGCAACGGTGATGTCATAATGGTCGTCGTGGCAACGGTGATGCCATAATGGACGTCGTGGCAACAGTGATGCCATAATGGACGTCATGGCAACGTCATAATGGTCGTCGTGGCAACGGTGATGTCATAATGGTCGCCGTGGCAACGATGATGCCATAATGGTCGCCGTGGCAACGATGATGTCATAATGGTCGTCGTGGCAACAGTGATGTCATAATGGACGTCATGGCAACGTCATAATGGTCGTCATGGCAACGGTGATGCCATAATGGTCGTCATGGCAACGGTGATGTCATAATGGTTGTCATGGCAACATCATAATGGTCGTCATGGCAACGATGATGCCATAATGGTCGTCATGGCGACGTCATATTGGTCGTCATGGCAACGGTGATGTCATAATGGTCGTCATGGCAACGGTGATGTCATAATGGTCGTCATGGCAACGTCATAATGGTCGTCATGGCAACAATGATGTCATAATGGTCGTCATGGCAACAATGATGCCATAATGGTCGTCATGGCGACGTCATATTGGTCGTCATGGCAACGGTGATGTCATCTTGGTCGTCATGGCAACGGTGATGTCATAATGGTCGTCATGGCAACAATGATGGTCGTCATGGCAACGGTGATGCCATTATGGTCGTCATGGCAACGGTGATGCCATTATGGTCGTCATGGCAACGATGATGTCATAATGGTCATCATGGCGACGTCATAATGGTCATCATGGCGACGTCATAATGGTCATCATGGCGACGTCATAATGGTCATCATGGCGACGTCATAATGGTAATCATGGCGACATCATAATGGTCGTCATGGCAATGGTGATGTCATAATGGTCGTCATGGCAACGTCATAATGGTCGTCATGGCAGCGGTGATGTCATAATGGTCGTCATGGCAACGGTGATGTCATATTGGTCGTCATGGCAACAATGATGTCATAATGGTCGTCATGGCAACGGTGATGTCATAATGGTCGTCATGGCAACGGTGATGTCATGGCAACGGTGATGTCATATTGGTCGTCATGGCAATGGTGATGTCATAATGGTCGTCATGGCGACGTCATAATGGTCGTCATGGCAACGGTGATGTCATATTGGTCGTCATGGCAATGGTGATGTCATAATGGTCGTCATGGCAACGGTGATGTCATAATGGTCGTCATGGCAACGGTGATGTCATAATGGTCGTCATGGCAACGTCATAATGGTCGTCATGGCAACGTCATAATGGTCGTCATGGCAACGTCATAATGGTCGTCATGGCAACGTCATAATGGTCGTCATGGCAACGGTGATGTCATAATGGTCGTCATGGCAACGGTGATGTCATAATGGTCGTCATGGCAACGGTGATGTCATAATGGTCGTCATGGCAACGGTGATGCCATAATGGTCGTCATGGCAAAGTCATAATGGTCGTCATGGCAGTGGTGATGTCATAATGGTCGTCATGGCAACGGTGATGCCATAATGGTCGTCATGGCAACGGTGATGCCATAATGGTCGTCATGGCAACGGTGATGCCATAATGGTCGTCATGGCAACGGTGATGCCATAATGGTCGTCATGGCAACGGTGATGCCATAATGGTCGTCATGGCAACGGTGATGCCATAATGGTCGTCATGGCAACGGTGATGCCATAATGGTCGTCATGGCAACGGTGATGCCATAATGGTCGTCATGGCAACGGTGATGCCATAATGGTAGTCACGGCAACGGTGATGCCATAATGGTCGTCACGGCAACGGTGATGCCATAATGGTCGTCACGGCAACGGTGATGCCATAATGGTCGTCACGGCAACGGTGATGCCATAATGGTCGTCACGGCAACGGTGATGCCATAATGGTCGTCACGGCAACGGTGATGCCATAATGGTCGTCACGGCAACGGTGATGCCATAATGGTCGTCACGGCAACGGTGATGCCATAATGGTCGTCACGGCAGCGGTGATGCCATAATGGTCGTCACGGCAACGGTGATGCCATAATGGTCGTCACGGCAACGGTGATGCCATAATGGTCGTCACGGCAGCGGTGATGCCATAATGGTCGTCACGGCAACGGTGATGCCATAATGGTCGTCACGGCAACGGTGATGCCATAATGGTCGTCACGGCAACGGTGATGCCATAATGGTCGTCACGGCAACGGTGATGCCATAATGGTCGTCACTGCAACGGTGATGCCATAATGGTCATCACGGCAACGTCATAATGGTCGTCGTGGCAACGGTGATGTCATAATGGTCGTCGTGGCAACAGTGATGCCATAATGGACGTCATGGCAACGTCATAATGGTCGTCGTGGCAACGGTGATGTCATAATGGTCGTCGTGGCAACGGTGATGTCATAATGGTCGTCGTGGCAACGGTGATGCCATAATGGACGTCGTGGCAACAGTGATGCCATAATGGACGTCATGGCAACGTCATAATGGTCGTCGTGGCAACGGTGATGTCATAATGGTCGCCGTGGCAACGATGATGCCATAATGGTCGCCGTGGCAACGATGATGTCATAATGGTCGTCGTGGCAACAGTGATGTCATAATGGACGTCATGGCAACGGTGATGCCATAATGGTCGTCATGGCAACGGTGATGTCATAATGGTTGTCATGGCAACATCATAATGGTCGTCATGGCAACGATGATGCCATAATGGTCGTCATGGCGACGTCATATTGGTCGTCATGGCAACGGTGATGTCATAATGGTCGTCATGGCAACAGTGATGTCATAATGGTCGTCATGGCAACGGTGATGTCATAATGGTCGTCATGGCAACGTCATAATGGTCGTCATGGCAACGGTGATGTCATAATGGTCGCCATGGCAACGTTATAATGGTCGTCATGGCAACGGTGATGTCATAATGGTCGTCATGGCAACAATGATGTCATAATGGTCGTCATGGCAACAATGATGTCATAATGGTCGTCATGGCAACAATGATGCCATAATGGTCGTCATGGCGACGTCATATTGGTCGTCATGGCAACGGTGATGTCATCTTGGTCGTCATGGCAACGGTGATGTCATAATGGTCGTCATGGCAACAATAATGGTCGTCATGGCAACGGTGATGCCATTATGGTCGTCATGGCAACGGTGATGCCATTATGGTCATCATGGCAACGATGATGTCATAATGGTCATCATGGCGACGTCATAATGGTCATCATGGCGACGTCATAATGGTCATCATGGCGACGTCATAATGGTCATCATGGCGACGTCATAATGGTAATCATGGCGACGTCATAATGGTCGTCATGGCAATGGTGATGTCATAATGGTCGTCATGGCAACGTCATAATGGTCGTCATGGCAGCGGTGATGTCATAATGGTCGTCATGGCAACGGTGATGTCATATTGGTCGTCATGGCAACAATGATGTCATAATGGTCGTCATGGCAACGATGATGCCATAATGGTCGTCATGGCGACGTCATAATGGTCGTCATGGCAATGGTGATGTCATAATGGTCGTCATGGCAACGGTGATGCCATAATGGACGTCATGGCAACGTCATAATGGTCGTCATGGCAACGGTGATGTCATAATGGTCGTCATGGCAACGGTGATGTCATAATGGTCGTCATGGCAACGGTGATGTCATGGCAACGGTGATGTCATATTGGTCGTCATGGCAATGGTGATGTCATAATGGTCGTCATGGCGACGTCATAATGGTCGTCATGGCAACGGTGAAGTCATATTGGTCGTCATGGCAATGGTGATGTCATAATGGTCGTCATGGCAACGGTGATGTCATAATGGTCGTCATGGCAACGGTGATGTCATAATGGTCGTCATGGCAACGTCATAATGGTCGTCATGGCAACGTCATAATGGTCGTCATGGCAACGTCATAATGGTCGTCATGGCAACGGTGATGTCATAATGGTCGTCATGGCAACGGTGATGTCATAATGGTCGTCATGGCAACGGTGATGTCATAATGGTCGTCATGGCAACGGTGATGTCATAATGGTAGTCATGGCAACGGTGATGTCATAATGGTCGTCATGGCAACGGTGATGTCATAATGGTCGTCATGGCAACGGTGATGCCATAATGGTCGTCATGGCAAAGTCATAATGGTCGTCATGGCAGTGGTGATGTCATAATGGTCGTCATGGCAACGGTGATGCCATAATGGTCGTCATGGCAACGGTGATGCCATAATGGTCGTCATGGCAACGGTGATGCCATAATGGTCGTCATGGCAACGGTGATGCCATAATGGTCGTCATGGCAACGGTGATGCCATAATGGTCGTCATGGCAACGGTGATGCCATAATGGTCGTCATGGCAACGGTGATGCCATAATGGTCGTCATGGCAACGGTGATGCCATAATGGTCGTCATGGCAACGGTGATGCCATAATGGTCGTCATGGCAACGGTGATGCCATAATGGTCGTCATGGCAACGGTGATGCCATAATGGTAGTCATGGCAACGGTGATGCCATAATGGTCGTCACGGCAACGGTGATGCCATAATGGTCGTCACGGCAACGGTGATGCCATAATGGTCGCCACGGCAACGGTGATGCCATAATGGTCGTCACGGCAACGGTGATGCCATAATGGTCGTCACGGCAACGGTGATGCCATAATGGTCGTCACGGCAACGGTGATGCCATAATGGTCGTCACGGCAACGGTGATGCCATAATGGTCGTCACGGCAGCGGTGATGCCATAATGGTCGTCACGGCAACGGTGATGCCATAATGGTCGTCACGGCAACGGTGATGCCATAATGGTCGTCACGGCAGCGGTGATGCCATAATGGTCGTCACGGCAACGGTGATGCCATAATGGTCGTCACGGCAACGGTGATGCCATAATGGTCGTCACGGCAACGGTGATGCCATAATGGTCGTCACGGCAACGGTGATGCCATAATGGTCGTCACTGCAACGGTGATGCCATAATGGTCATCACGGCAACGTCATAATGGTCGTCGTGGCAACGGTGATGTCATAATGGTCGTCGTGGCAACAGTGATGCCATAATGGACGTCATGGCAACGTCATAATGGTCGTCGTGGCAACGGTGATGTCATAATGGTCGTCGTGGCAACGGTGATGTCATAATGGTCGTCGTGGCAACGGTGATGCCATAATGGACGTCGTGGCAACAGTGATGCCATAATGGACGTCATGGCAACGTCATAATGGTCGTCGTGGCAACGGTGATGTCATAATGGTCGCCGTGGCAACGATGATGCCATAATGGTCGCCGTGGCAACGATGATGTCATAATGGTCGTCGTGGCAACAGTGATGTCATAATGGACGTCATGGCAACGGTGATGCCATAATGGTCGTCATGGCAACGGTGATGTCATAATGGTTGTCATGGCAACATCATAATGGTCGTCATGGCAACGATGATGCCATAATGGTCGTCATGGCGACGTCATATTGGTCGTCATGGCAACGGTGATGTCATAATGGTCGTCATGGCAACGTCATAATGGTCGTCATGGCAACGGTGATGTCATAATGGTCGCCATGGCAACGTTATAATGGTCGTCATGGCAACGGTGATGTCATAATGGTCGTCATGGCAACAATGATGTCATAATGGTCGTCATGGCAACAATGATGTCATAATGGTCGTCATGGCAACAATGATGCCATAATGGTCGTCATGGCGACGTCATATTGGTCGTCATGGCAACGGTGATGTCATCTTGGTCGTCATGGCAACGGTGATGTCATAATGGTCGTCATGGCAACAATAATGGTCGTCATGGCAACGGTGATGCCATTATGGTCGTCATGGCAACGGTGATGCCATTATGGTCATCATGGCAACGATGATGTCATAATGGTCATCATGGCGACGTCATAATGGTCATCATGGCGACGTCATAATGGTCATCATGGCGACGTCATAATGGTCATCATGGCGACGTCATAATGGTAATCATGGCGACGTCATAATGGTCGTCATGGCAATGGTGATGTCATAATGGTCGTCATGGCAACGTCATAATGGTCGTCATGGCAGCGGTGATGTCATAATGGTCGTCATGGCAACGGTGATGTCATATTGGTCGTCATGGCAACAATGATGTCATAATGGTCGTCATGGCAACGATGATGCCATAATGGTCGTCATGGCGACGTCATAATGGTCGTCATGGCAATGGTGATGTCATAATGGTCGTCATGGCAACGGTGATGCCATAATGGACGTCATGGCAACGTCATAATGGTCGTCATGGCAACGGTGATGTCATAATGGTCGTCATGGCAACGGTGATGTCATAATGGTCGTCATGGCAACGGTGATGTCATGGCAACGGTGATGTCATATTGGTCGTCATGGCAATGGTGATGTCATAATGGTCGTCATGGCGACGTCATAATGGTCGTCATGGCAACGGTGAAGTCATATTGGTCGTCATGGCAATGGTGATGTCATAATGGTCGTCATGGCAACGGTGATGTCATAATGGTCGTCATGGCAACGGTGATGTCATAATGGTCGTCATGGCAACGTCATAATGGTCGTCATGGCAACGTCATAATGGTCGTCATGGCAACGTCATAATGGTCGTCATGGCAACGGTGATGTCATAATGGTCGTCATGGCAACGGTGATGTCATAATGGTCGTCATGGCAACGGTGATGTCATAATGGTCGTCATGGCAACGGTGATGCCATAATGGTCGTCATGGCGAAGTCATAATGGTCGTCATGGCAGTGGTGATGTCATAATGGTCGTCATGGCAGTGGTGATGCCATAATGGTCGTCATGGCAACGGTGATGCCATAATGGTCGTCATGGCAACGGTGATGCCATAATGGTCGTCATGGCAACGGTGATGCCATAACGGTCGTCATGGCAACGGTGATGCCATAATGGTCGTCACGGCAACGGTGATGCCATAATGGTCATCACGGCAACGGTGATGCCATAATGGTCGTCACGGCAACGGTGATGCCATAATGGTCGTCACGGCAACGGTGATGCCATAATGGTCGTCACGGCAACGGTGATGCCATAATGGTCGTCACGGCAACGGTGATGCCATAATGGTCGTCACGGCAACGGTGATGCCATAATGGTCGTCACGGCAACGGTGATGCCATAATGGTCGTCACGGCAACGGTGATGCCATAATGGTCGTCACGGCAACGGTGATGCCATAATGGTCGTCACGGCAACGGTGATGCCATAATGGTCGTCACGGCAACGGTGATGCCATAATGGTCGTCACGGCAACGTCATAATGGTCGTCGTGGCAACGGTGATGTCATAATGGTCGTCTTGGCAACAGTGATGCCATAATGGACGTCATGGCAACGTCTTAATGGTCGTCGTGGCAACGGTGATGTCATAATGGTCGTCGTGGCAACCGTGATGTCATAATGGTCGTCGTGGCAACGGTGATGCCATAATGGACGTCGTGGCAACAGTGATGCCATAATGGACGTCATGGCAACGTCATAATGGTCGTCGTGGCAACGGTGATGTCATAATGGTCGCCGTGGCAACGATGATGCCATAATGGTCGCCGTGGCAACGATGATGTCATAATGGTCGTCGTGGCAACAGTGATGTCATAATGGACGTCATGGCAACGTCATAATGGTCGTCATGGCAACGGTGATGCCATAATGGTCGTCATGGCAACGGTGATGTCATAATGGTTGTCATGGCAACATCATAATGGTCGTCATGGCAACGATGATGCCATAATGGTCGTCATGGCGACGTCATATTGGTCGTCATGGCAACGGTGATGTCATAATGGTCGTCATGGCAACGGTGATGTCATAATGGTCGTCATGGCAACGTCATAATGGTCGTCATGGCAACAATGATGTCATAATGGTCGTCATGGCAACAATGATGCCATAATGGTCGTCATGGCGACGTCATATTGGTCGTCATGGCAACGGTGATGTCATCTTGGTCGTCATGGCAACGGTGATGTCATAATGGTCGTCATGGCAACAATGATGGTCGTCATGGCAACGGTGATGCCATTATGGTCGTCATGGCAACGGTGATGCCATTATGGTCGTCATGGCAACGATGATGTCATAATGGTCATCATGGCGACGTCATAATGGTCATCATGGCGACGTCATAATGGTCATCATGGCGACGTCATAATGGTCATCATGGCGACGTCATAATGGTCATCATGGCGACGTCATAATGGTCGTCATGGCAATGGTGATGTCATAATGGTCGTCATGGCAACGTCATAATGGTCGTCATGGCAGCGGTGATGTCATAATGGTCGTCATGGCAACGGTGATGTCATATTGGTCGTCATGGCAACAATGATGTCATAATGGTCGTCATGGCAACGGTGATGTCATAATGGTCGTCATGGCAACGGTGATGTCATGGCAACGGTGATGTCATATTGGTCGTCATGGCAATGGTGATGTCATAATGGTCGTCATGGCGACGTCATAATGGTCGTCATGGCAACGGTGATGTCATATTGGTCGTCATGGCAATGGTGATGTCATAATGGTCGTCATGGCAACGGTGATGTCATAATGGTCGTCATGGCAACGGTGATGTCATAATGGTCGTCATGGCAACGTCATAATGGTCGTCATGGCAACGTCATAATGGTCGTCATGGCAACGTCATAATGGTCGTCATGGCAACGTCATAATGGTCGTCATGGCAACGGTGATGTCATAATGGTCGTCATGGCAACGGTGATGTCATAATGGTCGTCATGGCAACGGTGATGTCATAATGGTCGTCATGGCAACGGTGATGCCATAATGGTCGTCATGGCAAAGTCATAATGGTCGTCATGGCAGTGGTGATGTCATAATGGTCGTCATGGCAACGGTGATGCCATAATGGTCGTCATGGCAACGGTGATGCCATAATGGTCGTCATGGCAACGGTGATGCCATAATGGTCGTCATGGCAACGGTGATGCCATAATGGTCGTCATGGAAACGGTGATGCCATAATGGTCGTCATGGCAACGGTGATGCCATAATGGTCGTCATGGCAACGGTGATGCCATAATGGTCGTCATGGCAACGGTGATGCCATAATGGTCGTCATGGCAACGGTGATGCCATAATGGTAGTCATGGCAACGGTGATGCCATAATGGTCGTCACGGCAACGGTGATGCCATAATGGTCGTCACGGCAACGGTGATGCCATAATGGACGTCACGGCAACGGTGATGCCATAATGGTCGTCACGGCAACGGTGATGCCATAATGGTCGTCACGGCAACGGTGATGCCATAATGGTCGTCACGGCAACGGTGATGCCATAATGGTCGTCACGGCAACGGTGATGCCATAATGGTCGTCACGGCAGCGGTGATGCCATAATGGTCGTCACGGCAACGGTGATGCCATAATGGTCGTCACGGCAACGGTGATGCCATAATGGTCGTCACGGTAGCGGTGATGCCATAATGGTCGTCACGGCAACGGTGATGCCATAATGGTCGTCACGGCAACGGTGATGCCATAATGGTCGTCACGGCAACGGTGATGCCATAATGGTCGTCACGGCAACGGTGATGCCATAATGGTCGTCACTGCAACGGTGATGCCATAATGGTCGTCACGGCAACGTCATAATGGTCGTCGTGGCAACGGTGATGTCATAATGGTCGTCGTGGCAACAGTGATGCCATAATGGACGTCATGGCAACGTCATAATGGTCGTCGTGGCAACGGTGATGTCATAATGGTCGTCGTGGCAACGGTGATGTCATAATGGTCGTCGTGGCAACGGTGATGCCATAATGGACGTCGTGGCAACAGTGATGCCATAATGGACGTCATGGCAACGTCATAATGGTCGTCGTGGCAACGGTGATGTCATAATGGTCGCCGTGGCAACGATGATGCCATAATGGTCGCCGTGGCAACGATGATGTCATAATGGTCGTCGTGGCAACAGTGATGTCATAATGGACGTCATGGCAACGGTGATGCCATAATGGTCGTCATGGCAACGGTGATGTCATAATGGTTGTCATGGCAACATCATAATGGTCGTCATGGCAACGATGATGCCATAATGGTCGTCATGGCGACGTCATATTGGTCGTCATGGCAACGGTGATGTCATAATGGTCGTCATGGCAACGGTGATGTCATAATGGTCGTCATGGCAACGGTGATGTCATAATGGTCGTCATGGCAACGTCATAATGGTCGTCATGGCAACGGTGATGTCATAATGGTCGCCATGGCAACGTTATAATGGTCGTCATGGCAACGGTGATGTCATAATGGTCGTCATGGCAACAATGATGTCATAATGGTCGTCATGGCAACAATGATGTCATAATGGTCGTCATGGCAACAATGATGCCATAATGGTCGTCATGGCGACGTCATATTGGTCGTCATGGCAACGGTGATGTCATCTTGGTCGTCATGGCAACGGTGATGTCATAATGGTCGTCATGGCAACAATAATGGTCGTCATGGCAACGGTGATGCCATTATGGTCGTCATGGCAACGGTGATGCCATTATGGTCATCATGGCAACGATGATGTCATAATGGTCATCATGGCGACGTCATAATGGTCATCATGGCGACGTCATAATGGTCATCATGGCGACGTCATAATGGTCATCATGGCGACGTCATAATGGTAATCATGGCGACGTCATAATGGTCGTCATGGCAATGGTGATGTCATAATGGTCGTCATGGCAACGTCATAATGGTCGTCATGGCAGCGGTGATGTCATAATGGTCGTCATGGCAACGGTGATGTCATATTGGTCGTCATGGCAACAATGATGTCATAATGGTCGTCATGGCAACGATGATGCCATAATGGTCGTCATGGCGACGTCATAATGGTCGTCATGGCAATGGTGATGTCATAATGGTCGTCATGGCAACGGTGATGCCATAATGGACGTCATGGCAACGTCATAATGGTCGTCATGGCAACGGTGATGTCATAATGGTCGTCATGGCAACGGTGATGTCATAATGGTCGTCATGGCAACGGTGATGTCATGGCAACGGTGATGTCATATTGGTCGTCATGGCAATGGTGATGTCATAATGGTCGTCATGGCGACGTCATAATGGTCGTCATGGCAACGGTGATGTCATATTGGTCGTCATGGCAATGGTGATGTCATAATGGTCGTCATGGCAACGGTGATGTCATAATGGTCGTCATGGCAACGGTGATGTCATAATGGTCGTCATGGCAACGTCATAATGGTCGTCATGGCAACGTCATAATGGTCGTCATGGCAACGTCATAATGGTCGTCATGGCAACGGTGATGTCATAATGGTCGTCATGGCAACGGTGATGTCATAATGGTCGTCATGGCAACGGTGATGTCATAATGGTCGTCATGGCAACGGTGATGCCATAATGGTCGTCATGGCGAAGTCATAATGGTCGTCATGGCAGTGGTGATGTCATAATGGTCGTCATGGCAGTGGTGATGCCATAATGGTCGTCATGGCAACGGTGATGCCATAATGGTCGTCATGGCAACGGTGATGCCATAATGGTCGTCATGGCAACGGTGATGCCATAACGGTCGTCATGGCAACGGTGATGCCATAATGGTCGTCACGGCAACGGTGATGCCATAATGGTCATCACGGCAACGGTGATGCCATAATGGTCGTCACGGCAACGGTGATGCCATAATGGTCGTCACGGCAACGGTGATGCCATAATGGTCGTCACGGCAACGGTGATGCCATAATGGTCGTCACGGCAACGGTGATGCCATAATGGTCGTCACGGCAACGGTGATGCCATAATGGTCGTCACGGCAACGGTGATGCCATAATGGTCGTCACGGCAACGGTGATGCCATAATGGTCGTCATGGCAACGGTGATGCCATAATGGTCGTCACGGCAACGGTGATGCCATAATGGTCGTCACGGCAACGGTGATGCCATAATGGTCGTCACGGCAACGGTGATGCCATAATGGTCGTCACGGCAACGTCATAATGGTCGTCGTGGCAACGGTGATGTCATAATGGTCGTCTTGGCAACAGTGATGCCATAATGGACGTCATGGCAACGTCTTAATGGTCGTCGTGGCAACGGTGATGTCATAATGGTCGTCGTGGCAACGGTGATGTCATAATGGTCGTCGTGGCAACGGTGATGCCATAATGGACGTCGTGGCAACAGTGATGTCATAATGGACGTCATGGCAACGTCATAATGGTCGTCATGGCAACGGTGATGCCATAATGGTCGTCACGGCAACGTCATAATGGTCGTCGTGGCAACGGTGATGTCATAATGGTCGTCTTGGCAACAGTGATGCCATAATGGACGTCATGGCAACGTCTTAATGGTCGTCGTGGCAACGGTGATGTCATA